>NC_136421.1:284214745-284582245 GCF_052625555.1 Lactuca saligna | reverse complement strand
ATAAATAAGTTAGATGAAAATGTAAAAAAATATAACAAAACTTTTTTTTTTTTTTTTAATTTTTTTCTAAAAAAATTGCAGGTTTTTTTAATAAATTCGGTGAAAAAAAATTCAAAAAAATCAAATTTAAAAAAAAATTCAAAAAAAAATCAACGAATTTATTTAAAAACCTACGATTTTTTCAATTTTTTTGTGTGATCTTTAAGTATTTTTTTTATGAATTTTTATAATTTTTTGTTTTCGATAGAACCTAAGTCTCTCTCTCTCTCTCACTCTCTCTCTCTCTCTCTCTCTCTCTCTCTATATATATATATATATATATATATATATATATATATATATATATATATATATATATATATATATATATATATATAGGGTGAGGTTCAATAAAGAATTATAATTAACCAAGGAACCAAAGAACTAATTTTTTTTTCAACTTTTAAAACTTCTTTTTTATCAAAAAATATATATATATATATACAAAAATTTATAACTTTTTATCATTTTTCCAATGATATCATATTCGATTTTTTTTACGTCAAATTCACAATGTGAATTTTTGAAAATTCACAATGTGAATTTTTGAAAATTCACAACGTGAATCCAGATTCACACGGTGAATCCGAAAAATATTTTTCATATTCACAATGTTAATATATGAATTTAGATATTTTTAGATTTCTTTTTCGATAAAGAATAAGATATAGAAATTGAAAAAAAAGATTTGGTTCTTTAAAGAACAATAATTATGGTTCTCTATTGAACTTTTATATATATATATATATATATATATATATATATATATATATATATATATATATATATATATATATATATATATATATATATATATATATATATATATATATATGTTCTGGTTCATTTAAGATTATTTTAATTTTGTGAGACCGTAAGATCAAATCTAAAGATAATTTTAAAATGCAAAATTAATGGAAAAATCCAAAAATTCTTTTTTTTAATATTATTTTCGGAACTTGAATTAACTAAAAAAAAAATAAAAAAATAAAAAAATAAACAAAAAAAAAAAATCCCGTTTTTTTTTTCAAAAATACGTGAAATATTCTAAATAGAATATTACACTGACATATTGTAAAAAATAATTTTAAAATGCAAAATAAATGGAAAAATCTAAAAATTCTTTTTTTGAATATTATTTTCGGAACTTGAATTAACTAAAAAAAATATAAAAAAAAATCCTTTTTTTTTTTGAAAAATACGTGAAATATTCTAAATATAATATTACTCTATACATATTCTAAAAATAATTTTAAAATGCAAAATAAATGGAAAAATCAAAAAATTCTTTTTTTAAATATTATTTTCGGAACTTGATTTAACTAAAAAAAATAAAATAAAAAATAAAAAAATGCGTCTCACGGTCTCACAAAATTAGGCTGTCTCACATGAATATAACCCTATATATATATATATATATATATATATATATATATATATATATATATATATATATATATATATATATATATATATATATATATATATATATATATATATATATATATATATATATATAAAAGTTCAATTATATATATATATTATTTCGTGTATCAAAATTGGTTTTGTGGTTAAGAATGAAAGTGGTGAATGCATCTTTGTTTGTTGATTTACATTATTATCCTAAATTCCAAGTTTTATGTTGAAAATTATCGGCTTCTAGTTACTACGCCATATACATCAGAAAGTGGGGCTTTGTATATTTCCATGATCCACATACTCCAATTCTTTGTTTGTTGATTTACATTGATGATGTCATCAATTTTCCATTACTAAAGTCATTATTCAACAAAACACATGTTTTGAATTGATATCTAACGACTTCGCTGTTGGCCTTTTATGTTTATTTTTTAAATTTAATGTCTTTGTTTTTTATGTATTTTTTTCAGCTTTTTGTTTTATGCTTTAGATAGTTTGCACTTGACATATGAAACAGATTAGAAATTATATTTAACAATGAAAAAGAAGTTTAGAACAAGGGTGAAGAAGAAGAATTTGTGGAACAAATAGGATACATAAATCACAAAATACATGTCTAATGTACGTAATAAAATTGATAATACACTTGACATGTTAATATTTGATTTGATGTTGTTATATATATATATATATATATATATATATATATATATATATATATATATATATATATATATATATATATATATATATATATATATATATATATATATATATATATATATATATAGGTTAATGTAAGACAGCTCAATTTTGTGAAACCGTGAAACGCAGTCCTAGCCATTCATTTATTAGATAAAACAAAAACATTTTTAAAATGTAAAATAATTGAAAATTTTCGAAATTTTTACCAATATTATTTTCGGAACATATATTTTCCAAAAAAAAAATAACAACAAAATAAAATAAAAAATAAATACAAAAAACTACATTTTTTTTACATATTTTAATAGAATATTTAGAATATTCTACATAACTGGAAAATCTGGTAGAATATTTTGAACATTTTAAAAATCATATTAGAATATATACAGTGTAATATTCTATTACAATATTTCACGTATTTTTCATAAAAAAAAAGGTTTTTTTTTTTTTTTAAATTTTTTTTAGTTAAATAAAGTTCCGAAAATAATAATTAAAAAAAGAATTTTTTGATTTTTCCTTTTATTTTGCATTTTAAAATTATTTGTAGAATTGGTATCATGATCTCACAAAATTAGCACGGTCTCAAATGAACCTGAACACACACACACACACACACACACACACACACATATATATATATATATATATATATATATATATATATATATATATATAGGGTCCGGTTCCTGTGATGACTCATTTTTAAATTAGAACTCGTGAGGACACCATCGATGGAAGCCTACGGTCAGAAATTTAAAGATCTAGCAGACCAACTGGAAGATGTTGACAATCTTGTCACTGAAGCATTACTCGTTTTGCAGATGGTTCGTGGGTTACAACCAGAATTTGATGTCGTCGGGGCGTATATCAATCAAAGCTATCCATCATGGGAGATGGATCGTAGCATGCTGCAACTGGAGCAACACTGAAAAACAGCTAAGCAAAATCAAACTCATACTGTCCTCATTGCTTCTTATGCTGACCGATCATCTCAAAACTCCACACCCGGTCAATGTGGTCAGACTCCCACCTTCAACAACTACTCAGGTAAAGGTGCAGACAGTCGCGATCAAGGTCCACCTGGTCGTGGCTGTGGCAGAAGTTTCTGAGATCTTGGAGGTCATGGCCAATCAAATTGGAATCACGAAAATTAACGACATCAACAACATTGGAACAACTTGATGGGTTTTGAGCAATACATCATTCCTATGGTATACATGCAAACCCTAATAGCTTTTGGATCTAGTTTGTCTAATGAACATGCAATTGAATATCCAAAGCTATAAAACCTAGATATATCATATAATAAACTAAATTAGGTTTAAAGAATTACCTTTGATTGTTATATAGCAATAACAATCAATTCCTTGCTTTGATTGGCTTCAAAAGCTTAGTGCCTCAATTGTTGCACCTCTAATGGAGTCACAAACACCACTAACCAACTTCGATCAAGAGGAGAAGAGAGGAGGCTTCCCAAAACATCTAGAAACCCTAAAGGAACTCATGTCCACGTTTTTGGGGCTTAAGGGTCCTTTATATACACGTAGGCTATTAGGGTTTACAACTAGGAAACCTTAATCTGGCTGCTTAAGCCCTAAGCAGCCCGTGGACTCCTTTAACATATCCCTTGGACGATTTCTAATGGGCTTCCCATAGAATTTGTCCGACCTATATATTATTAGGTGATCCATAGCCCAATCATAATTATCTTATAATTACAACTCCAGTCCCCTAAGTTTAATTATCTCTTTTAGCCACAAAATTAATTCTTAATTAATTTTTAACTAATATTAATTAAACAATATGATTCCTCCTTTAATATATAATTCTTATAATATATTAATAAATCATAATTATTCCTTTCTCTCCTTAATTCATCCTACATATTGCTATGGTGAAGGCAACCCAAAAGGACCATGCTCATAATCGGGTCAAGTACATACCAAAATACTTATGGACTTAGACACTAATCCAACAGTCTCCCACTTGGATAAGTCTAATAACTATCTTGTATAACTTCAGAACCTGATCAGCAATCGTAGCTTTCAAAAGCTGCTGTCACTCTGATCTTATCAGATACGCGTGTCCTTTAGATAAGGGATTATATATTCCTCCATTCTCAAGATATCGCATAGACACAAAACATGAATTTTAATCATTCTCTCTATATTGTTTCCGACTTCCGATTTATGACGACTGACAACAGACTACAATTGAACACATCAACTTAGTCCCGACTTGGCTAAGCACTTAGATGTCATCACTAAATCATCGAGAGGCCCACAAATATCGCTTTTATCCCACTTTGGGTAAAAGGAATGGATAAACCTCAACTCTAATGCTCGCTTGCATTTACTGATCGAATCACACACAACAATAAGTTTTATAACACCAAGTTACTGGTGCGTTTACTTATTATAAATGTGCAATCGACCAACAAATAACAACTCACACGTCTCGGTTTCAAGAATATGCAATATTATCGTCTCAATAATCACCCGTGATAAATCCATGAAGTGATCCAAGTGAGCGTGGGTTTAATCCAATACTCTAATCTTATTAAGCACTCATGAACTCTGCAGCAAACTCATGCTATGTCTAAACTTTTAGACAATCTATAGACTCTTCATGACCGTCTTCCTTCATACCTACTTCCAACGCATGACCGACTGTGGAGGTTTGAATAACCTAGTTATTCTGGAAGTCAAAACATGCAAACTGAAACACAACAATAATACTTAATCCTATATGGCCCCAAACTTGTGGGAGTAAATAAAACACTTCTATTTAAACACCATATTGATTACTCATTATTCATCGTTTACTGTTTCAGAAAATCAACTTATTACTCAAATTAAACAATAGCTGTCCCATGCACAAATCATGCACACTATGTTTCCTATGGTCCTTACTTTGTGAAATAGATCAATTGAAAAACTTTTCTAATGATGCTCATTTCACAATTCCCAATCCTTATCATTAGTGTTAGAACACAAGGTTCTTGCCACTACTAGAATATACTAGATTCTAACATTTTTATGCAACGATCCTTTCGCAAAATCATAGCACAAAAGTACCAAGACTTGGCCAATGAAATTACAAAGTACTCTATCGGAAATTGTTACAAGGCAATTCCATAGACGTGAAGTCTCACATTCAAAGCTCATTCCTTTGAACATCCTTCTTAAATATTTTTTTTCCTAATCTAGACATGGACTCTCAATATCCAACTCCCAATATGGAAACATTCCCGTATTTTCCATATGACAACTCATTCTTAATAAAATCTTATGTATTCATAATAATGTCGATATGGTCCATCCAATACCATACTTCCAACTACTCACAAGCGACCAATCCTTAGCTAACTTGGGATCGTCCTTTGATAGTTGTTTAATTATTTTAGTCAAAACCGATTCTAGTTATTTTTCCCTCTTAATGCGCTAGACATTTGGAAAATTTAAGAATGGTCAAATATTATAGCATTTGCAATTGATCCTATACCCAAAGCGTATGGGACACGATGCATAATGTCTTACATAAAGATATGATAATTTACCAATCTTTTGCCATAATATTTTATGTGTCATGTTCTTACAATTCGAACTATGAAGAGGGATGCCGTAATCATAATCGAAATTTAAGAACACACTATGTATTCTTTGACTCAATTTATTAAAATTTCTCAATCTAAGCTTTAGATTTTGAAACAAAGTATAATATTCCCTCCCTTAATTATAGCAAAACAACTTTTCAACCCATGCAACTTTGCAAATTGAATCTTTATTTTTCTATAATTAATATTGCTAACTTGCAATACTCGCCATAATAATCATACAAACATAACACTTATGCTCCCACTATCATGGTGATTATTATCATATAAGCATAACACTTATGCTCCCACTAGCTTTGACATGTATTCATAAAACAACTGAACTTCTAGAAAAACAATGCTAATTAAATTCCACAAAATTCATATTTCTAATACCAGATGCTTCGATAATCCTTTATCTAAGCTTATCAAACTTATACACATTTGCCTTAGATAGCTCATATGTGTGCTTAAACAATTAAGAACTTATGTTACTAAGTTCCAAATGTTCAAACTAATTGCCAAATCTCACAATTCGAACTATGGAAAGGGATGCCGTAACCATAATCGAATTTGAGAATACAATTTTCACAATTGCTATCTTCTTAAAATCTCTCTTAGTGAAAGCATTTCCTCACAGTCATTTTCATGAAGGAAGGAATCTTATGACACTTAGATTTTATGGTGTATGAGTTCCTATCCATGTGAATTTTCCAAAACCAAAGTTTGCGACAAATCCAAACTCATATGGACTAAACTTTCTTAATCTTGATTTCTTGCCTTATGGTGACACGATTGCCCACCATGTCTTCCAAGTAGTTTATCTTTCCATCAATCAAGGTGCTTTGTCTTTATGCATTCAAATGAGAACTCATAGAACTCACATGCATAATTAACTCAATTGGAATGGCATAGAAACAAAATAATGTCAACACAATAGGTTGTAAACCTCAAGTCGCGTGCTAGTGATGATCGGTAAGGTTTATTCTTGATTTGTTCTCGAAACCTTTTCAAAAACATTAAAACTCCCACTGACCTCCTGACATATATGATTCTCTTTGTCAAGAAACATTTCTTGACAATCAAATATTCAAGAGTTAGTGCAGTTATTATCAAGACAAAAACACTTCATAAATTGGTCCTAGTTGGTCTTTGTCTTATCCAAGACATCACAACTTACCAATTTCAAATGTACAAGAACAAGAACTTTTCTTATTCTATATTTGTTAAGTGTTACAAACCTACTTAATACTTTTTCACTCAAGTCACAATATTAACTCTAAGACTTGATATTGGAACGAAGTATGATTGACTTTTTGATTTTAACCATTTCTACAATTCTTGATTCCTTTTCTTAGACATGGAATTACACTAAAACTCACTTAGAGGATCAATTGACACATGGTTCTTAATCATTAACACCTATCATAAAACACAATAAAATGTACTCTCCCTTCTTCTTAGAATAGAGAAACTTTTATCTTTCTGCCTACTTGATTCTTCTTTATTCGTTCTGTTATTCATTGAAACTCTTTCAATTAACTCAGAATTACACTTATTCTTATAAATATAATCATATTTACTATAGTTTAGTAAATCATGCCGAATAATTTTTTATCACACTTGTGGTGGACTAAATCAACGCACAACCTAGTGTACTTGATTTCCTAGTCCTTCACTTGACACTTTGTCAAAGAATTAGTCTAATTTCCAAATATGAAATTTCTCATTCATCACCCAACCAAATTATATGATTCCAAGTTACTGTCCAATTGAAACTTGGACGATGAGAAACTCTCTCTATTTGGTAAATTCTCGATATTTCCACAAATAACATAATTAAGAATCAAATACATTATTGCTAATAATAGAAACCTTCAAACATCAACTTTTCATACACGCCATTGTAAGGATAAATAAATAAGACAAAATCAAAATTTATTTTATCGCGGAAAAACTTGTCCTTATAATGCAATTCAACTGAAAAACTATGTTATTACATATTTCTTAACAATCTATTCTAACTCCAAAGCTCAAGAATCCAATCTTCAAGCAATGCGATCGAAATCCATTTCTTCATGATTAGATTCAACTCACTTCTTCTATTAAGCTTCCTCTTTTTTCTTCGATCCTACAAAACATCAAAATGTAATCTTATCACATCATGTATTAAGAATCTAGAATAGGAACTTAAAAGAGTTAGTTAATGGATTTTACCTGAAGCAGAGCCATATGTCTTGACTCTCCCATCTCTTAGATCTCTCAGGTAAACATGCAGTTTCATCTCCAATGCCCCTTCTCTTGGCAATAAAAGCAAATGGACTCCTTTGGCATAGCACATCGGACAATCACAGACTTAGTTTTTTCTAGACTTCCAATGTTTCCAGTGTCCATTGAAGTTTGGGAGTTTGATTCACCAGACAAATTTGCTAGACTAGCACGCTAAATCATTGTTGATTCAGTAGCCATAAGCAAATAGGTGAGACCAATGAGGGTCACGTCATGATCCATCATATAATACTTTCTAATGAACTCACTATATGATTCAGTAAGTGACTGAAGAACCCAGTCAACAGCCAACTCACTTGAAATTTCGACACCCAACATGCTTAACCTATCAATGTGTGACTTCATCTCTAAGACGTATGCACACACAGGTTTCCCATCTTCGTGTTTACTTGCCAAAAGGGCTTGAGTGAGCTTGAAATTTTAAAGCCTTCGAACTTGTGGGTTAGGGAGAATAATTGGAGGAGGTGGAGGAAGTGAAGCATGACTCACATTTCCTTGATCGTATCTTGGAACATCATCTTCATTTGGAAAGCTTGTTCCAAAGGATTTGGGAAGACCATTGTGAGATTCAGACATCTACAAAACGGGAGAAAATTCAAATTAAGTTGATGGAGTCCTTAATAAAACACCCAAAATGAGTTATTAAGGCTAGGATCCAACACAATATTCTACAACCTAGAAGAGGGATGCCGTAATCTAGCTGCAGAATATTTGAAGGTAGGTAAATGACGATTTACCAATTTCCACCATGAAAAACGAAAAGAAAGTTTAAGTTTTAAATGAATTGAAATTCCTAGATCTTTTGAGATTCATTGAACTTTTCAATTGCATGTTTAAATCTCGATTATGCCCTTCTATTTGTGACTGGGATGCCGAGGATCACAAATAAGGTGTGAATAACCATTCGAATCACGTGGTGCACCCAATGCTACCATCACCTAATCAATGTGCCGGTTAGCCACACACGCTCCATTGATCTATGATAAACATCGAGCCACCCTTCGCCACCAAAGTCATCCCCAAATTAGTGTGTCGGTTAACCGCACACGCTCTATTAATGTTTGATAAGGGTACGAAGTGTAATTCCATGGGTTAGCATACAATTTCACATTTTGCCTAAAGTAACTATGATTTGGGAATTTGAAAAAGCATTTAGTTACTTTGTACTTCATTATACTTATAATGGAAGGTTTCTGTCCTATCCTACCCGTTCGGCTAACGACCCTCCACTAGTTAAGAGTGTGGTGGGTAAGAGTGGATACCCATTCAATCGCCATTTTATAGGCAATTTCCTTAAACACCCCTTATAGACCAGCTTCATGAATGAGGCCTACTAACGGTAAGACTGACTGTTTACTCATACATATATATAATATTAGACTTTTAATGTTATATATAGTATAGGGTGTATTTTACACTTTTAAAATACTAGGTGGTTCAATTTAGTAAATTATACTTTTAATTTAATTAAATGTAAACCAAAATTTTATGGGTTTATTAAATCACCTTTAGTTATACACTTTAATTAATTAATTAATAAAACCATAAGGTGTGATTTGAACTTTTCAAATTACTAGGGTTTTTTAGAATTTAACATTTCAAAATTAAACTTTTAATCAACTTTTAAATTCCAAAACTTGAGGGCAAGTTTTGAAACATTTCAAAACATTAGGGTTTAACTTATTTAAATTTCAAAAACAAAACTTTTAAGTTCAAATTTAAACTACAAAACTTAAAGGGAGTAATTTGAAACTTTTCCAAACTTTATCAAGAATATTCTAGATCACAAAATTCAAATAAGATAATTAACAATTAATTATTGGTTATCTAATTTGACCTAGTCCAAATTCTTGCAAGATAATTCACCAAATAATTCAAATAATTAAATTTAATCATATAAGGAAGTAATTACTAAATTAATATGAATATATCTTTAAATTTGGCAAAGATAATCGCCCAATATCATAAAATTTTGATTTATATCAATAAAATACGTTTTGGTAAATATCCCACAGCCAAAGAAGCACAAAATCCCGAAATTAGCTCTTTCAGACCAGCTGACTCGTCGAGTTCACATGGACTCGGCGAGTCCAGCCCCCAGAAACCCTAAATTTCGATTTTAAATCAAGAATAAACAAATATAGCATCAAATACATCAAACAAACAACCCTAGGCTCTGACACTGATGGATTTTGAGCAATACATCATTCCTATGGTGTACATGCAAACCCTAATAGCTTTTGGATATAGTTTGTCTAATGAACATGCAATTGAATATCCAAAGCTATAAAACCTAGATATATCATATAATAAACTAAATTAGGTTTAAAGAATTACCTTTGATTGTTATATAGCAATAACAATCAATTCCTTGCTTTGATTGGCTTCAAAAGCTTAGTGCCTCAATTGTTGCACCTCTAATGGAGTCACAAACACCACTAACCAACTTCGATCAAGAGGATAAGAGAGGAGGCTGCCCAAAACATCTAGAAACCCTAAAGGAACTCATGTCTACGTTTTTGGGGCTTAAGGGTCCTTTATATACACGTAGGCTATTAGGGTTTACAACTAGGAAACCCTAATCTGGCTGCTTAAGCCCTAAGCAGCCCGTGGACTCCTTTAACATATCCCTTGGACGATTTCTAATGGGCTTCCCATAGAATTCGTCCAACCTATATATTATTAGGTGATCCATAGCCCAATCATAATTATCTTATAATTACAACTCCAGTCCCCTAAGTTTAATTAATCTCTTTTAGCCACAAAATTAATTCTTAATTAATTCTTGACTAATATTAATTAAACAATATGATTTCTCCTTTAATATATAATTCTTATAATATATTAATAAATCATAATTATTCCTTTCTCTACTTAATTCATCCTACATATTGCTATGGTGAAGGCAACCCAAAATGACCATGCTCATAATCGGGTCAAGGACCATGCTCCTGTTTTAGATTTACTTCATTCTAAATTTTCAATTTTTTGTAATAAACCTACAACTTCAACTTTATGCAATGCTTGCCAACTATCTAAACATACTCGATTACCTTTTTATGATTCACAATCTATTACTTATGTACCCTTTGATATTATACATTGTGATCTTTGGACATCTCCAGTGTTAAGCAAATCTGGCTACACATATTATATGGTCCTCATAGATAATTTTGCTCATTATGTATAGGTCTACCCTCTTAAATACAAACTTGAAACCTTTCTCAATTTTACAAAATTTCATAAACTCATCCAAACTCAATTTATTTGAATGTTAAGTCTTTCTAATGCGATCTCGGTGTTGAATTTGACAATAATGAATTTAAGTATTTTGCCCAAACTCATGTTCTTGTCTTTCGTTTCTCTTTCCCTTAAACATCCCAATAAAATGGACAAGTTGAACAGATGATTTTTCGCCTCAATGAAATTATCCGCACCATTCTCACTCATGCCTCTCTTCCCCAATCCTTTTGGGTTAAAGCTCTTCACACCGCTACATACCTAGATAACATCCTCCCAGCTAAATGCCTCACCTTTTCTACTCTTGCCTTTTCTCTTTATGGTCACCAACCATCATATGACCATCTTTGCACCTTCGAGTGTACTTGTTATCCTAACATCTCTTCTACTCAATCTCATAATCTCCAACCACGATCCGTTAAATGTGTGTTCCTTGGATATCCGGAAAACTTTCGGGGTTATCGGTGCTTAGATCCTTCCACATGTAAAGTTTATCTGTTACTTCATGTTACATTTGACAAAACCTCTTTTCCATTTGCCAACGACCCTCCCCCTCCACATCCTTCGACTTTTTCGATGAACAACCTCTTCATGTTTTTCCATACTCCACTCCTACATCATCTACCACCCCCACTCAACCATCAACAACACCATCCCATACCCCATCCACCCCTGAACCACCCATCTTGACCTACTCATGTCACTTAAAACCAACCACCGCCCATCCACCTGCTCAATCAAGCTCTCTCCCTTCCGAAACACCTCCCCCTACATCCACCCTACCTCAATCTACCTCACCTCAAGCCCTTCCCCTCCTCCTACTTATCCTATGACTACCCGTGCACGAGCAGGTGTTACCAAACTGATCATTTGTTTAAACCTTCATACCTCATCTACTCCAACCATCTCTCTAATTCCTAAGTGAATCTCTGCTGCAATGTCTGACCCTAGTTGGTTGCAAGCCATGGAAGATGAATTTCGAGCTTTACAGGTAAATAAAACATGGGAACTCGTTCCCTGACCAACCGACAACCCAGTTATTTGGTGTATGTGGTTGTTTCGTCACAACTTTAAAGTGGATGAATCACTTGACCGCTATAAAGCACGCCTTGTGGTTAATGGGAAATCACAAACAGTGGGTATTGACTGCCTAGAGACTTTTAGTCCGGTCGTGAAACCAGCTACTATGTAACATCATGAAATTCAAGACCAAAAATTTCATTTTTGATATAACGATTCATAAAACATTTTAAAGAAAACATCATCAAGTTATTTCATTTCATAAAGCCATGGATCGTATGTAACGCCCGTAGATCCGGGCTAGTCAATTTAGAGATAATAGGGGTCGAAAAATACTTTTCAAAAAAGATTATTTAGAATAAATAATCTTAACCAAGTTGTAGAATATGTCTCAAGGGTTCCGTACATATAAAGAGCGCCAAAATCCGAGTTATAACGAAGAAGTTATGACCCGTCGAAGTTTTACGGCAAAACCAGCACGACACCGGGAAGCGTAAATAGTAAATTTATGATGGAGCGAATTTTAGCCTTAGCAATCTAAATGAAATTTTTAGTATATGTTAAACCGAGAACATACAAAAAAAGAACGCCCAAATCTAACTTTGTATGAGGAAGTTATGAATTTTCTAAGATTTAGTTCGGGCGGTTTTTGGCTTACACGACCTAAATGAGAGTTGAAGATCTCATTAATAGTAACTCAACGGTAAAAAGACAGACGAAAACGGAGTCTGTATGAAGGAGTTACGAATTCTTCACGGTCATTTAACAGTCTAAACGCCTCCTACCGTTAAATTTGAGATCGGTCAAGAATTAGCCAATGGAGTCTAAATGAAAGTTGTAGATCTTGATTTTACCTACGCGTTGAAAAAAAGAACGTTGAAAACGGAGCTTGTATGCGATAGTTATGATTTTTCTAAGTTTGAAGGCTGATACGCGATAGGGGTGATGTGGTACCACCAGAAGGCTGCCACATGCCCCAACTCGGCGAGTAGGTCCTCATACTCGACGAGTCCATCAATCAGCGCCCCTATTAATAGAGGTGTCAGGTTCCCTTGCTTCCTCACACCTTCAAACCCTTCTTTCTCTCTTTAGTTTCTCTCTCTAAAGCCCCCCCTAAAAGCCTAGGTAAACCCCCTAGCACCCGAAGGAAGCCCCGAGGCTCCTGAAGTCTCGAGAAAGAGCCCTTCAGCTCGGGAACGTTGCTCCAGCGAAGCCTGGTTTTCGAGAAAACCCGCTGTAAGTGAGCTATGCCTACCCAATCTTTAGTATAGCTTATGTTTCAATATAGTAATGTTATTAGGACCTTATAAGGAGTATTTGGGCTATTATTATGGGTTATATAAGTATTTTTTAACACTTATATAATAGTAATAGTAGCTAGACTATTAAATTAGTCTCTACAAACGTTAGACTAAACTCTAGTGGTAATGATACTAGGTTTCGTCAAGGGATAATTGTTTTAAGAGTAACAAAGTGTTGTCCAAGTGCTGACTCACCACCTTACCAGTTGAGTGCATAGTTACTTTCATCTTACACATAGATATGAAGTATTTAATATAAATTACGTGCTATGTGTGCATATTGTCTGAATATTTGTTATTTATGGTGGGTGAGAGATTTTTATACATGTTTTAAATGTTTTAAACTGTATACGTATTTTTATAACTACTAAATATGTTGGGTAAAACATGGATAGATGAAGGACGATGGGTGAAAGCTGAAATAGAGGAATATTGGTGGTATGGACCTAGTGCCCTATAGGTGAACATTGGCAGCAATGGACCTAGTACCCTATAGATGAGCAATGGTAGCTGTGCCACAACCTGTAGATGTTGTTGATCTATGATAAACATCCTAGCAGTTGCGCTCTAAGGACAGTATCGGCAGCTGCGCCTAATATGGAGCCTTGTGACCATGACAATAGCGTTTAAAGGTCAATACCGACAGAAGCGCCTCATAGAAAATGTCCCAATTCTGGCAGTTGGGCCTAAGTGATAGAACTAGAAACTGTGCTCGACAGCTGTGTCATTGACAACGATGGACTTCGTACCTATTCCTTAGTAAAATCCGTAGGAATGAATGAACAAGAAATAGCTGATTCTTAGGATAGATCCTTAAGATTAAAGAAGATAATGGGGATGGATAATTGGGTTAACTGTTTGATGACTAAACATAATAATTATATTATTGTGGGTTGAAAACCCTATGTACTCACCAGGTTTTCCAACCTGACCCACTCAGTTTATTTATATCATAGGTGTCGATTTGAAGTCACATTACACTGAGTGATTAAGGAGATATAGATCACTAGTAAATAAATGTAAGTTCTGTTTATGCTTATGTTTCTATATTGACGATGACATCCCAAATGTTTGAAAATGAATAAAAATACTTTTCTTCAGAAATTCTTTGATAACATATTTATCATGATTTACTGGGAACAAATTCCGCAACATTTTTATTAAAAACGGTACTCTGATTTTTATAAAGCATAAACAAAATCGGTCTTTTCTGGCCGTGAAAATGGGGATGTCACATCGTATGTCTCAAAAGCATGTAATAAAATAGTAAAAATGTCAGAGTACATATCCCAAGAATCTCATATGCGAAAAATCATGTGTGCGATGCGCTGCTACCGTGTCGGCTCCTTTCCCATCGTGGAAGAAGTACCTGAAACCAAAACAGAAAACCGTAAGCACAAAGCTTAGTGAGTTACCCCATCATACCACATACCATAAACTCATAATGCCTATCCCTCAGTATCTTCCAACCAATATCTGACTGGCATAACTGGAAGTTGGACCCCCCTTCGGTATCTTTCAACTGGTAACCAGGAGCTTGGCTCCGCTTCAGTATCTTTCAACCGGTAACCCGAAACTGGCCTCCCCTTCGGTATCTTTCAACCGGTATTAGGGGACTATTTCACCCCTACTACAACTAACACATATATCATAACATCCTAGAACATAAAGCTATTCAGATAGTGGCATACCAGACAATTATCACAAAGACAATCATCTAACAAACAACTCCTACTGGTGGGCCAGTGTTGTGGCCTTATACCCACTTCTACGGAAAGGTAACTCACCTTAATGCCTTGTAGTAACTAAACTGTCCTCGGTGTTGGGATCAACTCTTCTCAAACTCGTCAAATGATCTGGAAATGGAGCACAAACTCTGGATCCACTTACTTCCTCTTGAACCCCCAAGCTTCTTCTTTCTTCTCAAGCTTCAAATTCACCAAAAGTACACAACAATAGCTCAAGAACACTCAAAATGGGTTAGGGTTTCAAATTAGGGTTTTCCAGACCAAGGGAGGCGACGAGGGAGGCCACAATAGGGGTGTAAAGGCCTTTAAATAGGGTGTAAACCCTGAAAATTAGGGTTTCACTCTGGCAGACCTACTCGTCGAGTCGAGGCTCTTCGACTCATCGAGTAGGCTTCAAGTTCTGTGTTCAACATATCCAATTCCTACTCGACGATTTTGGGGCTTCCAACTCGTCGAGTCCTTTAACAAATATGAATAATTCTTATTTAAATACGTACCATGAACCGGGTGTTACATAGTATATGAAACATTTTCAGTCTTGCAGTCTCGCGGGCATGCCGATACATTAGTTAGACGTTAAAAACGCATTTCTTCATGGTGATCTCCATGAGACAGTCTTTATGCACCAGCCCCCAGGCTTTGCTGATGCCCGGTCTCCATCCCATGTTTGTCATTTATGGAAATCTTTGTATGGGCTTAAGGAAGCCCCGCGTGCATGATATTGTAACGTCCCATTAATAATAAATTGTTAATACATACCATTTACATAAAACCAAGGTCATCAAGATTTAGCAAAACATCATCGAATAAGAGTAAATTAGAGAATGCGGAAACATATGGTGTGTGCTCTGCAATCATCCCGAGCTCTTCCATTTGAAAACCAAAATACCTGAACCATAATTGAAAACCATAAGCACAAACCTTAGTGAGTTCCTCAAGATACCACTCACCATACATATCATATAATGGGGCCCACCCAAATAAGATACGGGCCTCACCCACACTCGAATAACAGGACCCACCCAATGAGATACAAGCCCCGCCACACTCGAAAAATAGGCCCCACCCAATGAGATACGGGCCTTACCCAAGCTTGGATAACAATGAGATACGAGCCCTACCCACACTCGCATACCGATGAGACACATGCCCTGCCCACACTCGCATACCAATGAGATACATGCCCCGCCAACACTCGCATAATGGGCCCGCCCACTAAACATATAACCATATAATCATATAACATTCAAACACATGCGAGAAATCACAAAGATAGTAGCATACTACACAATCATCAGGCCCCGCCCAACATACATATCAATACATACACATGCATGAGTCACGCAGACAACTAGCATCCTAACATAATAACCATGTGCCGACATTGGTGCCTTTGGCCTGCTAAACACAGTGAGGATACTCACCTCGCATTGCAGAATTTCCACAGATAAATCTCTGGCTGCTGGCTGATAGATCTCCGAACTGTCAACATCAAAACAACACCCAATTAACAATTAGGTTCCATTTCATAACCATAAATCCACACTTAGGGTAAAAAAGACCATTTTACTCCTAACCTATCTTTATCCAAGACCAAGGCCCAAACTCACCCTCTAAAAGCCCAAACGCCAAATAATCAACCAAGGCCCAAAAAAGACCAAAATGGTTCATGAACTCCCAATTACACAATCTCAATCTAAACGACTACTTGGGTTGTCTCTTTTCCTGGCTAGGATATGAAAATTGCCTTAGTTCCACACCCTTCCAAACTTCCGAAAAGTCTGATCGATTCTCCCCTACTTGGATTCAGCGGAGCTCTCCCATCTCTTAAATCCAGATGGATTCCCAACTTGACAACCTCATATAGCATGAACCGCCTATGACCTATGCTAACACTACTAGCATTCCATTACCAGCCAAATCCAATGATCGCCCGACTTCTGAAACCCTGAAAAATACTCTTGTAATCTTAACGAGTCTGATATTCCAAATCACCTCCCATGATACCATATTAATTCTTGAGTTTTTATGATGGCAACGAAAATTATAACCCTTGCCCTGAACCGACAAATCTTTATCCCAATTTCCATTCTCAAAGAATCATTGAATTCTAACTGACAACAACCTGTGCGAATATAAAACTCCTTAGGAACTTCCAATGACCAACAACTCATGCATCTGACATCACCATCTTCCTAATACCACTCCTCCCAAGCAAAGATGGGCTTTTAACCCAAAAGTTCTTCCATAGACAACCACCGATCATACCAGAACAAATGATAAAACCACTAAACTCTGACCAAGGTTCCTCCAAGAAAAACCCCTGAATTGATCCCGAACAAGACCCAGATCCACCACTGAACACGCTGAAACCTAGTCAATCAAGATACGACCCTCTGAAGATTCATCAAAGACTCCCGACATGCAGAATGACATATAACAATATATGATAACCCAAAAATATAAGAGAACCAAACCGAAATATAACTTACCTATACTCAAGCAAAATTCCTATGCAATACAAATTCCCGATAACAACCCAGAAGAAAACAGAACATGGCATAATCGCAAAAGCATCTAAAAGTAATCCTGACCTCCTCCTCCTGAATTTCTCCGACCATCCTGAGTTCATGGTGCAAACCTCACTTCAAATCCCAAATGGCAAGAATTAACAATAGGATCCTCCTTCCTAAAGGATTCTTGGGATTGACAAGCCGTGGGCTCCAGATGAGCCCCCAACTGCCCAACCACAATATTGGTTCGAAAGGCCCTGAGATGACCATCAAAGAGCTCCAAAATCCATCCCTTGGATGAACCAAAGACTACCAAGGTCCATTCCATAACACCACGAGTAATCTCCGATGAGATGAACTTCCGCGACCGCGCATCGGTCGACTTAGAACCTGCTCCTGAGCAGGAACCAAAATCCGAATCTCATTCCTGAGTGTTCATCACCATACCGAAATGAAATGAAATAGATGCAATTATACCTAATAATCCTCATCCCATGGGTTTCCTAGATTCTTCAAGACTCTCCCGATTCGAGTATGGATTCTGTGCTTTCAGTAGTACGGGCCCAATACTACCTTCCAAACCTATTCATACTTTCCTCAAAAATCATCCCAAATCCTCTAAGTCACCTTCTCAAACTGATACACCAAATACTCACTAAACAGCGCAACTATACCCGCTGAAGCAATTCCTAGCCTCCCTTAGGTTCCCGACCCCACCCAGCCCTCAACTGTTGAAAGACTCCCTCCAATGTCAACTAGCTACCTCATTAATATAGTCACATGCAACAGAGATTAGATAATCTTTCGAGTAAAAGACTTAACCCTAGAACAGTTGGACTCAAACGAGAGTTGCGCAATAGGGCCAAATCCATTCCTTTGAGATTATTTAACCCGTGTCACATGTGACTTAACATATTCGCTTAGTAGCTGATTCACATCACTAAGAGTCCCACAAAGCACAAAGCAAACAACATTCAAGCGACGGAAAATATAACCAGAACACACTAATCAAGCCATTATATCCACTTATCTCAAAACCATATTAGCATGAAATTCTAAAAGCTCATACAATCAGGCATACAAGGCATCCCCCCTAGCATTCTATCATGCAAAAACTTAGCAGATCCTTAGCCCTAACTAGCATGCGATTCACAAATTCATAAATCAAGTTATACCAAATAACATGTATGGGTATTTTGGGAGAAACTTACTTGAGCTCGACTGATTGCATGCACTACACCCTTTATTTTCTTAAAAAAAAAACTTTTCTTTTTGAAGAATTAACCAAATCCTCAGTTTGAGTTTAGACACACCCGAGAGTATGTCTGAATCCCTCAAACCAACACTCTGATACCAACTTGTAACGTCCCACTAATAATAACATAAAATTTTCCTTTTCAGATCATTAAATTGTTAATACATATCATTTACATATAACCAAGGTAATCAAGATTTAGAAAAACTTTATCAAATCAAAGTAAATCACAGAATACAGAAACATGTGGTGTGTGCTCTGCATCATCCCAAGCTATTCCATTTAAAAACCAAAACACCTGAAACATAACTGAAAACCATAAGCACAAAGCTTAATAAGTTCCCCAAGATACCTCATACCATACATATCATATAACGAGCTCTGCCCAAATGAGATGCGGGCCTCATCCACACTCGAAGAACAGGCCCCACCCACACTCGTATAACGATGAGATATGGTCCCCGCCCACACTCGCATAACGATGAGATACGGGCCCCGCCCACACTTGCACAACGATGAGATATAGGCCCCGCCCACACTCACATAACAATGAGATATAAGCCCTGCCCACACTCGCATAACGATGAGATATGGGCCCCACCCACACTCGCATAACAGGACTCGCCCACTAAACATATAACCATATAATCATATAACATTCAAACGCATGCGAAAATCACAAAGATAGTAGCATACTACATAATCATCAGGCCCACCCAACATACATACCAATACATACATACACATGCAAGAGTCACGCAGACAACTAGCTATCTAACATAATAACCACGAGCCAAAAATGGTTCCTTCGACCCGCTAAACACAATAAGGATACTCACCTCGCACTGTAGAAGTCCCGCAGATAAATCTCTGACTGCTGTCTGACATAACCCCGAATTGTCAACATCAAGACAACACCCAATTAACAATTAGGTTCCAATTCATAACCATAAATCCATACTTGGGGTAAACAAGACCATTTTAATCCTAACCTATCTTGGTCCAAAACCAATGCCCAAACGCACCCTCTGAAGACCCAAAAGGCAAAGAATCAACCTAGGCCCAATTACGGCCTAATTTTCCAAATTGGGCCCAAACCCCTTACATGGGCCTTACCTTACAAACCATCCAATTTTCCTAGTCCATACACTTGTTCTCAGATGGCCCATCAAGAACCTAAACACCTAAGCCCAGAAGAAAGGCCCATCTCGAAGCCCAAACACGATTAGGGTTTTCACATAAAATAACGATTAGGGTTAAGTAAGAACACTTAACCCATTAAGGACTTAATCCATTAAGTCCATCACTCTACCAAATTTGAATCATACAATGTGCTTAGGCATAATTCATAACTCCAATCCAACGGTCCAAAATGCGGGTTCCGACAAATCCCAAACTAAAGTCTCCAAGATTAGGGTTTTTTGAACCCTAATTAGGGTTTCTAACCCAATCACATGCGAACTAGGTCCAAGGTTAATTTTTTTGGTTAATTAGAGTTTCAGTAGGTCGGGCCCCACCCACTACCACCTCGGGCAGTGGTGGTCAACGGTGGTTAGTGGTGGGATCCACCACCTCACGACGATGGTGGTGGTTTTCAAGTTAAAATCCGACCACATGGTTCCAATACATCAATCAATGCAGAAAACACCCATACACATAAGAGTTCACGCACATATCCATCTAACACGGTGGCTATTGGTGGTAGAAGGCGGCAGCAATGTGACAGCCACCATGGTTTTCTGCCATGGTGGTTTCCCACATTTTCCGGCCAAATAACCCACACATACACACCTCCCAAACATGAAGTAACACTACACAATGACACCCACAGTCACCTTCATTGTGGCAGGCGGTGGTTAGAGATGACAACCACCACTTCATGGTGGTAGGTTTTCTTTCGATGCCCGGCCAAGCAAAAACACACACACACACGACATGCACAACTAGCAACAAAAGCACACACGTCCACACATGCAAAATATGAACACACCCACCTACCTAGTGGCGTGCAATGATCAGTCACAAGCAAGCTACTACGAAACAGAATGAAAGTGGAAGGAGGAGGGGCTATTGCAATGGGAAATAGGGGTTGCGCTTCCACTAAAGAACGAAAACAACGGCCACGATTCACAGTTCCGACAACCCATTGATTCGACGTTAACGTGATGTTCTTCATCGATGTCGGCAGTTGCATTAGCAGTTTGGCTTCTGTGGTTTCCGGCTTCACAGTGGCTAGGAGGCAACGACGGCTGGAGGTATGGGTATAAGGGTGGCGGGTAAAGGATGTGATTAGGGTTAGGGTCTCCTTTGGTGATGCATCCTTAAAACGGGAAGGGAATGGGACCGGGTTCAAGTACAGTGTCTGATTCCAAACATAAGCCCATAAGTATACTTCCAGTCCCTCCCCCTCAATTTCTTTTCAAACTAAGCCCACTAATTACCAAACAGACCCTAGCTTCCAAAATTCATTACAAATCAAGTCCAAATGTTTCAATATAGATCCCAAATTCCAGAAATTATATCATTTAACTCCTTCTGGCTAACACTGATAAATTATTACGAATTTAGGGCCATTATTCATTTATTAAATTTATCTATTTATTTATTAAATGAAATGTTACATGTATACTCGTTTTGCTTCATTTATCACATCTTTAGGTTTCAGAAGTTGTATTTGTGATTCATCTTTGTTTATTTATCAAAATGGTCACCATCATGCTTACTTATTATTATATGTCGATGATATGATATTGACTGCTTCTGACCCTGTTGTTCTCCGCCGCATTATCACCTCTTTGTCTCAGGAATTTGCTATGACTGATTTAGGTCAACTTCACCATTTTCTGGGTATCAAAGCTACTCGCGATGACCATGTTCTTTTTCTGTCACAAGCCTCTTATACTCGTGATATCCTTCAACGAGCTGCAATGGCCTCTTGTAAACCATGCGCTACACCAGTGGATACGTCCACCAAACTTAGTGTTACTGATGGTGAACCTCTTGCTGATGGCACTCTCTACCGAACTCTTGTTTTTGCCCTCCAGTATCTAACTTTTACTTGACCAGACATTTCATATGTCATTCAACAAGTTTTCCTTTCCATGCATACCCCACGTGAGCCACATTTTCAGTTCATGAAGAAGAATTTTCGTTATTTACAGGGTATGATTGACTATGGTGTACAGATAGTTGCAGCTTCGTCCAACACGCTAACTAACTACTCTGATGCTGACTCGGGCGGATGTACCAACTCGCGACGATCTACTTCTAGATATTGTGTATTTATTGGCAATAATCTTGTTTCCTGGTCTTCAAAGCACCAACCCACTATTTCTTGTTCCAATGTCGAGGCTGAATATCGTGGTGTTGCTAATGAAGTGTCTGATACCACTTGGTTATGAAATATCCTTCTCAAGCTTTGTGTTCCCCTTCACAAGGCAACGGTTGTTTATTGGGATAATGTATTTGCTGTCTACCTGTCTCAGCATCCAATCCAACACTAGTGCACCAAACATGGGGAGATAGACATACACTTTGTTTGAGAAAAGGTTTGTCTTGGCCATGTTTGGGTTCTTCACATTCCAGCCTCCTTGCAATATGCATACATCTTCACAAAATGGCTACCTCGTTTCTTATATCAGCAGTTTCGATCCAGTTTGAGCGTTTGTCCTTCCCCAGCTCAAACTGCAGGGGAATATTAGTCGATTATATTTTAGGATATTACATTTCAATATTTTATTATTGTCAATATTTTATGATATTATTTCCTATTATACCCATACTATATTTGGGGACCTGTTTGTATTTATCCATATATAAATAGGGCATTGTTGATCAATTCTATTCAAAGATTCAGATCCTATATTCACTATTAACTGCTTCACATATGTCTTCCTTATCAAGAACATTGTTCCTCCATCTCCTTCTAATGACTCTCTCTCCATTAGATTACAACCTATCTTCTTCACCGACGTCCTCTCTGATTCGGTTTTTATTAGGGCTCCATTAATAGCAAACAAAGAAGATAAAGGTTCGTTTTCACACAGGAAGCTAGGATGGAATGAAGGTTTCATTATGTATTTGTAATTAAGGTACACTTCTATTTGTGTAAGATTTTGGCTATATTTTTTTCTTCATTTGGAATTCCATCTTCTCCTATTCTAACTCCAATACAGGTATAAGGTTTTTAATTCCAATGTTGTATATAGTGTTATCAATTGATGAAAGAAATGGGACATAGAAGAAAACTATAATATTTGGAGGGATGTTTTGAGATGGGAGGCTATATATCACATGTTTCTTGTTTGATAAAACTCCTTAGTGAATATACACCACTCTCTCTTTCCCTAATAATTCTAAGAATATGACTCCATCTGTCGATGAAACTGGCATTTTTTTAAGATGTAATTTTGTTTTGGGTTTTATTAAGAAGACGGCTCCATCTGTGCAACCAGGTTGTCGGTGTATTTAATTTACAAAATCAACTAATCATATTCTTAGCCTTCCCTCAAGAACTATTAAAAAGTACTCAATTTTATTTACTATATGATTGTGTAGTTTGGAGATTATTCAGTTGTAAAATCATGGTAAAAGGAATGTTTGTATAAGGTTTCCATTAGCTTCCATATAATATGTTGAGAAGGCTTAGTTGCAACACTATAACAAGCTGTGATGCATACATAATGCATGAAATAGTTTTGAGAAAAAAATAATAGAAAATTTTGAGGGACTAAACTTTTGTACTTGTTCATAATTTATTTTCAGTTATCTCAACGAGGAAATCCATCCAATGATCCTCCTAAATAGATGATTCCTTCACTATAGAATTACGCATCTCATATAAAACACAACACCAAAGGATCACCCATGTTCCATTTATGCAGTACTCAGGTAAATTTCTTTATGTATAATCAATTGTATAGTATAAATCAATTTCATTATCAGCAAGACCATGACAGAATATTACAATTATGGATATGTAAATGGACAGGTTTAGGTGGAATTTAGATTATTACACACAAGTGGACATTGGAGTATTGGATCAATTATATTTTCAGGTATAATAAGTATCATGGTGTGGTTTTGCATAGTTTGACTCTTGTAATCAAATGGATATTCTTCAATTTTATAAATTATAATTGATATTGATTTTTTAAACTTTCAAAATTGGTATAATCTTAACTTCTTGAAAAAATGCTACCTTGAGAGAAATAATGTCAAAATTGAAATCAAATATGTATCTATTTTGACATTTTGATAAAAGCTTGACTGAAACACCCAACAGTTGACTAAATAATGCAAGATATTCAATATGATTAGCTATCTAATATGGTAGTATTGCTCCTAATGTTTTTTTAGTTATTGACTTTTTGAACCATGATACTTTGACTTTTCAGTGGAAGCTAAGCCAATTACTTGTGAAAATGCCCAAAAATACACTGTAGTGGTGTTAATCATGATGACATGTGCGGAACTGATAAGATCTAGTGAATCATGTTAGAATTATAAACATAAAGAACACAAGAGTATATAAATCGTTTAAGCTCTCATTAGTTTTTAGAAAGAGTACAAGTGAGTTTTCAATAATTTTCTCTCTAAACTAATCACTCTAAAGTTCTTCTTTAGATAAAATGAGTGTCACTCACTTCCTTATAAATGAAAGAGAACTCATTATACATATACAAAGGAGTCAGCACACATGACATCCAAGAGTGGCTTAGCACCCTAACATTCTCCCCCTCAAATTTAGGATTGGATGTCCCAGCTTCAATATCCAACGAGCTCGTGCGACCAAGACCAACTCCCCTCTAAGTAATACTGGTCTTTAAATCCGCAAATGAATACCCGAGAAGCTTCGAATGCCCACTCTTTATTCTCCCGCTTTTTATAGTCAACAAGTGATTATAAAAGCTACAAAGGTTGAGAAGCTCCCGGGTAATAAACTTCACAAAACTCCCCCTTGATGTGTGCCAAAAATGAAACCGCGAAAAACTTGCATGGAAAAACAATCATGAAAAAGTTATGAAAAAATTTCAGTTTTTGTGAAAATTTTCAGCTTTTTGGGTGAGAGTTGCAAGAATTTCCAAAATCTAGGTAAAAACTGCCAATATCAAAATTCTACAGGGACCCGTTGCACCAAAAACAATCTCAGATGTGAAACTTTACCCCAATTGCAAAAGTGGACATAAAGTGTCAATTCACATTAACTGCAAGGGCCTGATACGTAAATTTCTCCATTTCTCATAATTTTTATCCCAATTTCGAAGTTGGGTAAATTCTGCCAACATTTTGAAACATCAGGGATACATTGCAAACCTTCTTCATTCTTTACAAATATTGTCACCATTTCGGAGTTGGACTAAAACTATCAATTCGTTTAAAGATCATGGACTCAAATCGACATGTTGTGTTTCTTCTTCACTTCATTACCCCATAGACAAATGGGATGTTTGACCATAGAAAATTCAAAATTGAAACACCCATGTTGAAATCTGTAACATTGACACTCGATGTCTTCAATCTAATTTCGAACCAACAGAGTTCAATTCTTGACTCCAACCCGTCGACTTCGACCTCATGTAAGGACTCTCGACAACAAACCACTTACAGACCCTCAACGTCGAATCATCGACCTTACGACTATCAACATCCGATTACGACCTTATAACCTTCGAAATCAGATTACGGCCATCAATTTCCAATTACGAGCAAGTAGTATCAAACATCGATCCTTAACCCCATCATTCGAAATCCAAACTCTAAACTTCCCAATTAAAACTCAATATTCATTATCACGTTCTTCCCATCGATCTATGATATAACAAATACAACATCAGTCGAATTCGCTTTCTACATCCAATAATCACAATCGACTTGGACTCAAACCCATTTGCTTTTGATCCAAATGCGGTCATTATCAGTAAAGGACCAATTACCCATTCGATTCCAAACAATCACTTGACAATATTCATCCCGTCAAGACATCGACATACCCAGTCTTCGAAGTCAACCCAAATCTTTGATGTCGACTGAAGGCATTCGACCTAAGGAAATCATATTCGACTATGGACCCCAAATTTAGTTAAAGCGTGTAAGCACCTCATGAATCTCATGTGGTAGCTTTAAAGCGTGTACTATGATATGTGCAATGTCATCTTTATTATGGCCTTACACTTTATAATACTCCTTCCACATGTCCTACTGCCTACATTGATGCTGACTTGGCAAATTATAGTGTATCACCATAATCAAGAGGACCTTGCTATACATGATTTAAAGCTACCATATGGGATTCACGAGGTGCATACATGTGGGAGTATATATTCTGAACTGCATATAAGATATTCAACGGAGTAAAGGTAATGTATTGAAGCGCTCCAACAAAGTTGCGATATAAAGTGAGGTTGGAGTAAGGTTGTCCATTATTGGTACTAACTTTTAATTTGTATCGATGAGAGTGGGAGTAGGGTTTACAAGATCGCATTCCAACTCGTTCCACTATTTCCAAAGCATATTTCTTTTGATATAAAAACAATCCACTCGCATGGTAGAAAACGGTAACACCAAGAAAATAGTTAAGAGGTCCAACATCCTTCATTACAAATTCATATAATAAGTTTAGTCATGATTTTGGTATAGATGTGATATGTCGATGTGTAGGATGCACACGAGTTAAAGTTACCTATTAGTA
This sequence comes from Lactuca saligna, assembly GCF_052625555.1. Classification (NCBI taxonomy): domain Eukaryota; kingdom Viridiplantae; phylum Streptophyta; class Magnoliopsida; order Asterales; family Asteraceae; genus Lactuca; species Lactuca saligna. The sequence continues at coordinate 284,555,431 of NC_136421.1, read as the reverse complement.
ACCGTATCCATTAATAAAATAATAAGGAATAAATTAAAGTTAAGCTTATTTTGAAAAAAAATGTTTTGGACCTAAAACGGAAAAAGACAAAATCCATGGTCTTTTATGGAATAAATCATAAAATGAAAGAAATTTCTAAGACTACATGGAGTGGCACGACATGGCTATTGACATGTGATGATGTGGCTCGACCCATACCACCCGATAACTCGGCATGCCAAGTTTGAGTCTCCTACTCGACATAATTTAATCACCTAATCTCTCCTCTTTATTCTTTTTTGGCTGGTTTTTTAACATAAAATGCAATTTTTTTACCAATATTTTTTTACAAAATAAATATCAATATCTAACACCAATCTTACCACTCTCAAAACCTTCAACATTCATCTTACTTCTCTCAATTGTATCTTTGCAAAATGTATTCTTCAAACTCTGAATCCAATTCCACTGAGATAGGGAAGTCATTGATTATAGTTTGAATCTCGATAGAAAAGACGACTTTGACGAGTACATGGGTCGATGCATCAAAGGACCCTTTCGGTCGACAACGACTACAATGATGTCATTTTTTGAGGAGCGAGGGACGTGTTAACACCCATTTCCTCAACGAAATACATCAAGGTAACTACCAAAGAAATATCAAATCTACACAAAATACGCGTACACAAACAAAGTGGTAATGAAGTTTAACGTTCTGTTCAATAACGTGAAACCCAAATGGCAAAGGTGATGAAAGTGATCGTGCAAAATGATGCAATCATTTTATACCAACTTCTTAAAATTTTCCTAATGGAAAACATAAACCTTTCATATATTTAGAGTTTTTGAAAGTTGTCAAGAAGTCCAAAAAAAATGACATGCAATCAATTACTTTTTTTTTTTTTTTTTTTTTTTAATGTTTCTTATGTTTTAGTTTAATGTTATATATTTGGGATAATGATTTTTCGATTTGTATACATTTGGTCATTGAGGTTTTTTTTTTTTTTTTTTTCGTCCACATTTACCCTTTTAACTTGTTAAATTGGTACGCATTCAGTTCTTATGACCAGCTACTCCAGGTTAGTCGGTAAAAATAACTCGACAGGATAATATATTTCTCAATTTGTACACATTTAGTCCTTAATATTTTTGTACACATTTAGACCCTAATATTTTTTTGTTGCAAAATAAATCAATTTTCTTTTTATACTTATTCAATACTTATGAATGATTCTTTTAAGTTTTCTCACGATATCTTACGTGAGACATTCATTAATAAGATGTTCAAGCTTTTGATGTTTATATCCATCGCGATCTCAACTACAACTTTCATTTAGATTGCTCATGTTAAAAAGTGATATATTTTTACTTACGGTTTTATACCTTTACGTTTTTTATGAATGCATGTATGGATGCTTTTTTTTAATAAAATCGCAGATAAAAATATATAACATTTTAACGGGAGTAATCTTAATGAAAGTTATAGTAGATTTAAAAAATGAACACGTGGATATAAATATCTTTAAAATCAGATATCATATGAAGAAGTTATGACGTTCAGAATACAAAACCTGAGCCAAACCACACAAGACCTAAGCAACCAAACAATCGAGATCGAGATGGATATAAGCATCAACATCCCTAAACACCTCATCAGTGATTGTCACAAGTAAGATGTTGTGAGAAAAACTTACAGAAATCATTCATGCGTACTAAATGAGTACAAAAGTTATAAAAAAAAAACTTATTTTGAAACAAAAAAAAATATTAAGGACTAAATATATACAAAAATATTAAGGATTAAATGTGTACAAAATAAGAAATATATTATCTTATTAAGTTATTTTTCCAAGCTAACCTGGAATAACCGGTCATAATGATCAGAGAGGTGCGTTGCGGAAGGTCTGAAGCTCTGAGGAATTGGACACGTGGGGAAAAAGACAAAAACATCGTTGTTTTACATAGTTCCGCAGTACACCTCTCTGTGGAACTCTTGTACACCTCTGATAAAATGGTAGTCGAAAGCATTAAAAAAATGTCAATTCAACATAGGGCTCTATGGATCCACATAAAGGCCCTCAATTCAACATAGGGCTCTATGGATCCACATAAAGGCCCTCTGTATCTGTTGATCTATTCTTCGTCCGTCCAAACAATACTGAGTTTAGTTTTTCAAGGTCATTTGTTTCATACACACCCCTTCATTTGGTCATTTGATGAATTTTCTCAATTAAAAAATTTGTCATGCTAGGTCTCTCTCTCTCTCTCTCTCTCTCTCTCTCTCTCTCTCTCTCTCTATATATATATATATATATATATATATATATATATATATATATATATATATATATATATATATATAAACACACACGAACAAATCAAAGATTACATTGATGTAACAAAATAATAATAATAATAATAATAATAAAACTAATAGATTAACCGTTGAAAAAAACACTACTACATTATCTTTTTCACTTTGGGATATTTGACTGATTTATAAACTTTTAGCATTATTATCCTTTATTTCCTTGGTCAAATATTTCGTTATTTTGCTAATCTTGATGTTGATCGAGAGATAAAGGAATCAAATATATTATATCTAACCTAATGTTGCAAATCTTTGAGTTGAAGTGTATGATTCATTTGAGTTTTTTAAAAAATGGATACTCATTAAGTCTCTAATTTCGTACTATCACAGATCTTCAACCTGACATTTGGTGGTTTAGGTTCAAAAGCTTTTTCTTCAAAGTGGAAACAGATTATACAATGAAACTTCAACTTTTTGGACATTGCAGTGCGTTTGTGCTTCATAGAAATTGGATGATGAACTTTATTCTTGAAGAAAATACTTTTTTCTGTTAATCCTTTTATGTATGTGCACATCTACACTGTTTGACCTCAGAATCAAGCCCTAACAAAGAGGATGTGAATCATCAGAAACAATAACTTGATTTCGGAATCAAACCCTAAGAACGACGATATCTACAATCAGAAACCAACAATAATCCAAAAGTTTCATGTAATATTAATTATAGGCTCTCTATGCATATGCGACAATGTTTGACTTTTGAATCAAACCCTAAAAATATCCACAAGCGATATCGGTATCAGAAACTAACAAAAATCCATAAGCTCTTGATATAAAATTCACATGAATCCAATTATATTCGCAGATGATGCTTGCGCATCCGGAAATACACTTGAATGAACAAAATTAGTTGGATCGCTTATTTGTTCTTTCATATACATATTCACACGAGCAATTCAATTCACGAAATTATACAAAAACCAAAAACAAAAACAAGCGAAGAGTGCAATTGAATATAAGTTTGATCGACTGGAACAAAATCATGGTGTATTTTGGATTGGGACATCGTTGTTACCTGTCGCGGAAGTGAGAGCGAAGGATAGGGGAGACGATCCGAGAGAAGGCGAGGCGTAAGCGAGGGCAGATGCGGAGGGTGTAGACGGTGATGTGACCGACGAGCTGCTGGAAGGATCCGACGAAAAGACTGAGGCTCCTGATCGGCGGCACATATAGCGTCAGTGGAACCGCCGAGAAGGCCACGGCGAAGAATAACTGCAGCATTTATTCGTCGATTTTCGACGTCGGAGAGATCCAGAGACGATGGGATTGGGAGGAACGATTAATTAATTTTTGATAGATGATGAATTGAATTGATGATTGATGATGATGTCGGTGTCGGTTTCTTCAATGCTGTTTGTTATAAAGTGGACGGCCCTGATCAGCCCTTCAAGATTCAAATTATGTGTTATTTGGTTTAGATCCGATTCGAGTCGACTTGCGAATCGCTATTTTGTTTTCTTCTTACATATGGTGTCAGGTTGACTTAATCCATAATGTACACTTTTTATTGATACATTTGTTAAATTATAACTTTTTTATTTTTATAAATTGTAGGATCACTTCAAAAATAAAATTTTCTTAAAATATATATTAGACAAGATTTAAAAATGTATCTGTGGTTTACAAAAAGTCTTGCTTAAATGACAACTATTGCAAACACCACCCCACTCTCCCTATGGTTTCAATTCATTACACGTCAAGTCTTTGAGAGCAACATCGTCCAATTTTGACTGTTATACGGAGACACGTACCCATCAAGCAAGGGTACTTTTGTCTTTTCATTAAACCGTCAATGTAATCACCAATATGGATAGTATCTCACAAAATCGTCCCTAATTAATTTCATAACTTATCCCCAAAGAAAACCCATTCAAGTCGACAACACATTCACAATGAAGAATAGAAATAATGTAAACACTTGGAATATTTTTGTACAACTAAATAAATATCCACATTTTTCAAGGTCTATGTTCTCTATATTTACATTTTAAGAGCCATAATCTTCAACAAAGCAAATGTACAAGTAGAGTGTCTTGAACAAAAGTTAAAGAAAATCTAGGGAGAAGTGATACATGTAAGCAATTGTGTGCATAATTGCCTAACACCTGATGAAGTATCCGTTTGAGATATAGTTGAAAGTATAGTTCTTGCTTCCAAAAGCCCTTCTGAAATACTTTGCACAATCACTTCCTCACTTGCCATCAATGATGCAAGTAACTTCCCACCACCCATCCTTTCCTACTCCATATTTCACATTTCTATAAACCAGAGTTCATCTTTCACTAGCATAAATGCAAGAAATAGCAACCTACTTCCATTTCTTTATGGAAATGAAAAAACCATTTGCTATTTCTTGCATTTAACCAATTTTCATTTTAACAATCTTTTTTATAACACAAACAGTAAAAAGATATTTAAGGTGAAAAATACCATTTCGGAACCATTCTTTAGAGATTCCAAGGAGACTTTAAGAAGATCTGAAGAAAACGGAAGCACAACGGATTTCAAATGGTACACAACGGAGAAAAGAACCTGGATGCATGCAGATCTGATCTCAGGTTCCTTCACATTCTGTTAATAAAAATTATATATTAGAATTAGTTAATCCAACAATAGCAATCTATCCAATTATGAGGAGGGCATTTAGGTCTTTTTCAGAAAGGAAAGAAGGATCAACTTGCTTACACAAAAAGAACGAGTAATTCGCGGGAGAGTTTTGAAAGCAAACGGTTTCTTGCCAGAATCTGAAATCTTCTGAGAAGCACTGATGAGGACATTTGCCATGCATAATCGAAATGATAGCATCTGATTTCTTGACATATTTTTGGAGGAGATTAATTTTAGGTCTTCACAAGTCAACTGGTCAAGAACATAAGCTTGAAATGTACAGGTGTCGTTATTTTTCAGTAGTTTTGGATCTTGAAGCTCGGAACACACGGCTATTGCAAGACAATCGATACATCCGTGTTGTGCTTTTGAAACTGAAATAGAAATAAATAATTAAATGTTTACTGAAAGGAATTTAATAAGTTTTGTAATAAATAAAGGGAAATTAAATACTTACTTTCGTCTTTATCTGTTGATGGCCATAAAAGAACAGTTTCTATTGATTCTTTGATTTGGGACATCATGCATGGATGACTAACTGACTCCATGCCTCTAACCTACACCCATAATAAACAGAAATTGGAAAATATATTTTCAACATGAATGAATTAAAAGTTGAAAACTTAAAAGAGATTGATGGAAATGTATTTAATTTTAACCACTAGGGATGTGCAAATTGAGAAGAGAGAAGCTTTTATCTTCAGTATATCATGATCATTTGTAGCACTTTCTAGTTCAGATGAAACAAATGGAAAGAGAACCTGCACAACACAGCATATGGCAACTTTGTTTCTTTTTGACTTAATGAAGAAAGAACGACTTAATAAAGAATGATGTGCAATATACATTGGGATGAAGTCGCCCACAGAGCTCAGCTGATAGTTTTCTCACATCTTCAAATTCAAGCTTGTTGAATGCCCTGAAACAGTTTACTTTTATTAACAATGATTATTTCTCATTTGATGTTCAAAAGTAAGATGACAGTTTTTCTTTACCTTTTGAGAAGGAGAGCTGCAATACACTGAGAGTTGCTGATGTCGATTCTAGTATCTGGAGAAGGGCACAATGGTAAATAAGGAAGATAGTGAATGTGTTAAAAGAGTTTTTTTAAATGCTTACTATTTTGGCTGAGAAGATCACCATAAACAAGTGAGGATTTGAGGTTGTTGAAGACTTTTAATGGAAGAAGGCGTATGATAAGCAGTGGACAAAGTCGATCAAAGAGAGAATGTTGCAGTTTTATATCATTTTCTGTAGGGGATATGTTAAGTTCACTCAAGAAGCTTTCATCAATTCTGCAAGAAAAGAAATAAGGTTAAACAAATCAATTAAATAACATAATCACATGAATACTTAAGAATGATGTCTATATATACTCTGTTTGTGATTCTGTATATAACAGAATCTGTTGGAAGACTAAATGGGATTCTCCTGCTAACTGATCACTTATATAACTTAGAAACTTCACAATAATCGGATTTGATGACTCAGCAAACATCTTGTCCACTAATGGTCCCACCAATAATTTCCAATTCGTGACCTGAAATAGATCAGAAATATAATAAAAACAATAATAGAAGAAAACATTTGAAAGGATTTTGGTATTTAATCTTACAGATCTTGACCACTCTGGTATTAACTTGAAAACTCTATCAGCATCCCCTTTTATTCCCTTCTGATGATCTGAGATTGCATTGAGATTACTGTGGAGAAGGAAATGATGAAAAATAGAAACAAAAATTATTATAATTATTATTATTATTTTAAATGCTAAATCACTCAAAAATAGTACCTCATACAATCTAACAGCATTAAGATAACCTCTGATTTCTGGTTGTTGTGTGTGAGTATGTCAAGTAATGTGGTAGCAACAGATGAATGTAATGTTGCATCTGATGAATAAACCAGACTTACTAATGTAGACAATGTTAATGAAGGATCTACAAAAAAAAAAAATGAAATTTTTTAATGATAATAATGAATTTACAAACAATAGTAAATTAGAAAAACTAACCAATAAGTTTTAGTAGTTTGGTTGCATGTGCACGAATTATATCTTCTTCATCTTTGAGACAATCAAGCAAATGGTTTGCTATATCCTGCCTGACACATTTAATTATGTTTGGGAATGAAAATTGTTCAAGAATAGTAATAACAAAAAAAAATTAATAAAAAATAGTAATAATTGCATGTTGCATTGCATACCAAACTGAATGTGAAAGTGTAGCTTCTGAATGTGATGAAATGTGGATGACTTCTGAAAGAACATCTAAAGCATTCCTTCTTTGAGCAATATTTTCACTACCAAGTTGCTTTAGAATTTCTTCAAGGCAGTATTTATCTGGGCTCCTGGTAAATAATTAAATAGGTCAAATATAAAAATCAAGAAATAGCAATGTACTTTCATTTCTTCATGTTACAACATTCTACCTAATAAGAAAAAAGTTGAAAGTACAATGCTATAAGAGGTAAGATAGAAAACTTAAAACTTTAAAAAAAACATACATGGAACAATATTCAGCAATTAATGTTACAACAGCTTTGGCTGTAGCATCACGTTCATCCAAAAGATTTAGTAGTAAAGGCAACATGGAATTCATCTGTTTAGTGTCTGTAAGATTGTGTCCAAATGCAAGATGATTTGTTCCAAAGATGATTGCTTTTATAATTGAAATAGCACCATCAATCACATCATTATCAGCTGAAGAAAGCTGAAAAAAAAAGTCAATATATTAGCATAACAATATAACATAAACTACACACCAGTCAATAAATATATATATATGAAATAATATAATTGCGCAAAAGGATACCTGTGATGTAACAACACGAGTAATATCCAGCCTGTGTTCTGTCATTGCAGTATCAAATTGTTTTGAAGTAAAATGCCCTAAGAGAAGTAATAAGCAATTTATGAAGAAATTTATGGTTGCTATTCCACTCTCCTTATTGTCAATGTGATCTGTGGTGTAGTTTCCTGCATAATACTGTGTAACTCGTTTGTCAAAACTCAAAAAGCAAATCTCATCATACAAATGTTTGTCTAATGGAAATGCATTTATCTTTTATAGTTTTAAAACACTTGACTAGTAAATTCACTAGTTTGAGTTATATCTAACCTCAATTCCAGACAAATACTGGTCTAGCAATTCCTTATGACGATTAGAAAGCCGATGATCTTCCAAATGCAGAAGGATCCCGTAGTGTTTCCAACAAGAAGAGAGAAGCAAAATGCCCGTTTTAACCTTCTGTGAACCTATCTTTCAAGAGATGAATGATCAGGATAACAGGTGCAAGAAAGTAAATTCACTCATGATGATGAAAGCAGTTAATTACCTGTCTGATCTTGAGAAGAATGATAGTCCTCTTTTATCTCGTGCAACCATTTGAGAACTCTTTCCAATCCTTTTGCATGCAAAGATCGACTTTTCTTGCTCCACTGAGTTATACATAAATCCCAACAGAGAAATCAAAATTGAGACAACTACTGGAAATTAAGTGAAAAAAAAAAAAAGTTGAGAACATACTGCAAGGAGTCTCTGCACAAGTGGAATGAGCTGATCAAGAAGATTCCAAAGCAACAAGCTTTTGTCCACATTCTTTGCGAATTCAGAAACTGGACTGATTGGCTTTGGTGTTCTATGAACACCAATAGCTCCTACTGATATCTGTGGATGTTTGGATGGTTTTTTAATGTTCTCTAAAGTGTCAGATGGTTTCTCCTTTCTTGTTAATGCCACACTAAGGGCTATTACACAATCTGCAGCAGCCATTGAAAGACGAGTTGGTAACTCAAATCCACCCTGCAAAGTACTAAAAAACAAACATCAAACCATAAACATTGGATAATCCAGCTAAATCTGAGAAGGCTGCAGTGCAAAATGCAAATATGTTTATACTTTATACCTCCCACTGTTGATTAGAGACAATAGATGTGTGCTGCATGTGCACAAAGTCTCCAAGAGTCCAGTGTACCTTTCCTTTATCCCTGCAAGAAGAAGAAGAAGAAGAAGAAGAAAACAATGTGTAAACAACTTTTTCTTCATTTGTGATATATTGGTGGTGATAGAAAGGGTTTTGTGACATTACCAGTTGTTGAAAACTTGCTCATAGTCACTTCATACTCTATGAGACGACGTGAAAGGATACACCAGCCTAAGGCAATATAGCGGTCCTCTTTCCTCAACACAATGTCAGAAAAGCTTATTGCTAAAGCTTGAAAAAGAACTTCATCTTGAAAGAGCCAATTGAGAAGAATCAACTCTTGGTTCTTGTTTCTCGACTCCTTGCTTCTTAATGACTGAGATCCCAAACAAGAAACAAGTTAAGTACATCTTCTTTTTCCATGTAACATCAATAATTTCTATCAATTGAGTTTGGTTTTACTTCAAAATTAAAAGAGCAATAGCATTCAAACAGTTGTATTTACATGTTCGATCATGGGGATCAGAACTTCATCCAGAGACCCTTCATTTTCAGCTCCATCCCTAACATATTTGTGAAGAATCCGCAACGAGTTCTCCAACGAAACTACATAAAACAGTCATAGTATTCGAATCAGAACTTCAGCAATCAGCATTGCCTACGATAATCGCAGATGACTAACCTACTTGTGTTAGATTTTTGAATTCCATAATTTTTTTATCACAAAGCCAGGGGATAATAATCTGGTAACACAAGAAAGATAATAACTCACGAGCAAGTGGATTAGGAGGGTTGAGAGATGATTGAAGACGAGAAATGGAGTCGATGAGCTTAGTAGGTCGAGCAGTAAGAAGGGTTGTCATAACTCGGCCCACCGCCGCCGAAACCAATGATTCTTCCTCCTCCGACTTCCATATGCTTTTGTGTTCTTCAATTTCCATTGGGTGCGCCAAGAAGCAAATGCCTTCGCCTTCGGAGAGGTCTTGAACAATGAACACTCCTAACGTCTGAATAAAATATAGGAAATTATTACTGAAGCCCCTTAACTTTGAAGAAATTCAGTTATAGTACCCAAACAAACAGGGGAACTTTTTTTTAGGAAATTATTACTGAAGCCCCTTAACTTTGAAGAAATTCAGTTATAGACTTAAAAAAAAATCGACATTTCAGGGTTAGCATATCTTCATGTTATAACTTCACTTATTTTTTTATTGGGTTGGTGTTCTTGGTGCTTCTAGAATAAAATTTGTGGTACATATTCATCGAGTTTAGATTACCAAATCACATAGTGGGATGTAAATGTATTTTATCCTATGAATGAATTTTTTATACAAATGGATAATTAGATTATGAATAAATTTATTGATAAAAACGGATACATTTAGCATTTATTTTGAAGAATATGGTTGTTTATATTTGAATTAGTTAAAAAACTTTCAGTTGTTTGTTTTGATTTTCTTCAATTAGATACATGAATAATTGCTGATGTGTGTGATCATTTTTGAATTTGTTAGGCTATATTGTAACATGAGTGTATTGTTTTCTGTTAAACCATATTCTTTTGGTTGGACTTTGGTAAACTCTGGTGTGATCACCAGAAAGAAAATTTGTGAACTTTGTTGATGGTGTTTTGAAACCTTAGGTTGCATGGCAAATATTTTTGGGAAGTGATTCGTACACAACAATTTTTTGCCGTACACAACAATTTATGCATTATAGAATTGTACAATACAACACTTTAAAGCACAAATTGTTGTGTGCGGAGAAAAAGTGTTGTGTACAAATCAGTTCCCAATATTTTTTCTGTGTAAGACAACCTTTTCCTAAAGTGTTGCATTTGATAACAGAATTCTTCTTTAAACTAACATTTCCATTTTTCGTTGCATTGATGGTTTTGAAGTCAACTAAGATAACATGAACTCAACTTGCATGAGTGGTATGATCAAACTCTTCTATACTTGAAAATGTAACAATTTTTAAGCCTAAAAATCAATAAAATGCTCAAATGGTCAGTACCTTAATAAGATTACCAATAATACATCAAACACCTTACAAATACTTATTTAAATCATCCCACGGTACCAAAAATCACAAAGTTTGGAATTCTATTCCATTATGGAATCTTTAAATCCATTAATAGTGTTTCTTCTAATTTCACAACAAAATCCATATATTACTCAATAAAAAAAAAATACATATTAACATGTTAAATATACATCCACGAATTAGTAGCAAGTCATAGAATTAAAACATAGGCATAAACAAGGGAATGCCTTCAATAACACATATAATTTAGACCATAATAATCAAAATATTTCCATATAAACACATAATGGTGCTAAGAACCTACAAAACAAGTTAAACAAACATCCAAACAACTTTCTTACACTAGAATCCAGACCTAAACACCACCAAATTTAAGCATAGCATCAAGGAACACTAAAAACCCAAAAATCAAGGTCTTTTCCTCAAAATCTTCACTTAATCTTTCCAAAATGTGAGGTTTTCTTGCCCAAAACAACAAGGATCGATAATGGAGGTTTGAGAGAGTGTTCTATATTTTTCTAGGCGGGAAAGGTGAAAAACCAAGGAAAAAGCGTTAAGGACATCAAAATCAGCCAAAAAACTCGCTTGGGTTTAGTTTAGCGGTCGAAGCCAATCCATAAACCCCCTCTTGACCTCCTAATTCTTAAAAGTTCATATATTTTCACTCGAACCTCCATTTTTTATGAGGTTATTGCATACGCTTTCGTAACAAGTTTTCTACGATGCTCAATAAAAAATAGTACATAAAATATCTTCTCAAAATTGTTGTTTTACATTTTATTGAACCTAACACTAGACTTTGTTATGAGCACTTCAACATCATATGTGTTTCTTAAGGGTTTCTTATAAAGCCTTAACATACATGATACTTATTTAAGACTAAAATAGCGTAAAATGGCCACTTTGACAATTTGTTACTTAATAAACATCGGCATACCTTATTTCCAAAATTGAACGGTACATAGCATACGATTATCTTCAATTCTTCATTAATGATCTAAACCAACTCAAACTTTTTATCTCTTTGTTTAGTCTAAACAACACAACCATTACAAAATTTTGTTGGCAACCTAGCCCGATATTTTACTAAAAAATATTAGTATTTTTAATAAATTTAATTTTTTGATACTTCTTATAGCATATCTATTATGTTTCAAAGTAAATTAAATCGTTATTAGCCATTAAGATTATATATATATATATATATATATATATATATATATATATATATATATATATATATATATATATATAAAAGCAACCCATCGCCCACAATCATCACAACGACCTCGTTGGCTTCATATTCCATCATCGAAATCGGTGTATAGTTACCGCCATACACCAACATCATAGCCTTCGTATGTTCTTGAACTCAATTTCTAATTTTTAAACCTAATTTTTGATTTTACAATCAAATTTCTTTTGAGAATTGTGATGTTCGTTCTTTCCTATCCTTTTTTATTTCCAAGGCTTATCAATTTTGACTTTGGAAAGGGTTAAGCACTTGATCGGTGTGTACACATCAAACTCACAAATTCACTTTTTCGGATTTCGATTTAATTCAAATACGATGTTTTAAAATTGCCTATGGAAACTTTCAAAAATTATGAGTTTCATGCACGAATACGGAAACGATTAACTTGGATAAATCTATTCTATCAACAAGTTATAAAGTTGGGTTAACGATTATGAATTAAATTAATTTAATACTCCACAAAGTTTTGTTTAAAGTTCACAAATTCAATTTAATACAAAACTTTGTTTTATGTAAACAGAAACATTAGTATCTTGATTTTCTATAGAAGGAGAATTTGCAATTGATTACAAAAGTTAATTTGATATAGGAGCATTTATGAATATGATAAAGCATTAGATTGAGATTTCTAACACTTTTTCCTTTAGGATGTTCTTCCCCTTATACTCTTGTCCTAAATTAATTAAAATTTGACAGAAGTGGTGTGATGATTCATTTTCAATCATTTTTCAAACAACCATTATATTTGTTAAAATTGAAATGACCATAAAAAATTGCAAATTATTATGTTTTCAATCATGAAACTTGTCCATTGTACCTTCATTTTTAGTTATGAATTAAAGTCGTTGTTAAGTATAGTGGGTATTCTGTGATTTCATTGTGACTGATTTGCAAAGAAGTGACAACTAAATTTGATTTGTACATAGTCCATTAATTCACATTTGGTTTTAACAATGTAAAAAAAATTCATGGTTCATCTAAATGGCCGATGTATGTATTGATTTGTTTCTGCATATATATTTGATTTGTAAATAGTTGTTTACTTGTTTTTAAAATAAAAGGTAAAAATGGTAAATCATATTTTAAATGTAGCTTTATAATAAAGGTATAATAGTTATTTAATAAAAAAATTATGATTCAAAATGATTTTAAAATATTAAAGAAAAAGAGTTTTTTATGATTTTGTTTGCAGGTTTTTGAATTACATTTGTTTGAGCTGTTTGACCAGATGAATGGGGTTGCATTAGTTTTGAATTACTTTTGATTGTATTTTATGTATTCTGTCAGAATATATTATATCAAAATAAAATCTATGTATTCTGCCAGAATGTATTCTATGTATTATGTCATATTCTATGTATTCTACCAGAATATATAAAATGATAGTGAATTGCAAGTAACATGTTTTTAATCATTATTAGTTTTTGTTGTATTTGTGATAAGAATGACTGGAAGAATGCGTTGAAGACCTAATAGAAATAACTTGAAGATTGAATAAAGTTTGATCATACTCACAATTTTAGAATGTTGTTATTTTTTAAGAATTTTATTTATTTTTGTTGATATTCTTTTAGAATATGTATAATTATATTAAAATGTATAAGTCTTTTAATTTGTAAGAATATGTATGAATTTGTATTTAAGTTCGAGTGTATAAGAATATTGTTATTTTTCAACATCGGGTTCAAAGAATGTTGTTATTCTTTAATAATATTCTAATAAAATAAAATTCTTAAAGAACATCATTTTTACAAAAAAAAAACATTCTGACATAATAAAATTGGTTATGTATACAAATTACGTTACAATTAAAATTGAATTAATTCAAAAAATACAAAATTTTAAAATTAGGAGAATTAATCATCCCTAAAAATCCGAAAATTTCATTTTATAAATGTAGTTAATTATAGGGGTGAGCAAAAACCGAACCGATTAAAGAAAAACCGACAAAACCGCAACCGAAAAACCGAGACCGATGCAAAAACCAATGGTGCGGATTTAATTTTTGCAAAAACCGAAGGTCAATGGTGCGGTGCGGTTTCTATCCTAAAAACCGATCCATCAAAATCGAACCGCACCGCAAACGTGTATAGTAATAAATCAATCAATGTATATTATATACATTCTATTTAAAATAGTTATAAACGATAATATATTTTTTATATGTTTATTTTGTGTTTGTATAAAACTATATGGGGTGCAAAATAATTGTTCTATTGTTAGCCAAACGTACTAATCGATTACTTGTAATAAGCTTGTAACAAATTAACTCAAAATCAACCAACCTTCAATCATTAATTAGTTTGTGAGAGTGGTTACAAGTTGTATTTTAAGTGACTTACAATTTTTGATTATGTAATTTTGTTTTGAGCTGAAAATGAATGTATTAAAAAAAATAGCATAATACAAGCTTATATGCACATGGTTTTCAGTTCTTACAGTTTTAAAAAACATAAAAAAAAAACTGCACCAAATTCTTAACACGGTTTAAAAACCGAAACCGCACCGATACAAATTGAAACCGCATTTAAAAACCGAAAAACCGAACCATTGCAAAACCGCACCCAACGGTTTTAAGAATGCAAAAACCGCACCATGCAGTTTGCGGTTCGATTTGGTCTGAAAACCGCACCATGCTCACTCCTAGTTAATTATGCAAAATACCCTTTTGCTAAAATTTGTGTGATTCTATGGTACATGTTATCTCATTATAATATCATACACCCTCAAATCATGTTTATTGATTAATTTCATCCGTTGGTCCAGATCTGTGTATTTTGGCACACAATAATTAGTAAAAACAAAATAATATATATATATATATATATATATATATATATATATATATATATATATATATATATATATATATATATATATATATATATATATATATATATATATATATATATATACACACGGTAAAATATATTAAAACTTATAATATATTTTATTTTAAAAAGAGAATATAAAAAATTAATGCAACTAAGTGTATATATATTTTGGTTTGACTTGTCCAGGTTTCTTCTAATTTTTTTTTCTTTTATTTTTACATATTTATTTTTCTTGCCTTTCACCCAAAAATAATAATAAAAATAAATAAATTTCCACAGAGAAAAAAACTCCCGATGATGACCCTATGGACCAAGCAAGTCACCGAAAGGCATTTTCAATAGTGTATACGATTAAAAGTTGATGTTACTTCAACCTTTTTTTTTTTCTATTGTTAAATTCTCATGTCTATTATTTATTCTTCTTTTGCCAAAAAGAAATAAAAAGACCATAATATACGAAATGTGTTTGTTGAAGTTGAACCATACATGTGTACTTCAAACAATAATAAACATTTTTTGTTTTTTATAAAAAAAATATGATTTCATACATGAAAAAAGCCATGATTTTTTTTTAATAAGAAAAGTCAAATTCAAGTAAAGTCATGTAAAAATGGTAAAATGTATTTGAATAACAATTGTTTGGTCTAGCGGCCATTGGAATTATTGAAAAATGACCTTTTCAAGATCGTACTCATATAATCGGGCGTTAGTGAACAATGTTGATGTATCAACATGAGGTGCACAGTTCCCACGATATAACTTAGGGATTATTATTATTATTATTATTATTATTATTATTATTATTATTAGAGTAAATTTCATAAATGGTCCTTTACCATTACAGTTTTTCCCATAAATTGTCATTATGAAACTTTTTTTCCCTAAAATGATCCCTACAGAGCAAACCATGCACACAAATGATCATTACTGTTAATATCCGTTAGATGGTTCTGTTAAGGCTGTATTTGACGCACTAACTGAAAAGCTAGCTAATGGTTAAAAAGCTAGTTGCTAGCTGATAAGCTAGTCGATAAAATAAATTGTGTTTGGTAAAAACTAGCTGATAAGCTAGCTGGAAAATATAAAATTACATAAAATGACATTTTCCAAAATAAGTTTTCTATAATTAATTAAAGGTATATTTGGGAAGTTTGTAAAAAAAACTTCTAAAAAGCTACTCCAACTAACACGACAACCTAAAAAAAACTCGAAAAATAAGCTAGCTTTTAAGTTAACTGTGGCGCGCCAAACATAGCTTAAGTCGATAAAATAAATTGTGTTTGGTAAAAACTAGCTGATAAGCTATCTGGAATATATAAAATTACATAAAATGATATTTTCCAAAATAAGTTTTCTATAATTAATTAAAGGTATATTTGGGAAGTTTGTAAAAAAAACTTCTAAAAAGCTACTCCAACTAACACGGTTTTTTATAATTAATTAAAGGTATATTTGAGAAGTTTGTAAAAAAAACTTCTAAAAAGCTATTCCAACTAACACGACAACCTAAAAAAAACTCGAAAAATAAGCTAGTTTTTCAGCTAACTGTGACGCGCCAAACATAGCCTAAGTTGAAATAACTTTGGATAAAAACTATTTCTGTCATTTTGTAAAACTTGCTTAAGGACCATTTGTAAAATTTTATACAATGACAATTTAAAATATTGCAATTTTAGTCTCTTACCGTTTTCTTTTTATTCCGCCATTGTTACTATATATTTTTTAAATATATATAAATAATTTTTGTATTATGAAGTGGAAGCGAGCTGATTTCGAAGACAAAATCTAATTTAAGTGGACAATATTGTAACATCCTATTTCCTATCATTTCTGGGTCGTGGGCCAGAAGTTAATTGTGTAAGGTTTTGGGCCTTAAGAAGACAAAGTTTAGTCTTTGTGGAATGAGGTAATGTTAGTGTAATAGCCCAAATATTCAGATAAAAATTTTCATTTAATAATTAGAAATCTCATTCATATTTGTTTTCCTAAATTCAATTACATAAACACATTGTTCAAAAGATCAGAGTATCCAAAACAACTAGTGTGGAAATATTGGAGAGTGCAAGTTGCGCCATCAAGCTGGGCCCTTGCCCTTAGAACCAGAAGTACCTGAAACACCCAACAAAATTGTAAACACACGCTTAGTGAGTTTCCCAAATAACACAAAACATATAACCATATAATGACATGCACATATACACATAAATCTGACATGGACTCCCTCCAGGGTCTTCAACCGGGATGCCATGGGCTACCCCCATGGTCTTATACCCAAGGGTCATGGGCTCTCCCTCATGGTCTTACCAGGTGCCATGCGCTCCCCCATGGTCTTTACGTAAATCAATACATACCAAATAACAAACTTTTGGATGTTCAACTATAGAAAGTTCATATCAAGTAATGGGTTGGCGTTGGTGCCTTCGACCCATTGGTATAGTGAGAAGACTCACCTCAGTCTCCTGAGCACAAAAGCTGCTCGACTACTAGCCCAAAATCTCACGCTAAACAAATATACAAACAACCCTAATTATAATTAAGCCACAACTTAGACAAAGGCCCAACATCTCAGTCTAAGGCCCTCCATTAAAGCCTAAATGTTTATCCTACATTAATGGGCCTAAGATCAAAGTCTAAACTACAATGGGCCACACGGCCCAATAAGGCCCAATCATGAAATTAATGCCCCAAACTAGAACAAAGTCCAATAACTATGAATGGGACCCGACCCAAGGCTGAGTAAGGCCCGATAAGCTTACAAGCCCAACAAAGCCCAACTCTTCTGCGGTGCGTACGCCCAGTGTACCACATCATTACTCTTAGCGTACTCAACCCTTTGGCCGTACGCGCGGCGTAAGCAAGCTTACGCCCATCGTATAAACAATCCATGCACAAAAGTTTATTAAGTGCTTGAAGCTTAAGATCTCAACATCTAACTTCATATATGAATTTATTAAGATGTCCTAGGGCGTAAAGTTGGCAACTTTATGCCCTTTCACGCCACATGGGTCCTAATAGTTAATTTCTCCCATTAAGACCACTTTTGAGACCTTAAACTCATACCATCTCCTTTGTCGCATATTCATATTCTCCTGATCCATCGAATATTTCAAACTCTTTTGATCAGTGAAGATGGTGCATCGAAATCCATATAAATAATGCCTCCAAATTTTGAGGGCAAACACCACCGCCCCCAATTCCAAGTCATCTCAGCCACACCCACTGATCCCACCTCGCGGGTAACCTCCTCCCACCAGTCTCATGATCGGTCCCTCAACATACAAGATGCGAACCCTACATTTGCCACCTCGGAGCAAAAGCTTGTGCGTTGGGCATTCTTAATGTCTGCCACCCAACATCGACTAGTAATAGGGTCCCTGACCCCAAAGAACTTAGGCACACCATATGCCTTGAACTCTCAGAGCGAGGGAGCTCGGTCCCCAATCTGACCTGCAACAATCTCAGCTTGAAAATACCTGAGCCTCTCCTCCATAATCTCCATGATTCCCTGCTTGACGGTACCAAAGATCACCAGGGTAGCGTCAAGGATACCACGAGTAACCTCAGTCGTGATGAGATCGCGTAGCCTCTCATAAATGGGCTTTGCACCAGAGCTTGAACCTGATCCTGAACCCGAACCTTGCGTGCTCATCACCATCCTCAACTGAAAAAATACCACATAATATAAATTGATAAGGAAGTTTGAGGGCATTCCTTCTTACCGAACTCCTCAGAGCTTCCCGGTTTGTCATTGTTTTGGGTACAGGTCCTGTACTTTCAGTAGTACGAGCCTAATACTACTTTCCACACCTACCTGTACCTTCCCCAAGGTCATACCTGATACCTCTAATTCACCCAAAAAAAATAACATGACCCACAAAATACAACATAAACTCAAATCCTAGACTCTTTTAGGATTTCTCAATCCTTACCGAACCATCATAGCAGGTTGCCCAATGCATGCAAGTTATACACAAATAAAATCACATAGACTGTTAAATAAAGCTTCTACCCTAAACCAAAACCAAACAAGGAACATGCATAAGGTAAAATCCATCATTCTAGGGCTATGCAATCCTAGACGTATACAACTTTGAAAGCATACACTTAGCAAATAATCAATTCAACATCCATTTCCAAACATAACTATAACATGGCTAATACATACGGAACACTTACTTAAGCTCGACTGATTACGCGTATTGCACTCTCCCCTTTTTACCTACGAAAACCGTTTTCAAGAACACTTTAACTTTTAGTTTCTTTTGAAAAGGGGTTTACCATTTCCTCAGTTTTGAGTTCTGACACATCCAAGAGTGTGCCTGAATCCCTCAAACCAAGGCTCTGATACCAACTTGTAACAACCCAAAACTTCAGATAAAAAATTTCATTTAATAATTATAAATCTCATTAATATTTGTTTTCCAGAATTCCATTACATATACATTGTTCAAAAGATCAGAGCATCCAAAACAACTAGTGCGGAAATACTGGTGAGTACACGTTGCGCCATCAAGTCGGGGCCTTTCCCTTAGAACCAAAAGTACCTGAAACACCCAACAAAATTGTAAGCACACACTTAGTGAGTTTCCCAAAATACACAAGACACATAAGCATAAATGTCATGCACATATACACATAAATCGTCCATGGACTCCCTCCATGGTCCTCAATTGGGATGTCATGGGCTACCGCCATGGTCTTATACCCAAGGATCATGGGCTTCCCCTCATGATCTTACATGGTGTCATGGGCTCCCCCATGGTCTTCACGTAAATCAATACACACCAAATAACAAACCATGGCATATTCAACTATAGAAAGTTTGTATTAAGTAATGGGCCAACATTGGTGCCTTCGACCCCTTGGTATAGTGAGAAGACTCACCTCAGTTTGCTAAGCAAAAAGTTGCTTGACTACTAGCCTAAAATCTAACACTGAACAAATATACAAACAACCCTAATTAGAATTAAGCTACAACTTAGACAAAGGCCCAACTATCTAAGGCCCTCAATTAAAGCCCAAATGTCTATCCTACATTAATGGGCCTAAGATCGAAGTCCAAATTACAATGGGCCACATATCCCAATGAGGCCCAATCATGACATCAATTCCCCAAACTAGAAAAAAGTCAAATAAATCTGAATGGGACCCGAACCAAGGCTAACTAGGGCCTAATAAGCTTGCAATCCCAATGAAGCCCAACTCTTTTGTGGTGCATACGCCCAATGTACCACATCAGTACACTTAGCGTACTCAACGCTTTGGATGTATGCATGGCGTATGCAAGCTTACACCCATCGTACAAATAGTCTATGCACAAAAGTCTATTAAGTGCTTAAAGCTTAAGATCTCAACGTCTAACTTCAGATCTGAGTCTATTAAGATGTCCTAGGGCATAAACTTGGCAACTTTATGCCCTTGCATGCCACATGGGTCCCAATACTTAATTTCTCCCATTAATACCACTTTTGAGACCTTAAACTCATGCATGGTCTCAATATAACCTTCAAGATGGCATCTTTATGCATCAAGCATGCTTAGAGAGCTTAGATCTAACAATACTAGTCTACGGAGTTGCTTAACTCACAAGAGAGGTTCCAAGAACCAAAAACGGACTTCATAACAAAACCCTAACTCAAACTAGCAAAAGAGATGGCAATGTTACGATTTTTTACCTCCAAAAGTTCTTCAACGTGAACTAGATGCATGATCTAGAAGCTCAATAACATCAAAGGCTTGCTCACCACCTTTTTCTTCATAAACATCCTCTAGAAAAGTCACCAAACACACCTTTAAGATCAAATCTCACAAGATCTTGCAAAAATAAGGTTTAAGGACGAAATGAGGTTATGGAGGTTGATTATGGTTTGGTTCAAATGGTATATGGGTGTTTAAATAGGGTGCAAGTCAAGAAATTAGGGTTTTAGACATCTGCCACATACGCCCCACATACCTGCTCATATGCCCAACGCACGAGCCTCAGCCACTCGATGCGCACACACGCGTACCCAAATGTAACCCAACATATAGAATGACTCTTTTTGCCAAAAATGAAATACTTGAGGGTAAACAATGGAATACCTGGATTGGAGTGTTACAGTTAGTTAATAGATTTAACCCTTGAATTGTTGTTAGGCCGAAGGGTAGAAAAGGAATAATCATAGGCCAGGTTCTTGCATGAAATATGGATTTTTTTTTAAGAAGTTTTTAGTCCAAGGTATCTAGATAATATTGTAGAGCACTTAAACACCTTTTCGTGAATATAAAGAACGTCAAAAATGGAGTTGGAACAAAGAAGTTACGACCGTTTGAAGTTCAGATGATATTTGGGTTAGCCGCATACATTGGGCATACGGGGAGTACACATGGCGTACTAGGGCATCCCTGGTACGTTGGGCGTACGCGATCAATTCCCAAACTCTATTTTCATGGTTTGATCCCTATTTAAGCTTCTTAACTTCCTCAAATCCATTTCATTCTCATCCTCCACCTCTCCAACACCCTGTCCTGAAACCATAATCCTAGTTTGAGCCTTGTGAGAAAAAAAGTGTTTTTAAGTTCTTTGGAGTGTTGTTGGTGCATCTTGGAGGAGAAGAAGAAGCTCATTGGAGAAGTGTTGGTTGCGTTGGAGCTTGTAGATCCAAACCTTTTCCACCTTGATCTTTCTTCTGGAGGTATAAAGTTTGAATCTTGATGATGAAATTGTTAGATCTAGCTAGTTTAGGGTGTTATGAGCTTTTGGTTAATTTAAGTGCATAAAGTTTAAATCTTGAAAGTCTATGGCCTTGTTATGGATAAAGTTGGAAACTTTATCCATCTAAACATGATATTGATTCAGATCTGAAGGTTGAGACTTTGACTTAATGGATTAAATTGAAAAAGATGCACTTTTGGTCCATTTGAGACTTAAAGACTATATCTTGTTTGTTGGGCCCATTATAATGAATAAAGTTGGAAATTTTATCCATTATGGAGCTATTAGGAACCATAAAAATGTGATCTTGGTCCTTCTATCCCTTCCATGAAAGAGTTGTGATGTCTTAAAGGATTAATAAGTTATGGTTTTAGCTTTTGGACCTTCCCTAGCCATGGAAAGTCATACAGGTGAAAACTTTATGACTTAAGACAATCTTTTGAGGCTAGATCTGAGTTTAGGTGAAAAGTCTTTAGGGATTAAGTGGTTAATGAAGGAGTGGGATCAGGCTGCGTACATTGGGCGTACGTTGAGTACCCTGGGCGTACTCAACTACCTTGGACTTTGATGTTTGTTGACTTTCGTTGACCGTTGACTTTTTGACCAAGTTTGACCTTGGGTCAAACTTGTGACAGCTTGAAATATTTGGATCAAGCAAGGTCTAAATTGTAACCCTATTACATTGAAAGCCTTGAAAACTCAAAGGGCATAGGTGCTTGTACATGGAAGCGTATACATTAGAAATCACATATAAGGTAACCTCTTGAAAGTAAACAAGTTTAGCAAGGTAAAGTGTGACAAATAAATTAGAGTTCAAGCTGCAATAATTCGTAAGTAAACAATGCAATCAAACAAGGATCAAATGATGTTAACACAAGAACTTGTAATTGTGTCACAATCTTGAACACTCGAACTATAAGGCCAACATATTTGAGTTTTCTATTAACTAAGACCATAAGCACCTTCATGGGAACCATCCAAGACCGTAAACCCTTTCCATTGGGCCATGTTTGGCCGCAAGCACCCATAATGGGCCATCCCTTGGCCGTAAACACCCTTAGTGAATCAATGCTTGGGTGAAAACTTCGTTCTAAGAAGCCTCTTGGCCGTAAACACCCTAAAGGGGACTTAGCTTGGCCGTGAACACCTTTAGTGGACCACCCTTGGCTGAAAAGACCTTCTAGTGATCATGTTTGGCCGTAAACCCCTTGGTGGACCACCCTTTGGTCGAAAACACATCTAATGGAGGATATAGGAGCCGTAAACCCTTCCATGGATGTAACATCCCAAAATTCAAGACAAAAAATTTCGTTTTAATTAAGTTATTATATAAAACCAACATTATAAAAACATTCATATTAATATCTCATGTCAAAACCAAAGTGTCAATAATCAAAACATATTATCATAAAACCATATCAGAGTGTAATCTCGAAGATCTCATGTGCGGAAAACATAGTGTGGTGGGCTGCTATCAAGCCGAATCCTTTCCTTTGAAAGCGAGTACCTGAAACCAAAATTTTAAACCGTAAGCACGAAGCTTAGTGAGTTCCCCCATGATATCACATACCATGCAACACATATATTGCCAAGGATATCCGAGTGCTGGCCTACCCCTTCGGTATCTTTCAACCGGTATATGGGGACTGCTCCCCATATCACTATCACGTAATAACATAGCACAACATACATAAATATATTGTCAGACATATCTGGGTGCTCGACCTACCCCTTCAGTATCTTTCAACCGGTATCCGAGAGCTAACCTCCCCTTCGGTATCTTCCAACCGGTAACCGAGAGCTAACCTCCCCTTCAGTATCTTTCAACCGATAACCAGGAGCTAACCTCCCCTTCGGTATCGTTAAACCGGTAATCGGGAGCTAACCTCCCCTTCGGTATCTTTCAACCGGTAACCGGAGCTAACCTCCCCTTCGATATCTTTCAACCGATAACCGAGAACTATTTCACCCCTACCACTATCACATAATAACATATTATGATCATACTGCTAAGCATGCATGGGTACTATCTACCCTTTCAGTATCTTTCAACTGGTAACTAGGGGCTATATCACCTGACCACTACTAACACATATGTCATATCATCCTAGCACATAAAGGATATCAGATAACAACACACCAGATAATTATCACAAAGACAATCATCTAACAAACAACTCCTACTAGTGGGTCGGCATTGTGGCAGTAGACCCACTCCTACTGGAAGGTAACTCACCTCACACTGCTGGAGTCCTGCTTGTTGGAATAGTGTCTAAGGCTGCAACTATATTTGACCCGATTGAGCATGGTCCTTTTGGGTTGCCTTCACCATAGAAACTTCATAGGATGATTTATAATGAGAGAAGAAATATTATTAATATATTATGAGGATAATATAAGGAATAATAATATTGTTATTTGATTAATATAAGTCAGAAATTAATTAGGAATTAATTTGGTGACTTAAAGAGATTAATTGAATAAAGGGGCATACACTGTCAATTGTATGATAGTTGTACTTTGGGCTATAATCTCTTATGGATAAGGGGTGGACGGATTTTAGGGTCTAGATGAGGCTTGAAATCGTCCAAGGCTTATCACTAAGGAGATTGGATTGCTTAGGGCTTAAGTTATCCAATTAGGGTTTAAGGGTGAAACCCTAGGAGGCTCATTAGTATAAATAGACCCATGGGGTCAAGGAAATCGTGACCTTTACCCTGGAGGTAACCTGGCTGATTTCTTGCCATTCCTCATCTCTCTCAAATCATCCTCTTGCTAAGTTGGTGTTTGTAAGCCATTAGAGGAGTGACATTTGTGACTCTAAGCTTCAAGGACAAGAAGATTCAAGCAAGCAATTCAAGGTAATCTTTTAGATCTGATTTCATGTGCTATTAGATGAATGTTTTCATTAGATCTATCAATATAAGACTTGGATACATTGCATGTTCAATTATAAAAACCTAGATCCAAGCATTAGGGTTTGTATGTGCACATAGGAATGGTCTTATGCCTAAAACCCAACAGTGGTATTAGAGCTAGATTGGTTTCTATTGAATTGATGCTTTTGTTGCTTGATTGTTAATTGCAAAATTCGATTTTTGTCCATCTGCATGATGAACTCGGCGAGTTCCATAGTGGACTCGGTGAGTAGGCCTCAACTCGGTGAGTCCATTGTGGTACTCGGCGAGTTCGAGCGTCAGGAAGAGCTAATTTCGGGATTTCTTGCTATTTATCTTATGGAAACTTGCCTTTATCTTAATGGGTCAATATAAATCTGATTTTAACATATATTTAAGTATATCCTTGACCTAATTCAAGATAATTACAAATTAATTGAATAATGATTTCCATATATGATAATTGAATAATTATTTTAATTAAATTGGTAAATTGTTTTGCAAGAAACATCAAATATGGATAATTGTGAAATTAAATGGTTAATTTAAATTATTTGTTATTTGATCCCTTGTGTTTTGAAAAGTTTAAAACTAATCCTCGAGTTTTGAAATTTAGTTTTGTGATTAAAAGTTTAATTTGGACAATTTAAATTTCAAACCCTAGAATTTTACAAGTTTAAAATTCTACCCTATACTCTATATGATTACAAGATTAATATATATATATATATATATATATATATAAAATTAAAATGTTAGTCTTACCGTTAGTAGGCCTCATTCACGAAGCCGGTCTATAAGGTGGGTATAAGGTTGCTGCCTATAAAATGGCGCTTAATGGGTGTACACTCACTCCTACCGCTTGCTTGATCGGTGGAGGGTCGTTAGCCGAACGGGTAGGATAGGGCAACTCTATGTCCTCGTTAAAAGTATAATATTAAATACAAAGTAACTACATGTTTTCCCAAAATTCCCAATCCTAGTTACTTTAGGAAAAGTGAATTGATGCAATCCCATGAAACTACACTTTGCACCCTTGCTAAGAAGTTAGTGGAGCGTGTGTGGTTTACCGACACACTAATTGGTTCTAAGCAAAGGTGGAAAAGGGTAATTCATTGTTTATCATAGTTCGGTGGAGCGTGTGTGGTTTACCGGCACATCGAATAGGTGATTGTTACAATGAAGGCACGGTGTAGATTTGCATGGTTATTCACACCTACTTTGTGATCCTCGACATCCCAGTCACAAACGAGAGGGGCATATCGAGATTTAAACATGCCATTGAAAAGTTCAAGGAATCTCATCGAAACCTAGGAATTCTCAATGCGTTTAAAACTTATAGGTAATGTTTTCATGGTGGAGAATTAGTGAATCGTCATTCACTTACCTTCAAATTGTTTGCATGTTGGATTACGACATCCCTTTTATAATATGTAAATAATGTTGTTGGATCCTAGCCTTAATTTTCTTATTGGGTGATAATTAGGGATTTAAATTCTAATCAATCTTTGTCCTTTCTATTTGTAGATGTCAAACGCGAACAACGTTGCTGCTAGTTCATTCACATTGATGAGCCTTTGCCAAAAGGTGACTTTCGATGGAACAGACTTTAGCGAATGGATAAGATACATTCGCACGATTGCTCGCTACGAGGACAAGGAGTATGTCCTCGACGAAAAGATCGAAAAGATCAATCCAGAAATCGCTACTCCGACTGAAATCACCGCTTTTGAAACTCATGAGCGTGATGCAACGAAGGTTCATTGCATCATGATAGCTACTATGAACTCCGAATTCCAAAAGTACTACGAGGACATGTATCCATACGAAATGCATCAAGACTTATTGGAGAGATATCATCAAAATGCAAGGTAGGAGCGTTACGAGATCTTCACTAACATGATCTCTGCTAAAATGGGACATGGAGAATCTCTAACCGTATACTTGAAAAAGATGCAAAGTTATGTCGATCGTCTTTGCAAGTTGAATGTCGACTTTGGGGAAGATTTGGCTATCGACATGGTACTTCATTCCTTGCCTCCGTGTTACAACCAATTTAGGATGACCTACCACATGAACAAAGAAGAGGTCACCCTAAGTAAGCTCCAAGGTATCCTATGGGTTGCTGAGAGCAACCTCAAGGACAAGTCTGTTGCACCAACTCCCAATCCACCCGCTGCTCCTGTTTTGGCTATTAGGCAAGGAAGGGGCAAGAATAGGAAGGCTCCGTCTAAGAGCCACCGCAAGGGAAAGTCCCGAGATGGTTCCTCTTCTAGTGGGACCAAAGTTAATCCCGCTAAGCCCAAATCTAACCCACAGGAGGCAGAGTGCCACCATTGCCACAAAATAAGGCATTGGAAGAGAAGCTGCCCAGAATACCTGCAAGCTATCAAGGAAGGAAAGATCAGTCCATCTTTCGCAGGTATTTACATAATTAAATCTAGTGATTCATCTCATGCTATTTCTTGGGTCCTCGATACCGGATGTGGTTATCACATTTGTTCTGAATTGCAGGGACTAAGAAGAAATAGGGATGTGGAGCGTGGAAGAATAAATCTAATCATGGGGAACATAAGATCGTCGCCTGTGACCAAGATTGGAGTGTATTCTTTAGTGCTTAGTAATGGATTATGTTTAGATTTGGATAATTGTTGCTACTCACCAGAAATGGCAAGAAACATTATTTCGTTTCATGGTTTGTTTAGACAAGGATTTAGATTTTCTTTTAATAATGAGAATGGTTCTATTTATGCTTATCTAAATGGTGTCTTATATTTTGAAGCAATGCCATGTAATGGAATTTATGAAACTGTTATGATTGTAGATAACCTAGGAAATGATGTTTTATGCATGGATTCTTCCAATAGTATGGATAGAGCATCCTTGTGGCATTATCGCCTTGGACATGTCAACAAGAAGCGCATAGCCCAACTCCAAAAGGATGGAGTGTTGGAGTCATTCGACCTTAGGGAAGATGACACATGCGAATCTTGTTTACTTGGAAAGATGACCAAGTCACCCTTCACTAGCACATGTGAAAGGGGTGAGGGTTTATTGGACCTCATACATACCGATGTGTGTGGACCCTTTAGATCAACCACAAAGGATGGGAACTGCTTTTATGTGACTTTTACCGATGACTATAGTAGATATGGGTATATTTACTTAATCAAGCAAAAGTCAGACACGTTTGAAAAGTTCAAAGAGTTCAAAAATGAAGTGGGGAATCAATTGGGCAGGAAAATCAAGATGCTTCCATCCGATCGAGGAGGAGAGTACCTAAGTCTTGAATTCCACGACTATCTCAAAGAATGTGGAATAGTTTCACAATTGACGCCACCTAGGACACCGTAGTTGAATGGTGTGTCAGAAAGCGTAATTGAACCTTACTAGACATGGTTTGTTCTATGATGAGTCGTGCTTCACTATCTATCTCATTCTGGGGGTAAGCCTTAGAGACTGCCACCCATATCCTTAACCGAGTCCCTACGAAGAAGGTTGCCAAAACACCTCATGAGATGTGGATAGGGAACGCTCCCTCGTTAGCACATATCAAGGTTTGGGGTTGCGAGGCTTTCGTAAGACGAGATACTCTCGACAAGCTCGAACCTCGTAGTGAGCGATGTATTTTCATCGGCTACCCGCAGAAATCCTTTGGATATCTCTTCTATAGACCGAGTGATAATGTTGTCTTCGTTGCGAGGATATGGGTTTTTCAAGAGCGAGAACTCATAAGCCAAGGAGATAGTGGGAGGAAAATCGAGCTTGAAGAGATTCAAGAATCGATTGATGAAGGAACCTCTACCGCTGGCAATCAAACCGAGGAGGAAACTCCGGTTGAACCTATTGACCAGTCCTTACCTCTTAGACGTACCAAAAGAGTTAGAGTTCAACCCCAGTTTTATGGTTTTCATATTACTACCGAAGGGGACATGTATATTAGTGATGGTACACTAATAAATCTAGATGAACCTAATAGCTTTAAGGAAGCCATGGCAGGCCCGGAGTCTGCAAAATGGAAAGAGGAAATGGACAGCGAGATCCAATCCATGTATGACAACCAAGTTTGGAATTTGGTTGATAATGTGCCTGGACGTAAGACCGTTGGGTGCAAATGGATCTTCAAGAAGAAGACCGACGTGTATGGAAACGTACACATATAAGGCACGATTGGTTGCGAAGGGCTTTACTCAAACTCCCGAAGTTGACTATGATGAGACCTTCTCACCGGTTGCGAAGATAAAGTCTATTAGAGTGATGCTAGCTATTGCCGCATTTCATGATTATGAGATTTGGCAAATGGATGTCAAGACCGCTTTCCTTAATGGGAAGTTGGCTGAGGATGTTTACATGGCTCAGCCAGAGGGTTTTGTTGATCCGAAGCATCCAAATAGAGTGTGTAAGCTTGAGAAGTCCATTTATGGACTTAAGCAAGCATCTCGCAGATGGAATCTTTGCTTCGATGAGAAAGTCAAAGAGTTTGGATTTGTACGAAGCGAAGATGAATCATGTGTATATGTCAAATCCAGTGGGAGCATAGTTAGCTTTCTCGTTTATATGTCAATGACATACTACTCATAGGAAACGACATCCCGACACTGCAGGAGGTTAAGTCCTGGCTCGGGAAGTGCTTCGCTATGAAGGACCTCGGAGAGGCTTCCTATATTTTGGGAATAAGGATAGTGGGAGAAAGAAGTAAGAGACTAATAGGACTTAGTCAGAAGACTTACTTAGATAAAGTACTAAAACGTTTTAGTATGGAAAATTTGAAGAAAGGAGAATTACCGATACAAAGTAATGCCAAGTTGAGTAAGACTCAAAGTCCGAGTACTGAAGCCGAGATAGCAGAAATGAACCGAGTACCATACGCTTCCGCAGTTGGCTCAATCATGTATGTTATGACTTGTACTCGCCCTGATGTAGCCTTCGCTTTGAGCATGGTTAGTAGATATCAAGGGAACCTTGGCAGAGCACATTGGATTGAGGTCAAGAATATCCTTAAGTACCTTCGGAGGACCAAGGAATGGTTTTTAGTCCTCGGGGGAGTGATGACTTAAAGGTGCGAGGGTATAGTGAAGCCAATTTTTAGACCGAAAGGGACAACTACCGTTCGCAGTCGGGCTGGGTCTTTACTCTTAATGGAGGAGCAGTAACTTGGAAGCGTTCCAAGCAGTAAACCGTAGCTGATTCAACGTGCGAATCAGAGTACATTGCAGCGAGCGAAGCGTCAAAGGAGGCAATATGGTTAAAGAATTTCATTGGTGATCTTGGAGTTGTGCATGCCATAAAGGAGCCTATGGAAATTTTCTTTGATAATGAAGGAGCGGTTTCCTTGACCAAGGAACCGAGGGATCATGGTAGATCTCATCATATCGACAGAAAATATCATTTCATTAGACATCGAGTAGAAGAAGGACACCTCGTGGTGAGGAGAATATCATCAGAAGATAACCCAATAGGTCCGCTTACGAAGGGACTAAGTAGGGTTAAGCATTTGCAGCATGCTAGGAGTATTGGGCTGAGAGATGATATTAGATTAGATTAGATACTTTTTGAAACTTATAATAGATAAATGTAATTTAACATTTGATGAATAAATAAAAGGAGTGTTATTTATAAGTAAGGTTATTGTCTTATGTTAAATGTTTAACTATTGTTTCACTTTGCATGTTTTGACTTCCTGAATAATTAAGTTTATTTGGAATAATCAAATTATTCAAACGATCCACAATCGTTCATATGTTGGAAGTAGGTATGAATGAAGATTGTCATGAATTGGTGTGTAGATTGTCTAAATGGTATTAGACATAGCAAAAGTTTGCTGCAACGTTCATGAGAGCTTATGAACTAGTTTTGAGCATTGGAACAAACCCGCGATTGCTGGAATCACCTTATGGAATTTGACGAAAAGGTTGATCGCAAGACGATAATATCATATGGTCTTAAAACCTAGATATATGGTTTGTTATTTGTTAGTTGGTTGTACATTGATAATGCGAAACCGCATCAGTAAATTGATGTTATAAAACGCATTGTTGTGTATAATTGATTAATGAATAAGTAAATGCATATAAGTCGAAGTTTATCTGTTACTTTTATCATAAGAGGGTAAAAGCGATATCTCGGCCGCTCGATGATTTGATTTGAATAATGTGTCGAGCCCGGTCAGAACTAAATTGATGTGTTCGATTAAGTTCTATGTCGAATAAATCTGAGATCGAGAAACCAAATGCTAGACAATTGGTTCCATAGAATTGATAGCATGATATCTAAACAGAGGACTGTATGATCCCTTATCTAAAGGACAAAATTGATCAGATCAGAGTTTGATAGCGTATTTAAGAGCTACGATTGCTAATCGGTATATATAGTTACTAGACTTATCCAAGTGGGAGACTGTTGGAATAGTGTCTAAGGCTGCAACTATATTTGACCCAATTGAGCATGGTCCTTTTGGGTTGCCTTCACCATAGCAACTTCATAGGATGATTTATAATGAGAGAAGAAATATTATTAACATATTATAAGGATAATATAAGGAATAATAATATTGTTATTTGATTAATATAAGTCAAAAATTAATTAGGAATTAATTTGGTGACTTAAAGAGATTAATTGAATAAAGGGGCATACATTGTCAATTGTATGATAGTTGTACTTTGGGCTATAATCTCTTATGGATAAGGGGTGGACGGATTTTAGGGTCTAGATGAGGCTTGAAATCGTCCAAGGCTTATCATTAAGGAGATTGGATTGCTTAGGGCTTAAGTTATCCAATTAGGGTTTAAGGGTGAAACCCTAGGAGGCTCATTAGTATAAATAGACCCATGGGGTCAAGGAAATCGTGACCTTTACCCTGGAGGTAACCCTGGAGGTAACCCTGGCCGATTTTTTACCGTTCCTCATCTCTCTCAAATCATCCTCTTGCTAAGTTGGTGTTTTTAATCCATTAGAGGATTGACATTTGTGACTCTAAGCTTCAAGGACAAGAAGATTCAAGCAAGCAATTCAAGGTAATCTTTTAGATCTGATTTCATGTGCTATTAGATGGATGTTTTCATTAGATCTATCAATCTAAGACTTGGATACATTGCATGTTCAATTAGAGAAACCTAGATCCAAGCATTAGGGTTTGTATGTGCACATAGGAATGTTCTTATGCCTAAAACCCAACACTACTGACCCAACCCCAACTGCTGGATGACACGTTCCCGAATTGTCAACATCAAAATAACACCCAATTAATAATTGGGTTCCAACACATAACCATAAGTCCATGCTTGGGGTAAAAGACTACTTTACCCCAATCTTAGCTTGATCCAAGCCCAAGGCCTAATCCAGAGGCCCAACAGTTAGCTATGAATCAAAGCCCAATATATGGTCCAATTTTCCAAATAGGGCCAAAACGTTCACATGGTCTCACTCTAAGGCCCAACCATTTATTCTAATCCAACATTTGACATTCTAATGGCCGAATATCATATAATTATTAATGCCCAACTATGACCCAATTTTCCAAGTTGGGCCCAATCCTTATATGGGCCATACCCTAAGCCCATCAACATATTCTAGTCCATGAGATTATTCTTGGATGACCCATTAATAATCCAATTACCAAAGCCCAATGGAAAGGCCCAAGTGAAATTAGGGTTTCACATAAAATGATGATTAGGGTTAAGTTTTCCTACTTAACCCATTAAAGACTTAATCCATTAAGTCCAATATTGACTTAGGTTGATTGTAGATGATTATTAATTAATATATTAAGTTTAGTGAATAATTCAAGCGTCCCGAATTAAATTCCCAAAATTAGGGTTTCACATAAAATGACAATTAAGGTTAAGTGTGTTTCACTTAACCCATTAAGGACTTAATCCATTAAGTCCATACCTATACTAGACAAGTCATATCGTGTGATATGGCTTAATACACAATTCCATTCTAATGGCCCAAATGTGGGTCCCGATAAGTCCAAGCCCATAAATCCAATATTAGGGTTTTCTAAACCCTAATTAGAGTTTCCAATCCCATATTAGCCCAATAGGCCCAAAACCAAGTCCTTAAGCCCATTAGGGTTTTCCTTATGTTAATTAGGGTTTATTACACCCATTAGTCACATGTTTGGGCTTTTGGGTCCATTAGGGGTTCATTGGGCCCATTAGGGTTTAATAGGCCCATTAGGGTTTTAGTCCTTTGTCTAAACATCCAACAAGCAATCCCAACACAACTAAGCACATCGTCACCCGACACGACGGCCGGTGGCGGCAGCCACCATCCTACGGTGGTGGTTTGAGCTTCTTTCCATTATTCTTCTTTCTAGTTACATTTTACATTGCTAAAATCCAATAATCACACACACACACACTAATACAAATACATATAGACAACAACCTAGTGGTGGCCGACGGTGGCACGTGGTGGTAGTGGCGGTTGTCGGTCTTCCAGCTACACCAAACTCACACACACTCACTTCATGATACACTCCATCGGAAAAATAAACCCAACACCCACCTATGGTGGGCGGTGATGGTGATTTGCGACCAAAGCGGCTCCACTGCAATAGTCTACAATAGTTGAAGCAGCGACTCGAGTAACAGAATCGAACCATGCAGCGGCGGTGGTCGTGACTAAGAAACGGAGACCACCATGAACGAAGCCACGCCAACAACAAGAAATAGAGAAGAGAGGTGGTCTGATATGGAGACAACGGATGCTATATCTTCACTGTCTCAGTGCAATAGGGCAGCAAATCTCGGTGGTTCACCTATCGGTTCTTGTTCCCGGAAATGGTGGTGGCTGGAGGCCACGAATCGATGATACCCACGATGCCATTTCCTTCTCCAGTCTTTAACTGATGTAGAGCCCGATCCCGGTTTCCATCTGTGTCTGATATTGCCGGCGACAGGAGCCATTTGACGGTGTTGGGTAGTCGGAGGTGGCAGCGGCGCCAGAGATGGGTGAGGTGAGAGTGGCGACTGCATAGAATATTAGGGTTAGGGTTTTAGGGGCGATGCATGTTGACAGGTTTATAGTCCCGTAACCAATCAAACTTTTTCCATGTTTACGAGTTCAGCCCCTCCTCTACCAAAACCTTTCAAGTTAAATCCAAAACTTACCACACAGACCCTGCCCTCATAAATCTTTTCATACTAATTCCATATTTTACCAATTATACCCTGATTCCTGAAATCCTTTTCAAATTCAACCAATAAATTACTAATCACCCCTCAACATTATAATCCATTGCAATTTAGGTCCAATATTTACCAATTACACCTCTGCCATCATAAATACTTACAAAGCCGACCCGGAACTTACACTTTTATCCCCCAATCTCAAAAATTATGATGATTAGCTCCTTGAGACCAACACCCTACTAAATATTATGGATTTTAAGGCTAATATTCATTTATTAATCTTTATCTATTTATTTACATAATAAACAGGGTGTTACAACTCTCCCCCACTTAAATTAGATTTCGTCCTCGAAATCATTCATTACCATCCTTTACACGCCAACCACTCAAGTATCATGGCCACAATCCTGGGCACACCCTGGCCTTCCCAGGGTAACCGTGACCAATCTTTGCAAAGCCCTAAAATCTGTTGTCTCGAGATGGCCTGATTCTCTGACAGCCCACTCATACTGAATCATTATCTTTGAATCCAGTCTGTTTATCCCTCAAAGTACTACTCAACTTCTAATAGCTCGAGGTTCCCACTATAAAACAAGATCACAAACTTAATTATCTCTGCAGATTACTTATACTTAGCCAAGGCTCAGCTAATTCTGTTGTGACTTACTTGTCAATACCCATTTCAACAAGCTATTTCGACTGTACTTGCAATCTAAACACAAATGCTAACACTGCCCAAACGCTGAACTGCCCGAACACTGAACAACCTGAAGCAGTATGTTGCCTCATGGCTGCTTTCCGAAATCTACCAAGACGTGCCTGGTCTCAACTCGTTTGCCAATCATCTGAAATATTAGGTTCCGGCCCGACTGTGGAGCCAAAGGACTCCCTACTTAGTCGCCTCACATGACTACTGAACGAAATCCTTCTCTGGAACTAGTTGTCACTAGTTATCATGCAACTGCGACTCTAACAACTTTTTGATCTAACCGATTGGGTCCATGCGTCGAATCCTGTCATCATCAAATCCAAGACTAAAAGTGATTTCTACCTGACCAATGATAGCCTTATCTCACACGTCCTTAAGTAGTCTGTTGCTTCCCTGATCCCATAACTGTAGTGATGCTCCTACAGTCTTATCACTGGCTCAACCAAATCTAATCCATCTGGGTAATTCTGAAATCCAATTCGTGGATTTCCATATACTCACTGCTGAACGGGTGGGTACTACTGTTCCTTCCGCGTTCTAACAACAAGCTCATGCCATCTACCAACCTAGTGAATGCTACGACTACATCCGCAGCCTTACAACACTCTATCACTATCTGCCGACCTCATGAATGCTACGGCTACACCCGTAGACTTACGACATCCTAGCACTATCTGCCTGTTAGTGAGTGTTACGGCTTCCCCCGTAGTCTTAAAACACTTTCCATACTATCTGACTGCTAGTGAATGTTATGGCTACCCCCGTAGTCTTACAACACTTTCCATACCATCTGACTGTTAGTGAATGATACGACTACCCCCGTCGTCTTACAAACTTCCCATAATATCTGATTGTTAGTGAATGCTACGACTAACCCCGTAGTCTTACAACACTTTCCATACTGGGTCAAATACGCACTCAACATAACACACAACTGAACTTGATTCCTAATTGGAGCTCTACCCTGGTTCCTGAAACCTGCTGTCTGAGAGTCTCGAAGGTTATCTGCTTCTCATGCCCCCAACGAAAGGCCACCGACTTCTTGGTCAGTCGGGTCAAAGGAACTGCAATCTCGGAGAATTCTTATATAAATCTCCGGTAATAACCTGCTAGACCTAGTAAACTCCAAATCTCAGTTGGAGACCTCGGAATCTCCCACTGCATTACCTCTATCTTGGCTAGATCGACCAGAATAACCTTCTGGTTGACAAGGTGCCCAATAGATTGCACCTCACACAACCATAACTCGCATTTGGAGAACTTTATAAAAAGTCTCTCCCCCACTTAGATTCGACTAAGTCTTCACGGCACACGAGAATTGAGGGATTCCCAATCCTTCTCGCTTTCTAGTACCCCCTGATAACAACATGTGCTTATCAATGCTAGTGATTAGTCATCGATTAAACCTTAAGATCGCCCATCCTCGAAAATCTTGATGAGTACTCTTGAAATTTGGTCCAATCTGACACCTCAATCCATCTCCCATGCGAAAATACCATTGTCTTGAACATCCGATAACCAACCACTTATACATTTAACACCCGCAACTGACATTACCATCTTCACGCTACCGGTCCTTTCCTAGCAATAGTAGTGCCTTGAACTCCCAAGTTCTTCCGTAGACAGCTAACGACCTGACCCCAAATAATGATAGAACCACTAAGCTCTGACTTCAATAGAGAACTATCGCTATAATCCTAACTCAATATTCTCTGAATAATACTCCTGCACAGATCCCGACAAAGATCCGGGATGAGAACAGTACATGCGGAATCCACTTCGCAAGATACATCCGTCTTTGTTTTCATAAAGGACTTTTCGGCATACAGGATGTCATATATGATCCTTGATAACCCAAACACTAGCCGAAAACCGACCTGATATCTGACTTATCCAAACTCAATTACAATCCCAAAGCGATACGTATCCCCATCATTCATCTATTAGCCGAAAAAGATGGCATACCCGCAACATCTGGAGGAATACTAATCACCTTCAGCTGACATAATCAATCCTGCCACACCTGTAGTAGCCTAAACCCTTGGAGTGACACACTCCCTTGTGTACTTTCTCGTACGCGCTACACTGACTCCGGCCCTTCTGGCCTTTCACCCGATAATCGGAGGTCATGGGTCTCTTCTCGGGACCTTCTACTATATGCACCTAGCATGATCCTCTCTTCCCAGGGTGCTCCAAATCGATCTCGCATCTGTAGTTCTTGGAAATCATATCCTTCAGGGTCTGACACCCTATCACGCTCACTAGCTCGCTTGCCA
The DNA here is from genome assembly GCF_052625555.1 of Lactuca saligna. Classification (NCBI taxonomy): domain Eukaryota; kingdom Viridiplantae; phylum Streptophyta; class Magnoliopsida; order Asterales; family Asteraceae; genus Lactuca; species Lactuca saligna. The sequence goes on along the minus strand of NC_136421.1, from coordinate 284,518,702 downwards.
ATGGCTAAGCTGCAACAACTAGAACATCCTCTGTCCCCAAACTGGGTCACAAACTCTTCCCTGAAGCATCTCAGATTCTCCAAGACTCTCACTGATTCGAGTATGGATCATGTGCTTTAAGTATTACGGGCCCAATACTACCTTCCACACCTATCCATACTTTCCTCAGAAATCCTCCCGAATCCTCCAAGTCACTTCCTTAAACCGGTACACCCAAGTCTCACTGAACCTCACTATTAACCCACTGAAACGTATCCCAGGCTTTCCTATGTTCCCGAACTCACCCAGTCTTCAGCTGCTGAAAGATTCCCAGTAATGTCAACTAGATACTTTATGAATATAGCCACATGCAACAAAGATCAGATACTCCTTCGAGTAAGAGACTATCCCAACAATGGTTGGACTCATACAAGAGTTGCGCAATAGGGTCAAGTCCATTAATTTTAGATAATCCGGCATGTGTCCCATGTGACTTAGCATATTCACTTAGTAGCTAACTCACATCACAAAGAGTCCTATAAATCACAAAGCAAACAACATTCAGACAATGGAAGATCTAACCATCATAATCTAATCCAACCGTTCTATCCTCTAATTATGAATCTGTACACGCAATTTAAAGGCTCATACAAGCAGGCATAACCTAAACATGCTATCCTATCACTGACTGATCAGTACTAGCATGCAAGTCTACAAGCATATACAATAGGCATATAAGACATCCTCCTGGATCCTAAACCCTAATCTAGTATGCAGTTCTCATAACCATATCATATCATAACATAACATGTATGGGTATCTTGGGGAAAATTTACTTGATCTTGGCTGATTGCATGCATCACACATCTTGTTCTTTTCAAAGTTCTTTCTCTTTTCAAATTCTTTTCAACATTCTTTTTATAAAATGATTTTTTTTTCGAAAATTTTCATACCAAGTCCTCAGTTTGAGTCCAGACACACCCGAGAGTGTGCCCGAATCCCTCAAACCAGGGCTCTGATACCAACTTATAATATCCCAAAATTCAAGACCAAATATTTCGTTTTAAGTAAGTTATTATATAAAACCAACAGTATAAAAACATTCATATTAATATCCCATGTCAAAACCAAAGTGTTAATAATCAAAACATATTATCATAAAACCATATTAGAGTGTAATCCCAAAGATCTCATGTGCGGAAAAGTAACTTATGGTTTCATGTCGAGTTTTTGCGATTAAGAGTTATAGAAAATTTCTTTTGGCCGAACAACCCCACACTTCCAGCTTGGTTTCCTTCACGTCAAAACCTTAATGGACTTTTTTGAACATACTTTGAAGGAAATATATTCAAGATCTGGACCACCTTTAATGCCTTGTTCCCTATGAATTAGGGCAAGTTATTATTTTTAAGCATACTCTGCACCATTAATGTTCAATTCCTACTTAGACTACATCGTTTTCTTGAGGAATAAACTAGTGTATAGATTAATAATCCAATGATCTTTACAAAATTCAAAGAAAGATATTGGTACTTGATCTATGCCTACCATAATATACACCACCCATGTCCAATCCCATTACTTTATTTTCGAGTCAAGTTGATTTTCAAATCTGACCCGTTTATAAGCATTTTGGAGATTCAGACTTTTCATTCATCAAGTACATATACATGTAACAAGAGTAATCATACATAGAAGTGATATATGATTTACAACTACTTATGTCCACTAAAAAATATCCATAAATGTCAGTTAGGATCAATTTTAGTAATCACAATCTTTTTTTTTTTTTTGTGGATATTTCCTTATTCCCTTTTATATAGTTAATGCATTTATTGAATTTTGTGAAATCGAGTTGTGGTAGAACGTGTTTTACGAGACATTAGTTTATTTCCGATATTTGTCCTTAAGCGTTAATGCCACAACACAAATTAGGTTTCTAGTTCTCAATCTCATTCCAATTTTCATTAACATTACAAGATAAAAAGCATTACAAGAAATGGTTTTCAAGTTGTAATTTTAGAGGTATCCTCAAATAACCATAGTCAACAATCATAACCAACAATATGGAAATTAAAACTAGTATTTACATAACTGTATCCAAACATAAAAGTATAACCAACATTCACTAACTTATATACAAATATTAAGTTTTAGGTTACACTCAATACATAAGGAGTATCATTAATACTTAAGCAATAGCAATTTTCTAAAAGATAATGAGGGTGGCCCAATTGCTTGTATGTCTAAGTCTTTATCTCTCCCAACTTTAATTGTTATTCAATTTCAATCCAAGTTTCAGATTGTATGGAATCCGTGTAATGAAAAATACACATGTATCATAGAGTCATAATCAATCCATCATGCATTTATAAGGACATTAAGATTAAATTGACTTATAAATCATAAAATATATGTGTTATATTTCTTCATAAGCCATTTTATGAATGTAGGACACTTCAGTTGATTACATCTGCAACGGTTTCATTGGCAGACTTACTGTACCTTCACTTGACTTTTGGAGGTTTATTTAAACTTTATTTCTCAGTAACATGAGCATTTCCATTCCTATTAATGAGATTCAAGTATATTAACTATATGTATGTAAAGAAGTAAACAAAGCAATTTACCAGGATAATAAAGATTAAAACATATCGGTCTACCTATTATTAACATCAAAATAATAGGTTTTATATACAAATGACCAATTTATCAGTTTCGTTTTGATTAGACCAATAATTAGATATTATGGCATTTTAAATATGAATCATTATCCAATTACCCTTTGGGTTTTTTGGATAAAAATTCAAATAATTGCTTAATGTGATGTTTAATAAACTAAAATGTCAAACTTAACACTTAACCCTAACATCAAATTAGTTACCACTTATCACTTGTAATTATGAACTATTTAAAATCCAACGTACATTTAGTCATATATGTAGCATAAAAGTGGATACACATATAAACATGGTTTTTTTTACCATAAATGTTAAAATTAAACTTTAAATGAATATCATATTGAGGTTTAATGACATGTCTTGGTGGTAATTTGCTGTAGGTTTTTAAAGTAAGAATAATTAGAACAAATGGGTGTATTGGTTGTCATGATTCTTGCATTGACATAAAGCACAAGATTATTCATATTCTTGAAAGTTTCATGACCCATCTCATTGAAAATAATTGATTAATAAACAACGCTTAAATTAAAAACATTCATGTTGCAAACTTTGTATTAGTAAAAATAGATAACCCATCATATGAATCTAATACATTCATAATAGACAATTGATGGTAATTCTGTTAAATTTAGCAATTTCTTAAATCATATTGGCACATGATACCCATTCAAAGACTTTGAATTGGGATAATTAAACTTTCAGTTTCATTTGTCAATAATCTAAAGATAATAAATAAATTATAAATTTGCCAATACTAAAGGAAGTTTTATTGTATGTGGTCAAGAACAACGACCAAGAAAAAAAAACTGGAGATTACTAAAGTTTTTCTTGTGTAGACTATCAAACAAATACCTACAGAAAATATGTATTTTTACTGAAGCCGATTAAAGGAACAAACCTTATGTTAATTATAGCTTTAAACGAAAGGAAAAAAACACAGATTAAGTTATGGAGTATTGATCCCACCAAAATTTGTGGTATAACTATGGACTAAAAAGTTTCATACAACTCATAATTTGTGAAATCAGTTTTAACCAAGTTTTAAGTTGGCAAAATAACTGATCCTTCTTAATAAATGAAGTTTTTTTTTTTTTTTTTTTTTTTTTTTTTTTTTTTTTTTTACCATATATCATCTTCTCTTTCATTTGAACAAATTACATTTTATAGAATTTTTGAAATTTTTTATTTTCCACTTGTAATTTTATTTTATTTTTCATTTTAGTAAATTAAAATTCCACATTTAATATGTAAGATAATATATATGTAAAGTATTTATTAGAAAAGATTTATATATGTAATGTATTCAATGTATTAAAGCCTCATTAATTTTAATAATTTAAATTTTTTCTCATTTTTTTTTATAAATTCAAATTTCTCAAATTGTTAAAATTTCATATTTAATTTTTTTTTTTAAATAAACCCATGTAATACATGAGTATCACATCTAATTCGTAATAAATCGTTCCTAATAAATCATTAATATAGCCAACATGATTCATGAACTGCATTGAGTTGATATTTATGACTCATCGTACATGAAACTTGGATAATAAACATAATAAACATTTTGGTTGATCCAAATCGAGTTATTGCCATGAATGGAATTAATTTTAACGTATAAACAAGATGATACACATTCCAATGGCAAATTTATAATGTCATTGTTACCTACGGACACCATGAAAAACAATGATTGTGGATTCTTCTTCTTTTTATTAATTTATAGGTTGAATCCACCTCTTACTAAGAATTAAACCTAAAACATATTTTGGAAGTATTTACGGTTCAAAAGATAAATTAAACAAGAATCACAAGATGAGTTTTAGGGTTCAACATGTGAAATTGAAAAAGGCGTGGATGACCAGTGAAGCATCAAAATTCAAATTAGGGAATATACTAGAATTTAACCATGAGCTTTGATACTGCATCTTGTAATTAAGGTGTAATCCAAGATCAATAGATACATATACATGAAGAACCCTAGATTAGTTGAAGAATACTTACTTGAAGAATATGAAGTCTCATTGATGTTGAAGATGACGATCTCCATATTATGATTCTTCCACTTCACATAATGATATCTAAATGATTGATTCTAATTGATTGAATCACACACTATGATGGTGTTTATACAGAGGTTTTGAGAATGCAAGAGGAAGAAATGACACTCCCTCTTAAAAACATACATCCTCTAAAATGTGGGTATTTATTTATCAATTACACGTTGGGTATGTTTGACACAAATTGTTTGGAATCGTTTGATAGCTTCTAGCTTCTATCGTTTGACAAAACGTTTTGTTTTAAACAGAAAGTCCCGTTTGACACTACAAACTTCTAGCATTTAGTTTAAACAAAACGCTTCAAATCCAACTGCTATTTTACGTAGCGTTTAACAAAACGATACCAGCTAGAACCTACCCGCTATCAGTTATTTTTGTCGAACACGCACCTTATGAAAAGTATATAGAACCATATAAAATTGGTCCCCCAAGTTATGTATAAATGTCATGTCTATCATACTACATAAATTAATTCTAGGACCTGATATGTCATATGATAAATATTATGGTACACGCTATAATTGTACTCGATGTAATAAACATTACAAGAATAATCTAAAGACCATACTAATGGGTTATTTTTCCAACACCACATATATAGTTCATTTAAGTATGAATGGCCAAATATCTAGTATGAAAACTCCATAGTATATATATATATATATATATATATATATATATATATATATATATATATATATATATATATATATATATATATATATATATATAAATGATGAACTATTTTAAACTATAAAACCAATGAACTAATTTTGGTGTTAGAGAAAAATTGATCAAGAGCCTAAAAAATGGTTGTACATTTAAAGGTTAGACACACATGCACTAAATCATAGCAAAAAAAACTCACCATATATTTTTTTTTATTATTATTATTTTTTTTAATTTTTAAGATTTATATTTTTATCAAAAACAAACCGAATATACCAAAATTCAAAAGTTTTTATCCTATTTTCATATACATCCATATTGATATATAAAAAACGGGAAAAAAATCGAAAAAACTCACTTCATTATTATTATTATTTTTAAAATTTGCCCTTATATTTTATCGAAAAAATAAAATAAATATATCAAAATTCATAATTTTTAGTACTCTTTAAATATACATTCATATCGATGTATTTTTTTTTCACTTTGCAGGGCATATTAACGTTGTGAATTAGATTCATACTGTAAATCTGATCTACGTATAATTTTGTTTTTTGAATTCACAATGTGAATCTGACTTACTATTTCAACACTTTTGATCATTCACAAATTAATTTAGTAAAATTTCGTTGTAGTTTTATAATATTTTAACGTTTTAGTTACTCGTAAATTGGTTTTGTAAAATTGACAAGTGAATTTATTCATAGTAAAAATATGAATTGTATATAATTTAATTTTAAAGATACACAATGTGAATTTGATTTACTATTATTTACACTGTGAATTTAAACTGTATATATACTACAGTTTTCAGCATTCACAATGTGAATTCGAGTTATTTTTTATTTGTATTTTTACTTTTTTATTAATGTCTATTTAAAGAGTACAAAAAATTATGAATATTGATATATTTATTTTATTTTTCGATAAAAAACAAGCCTAAATATTAAAAAAAAACTAATAATACGAAGTGAGTTTTTTTCTTTTTGAAAAAGAAAAATCATTTCTTGTATATCAATATAAATATCTATGGAAAGTGAATAAAAAATTATTAATTTTGGTACATTTGGTTTTTTTTTCGATAAAATAATAGTTGTAAAAATAACGAATAAAAGAAGTGACTTTTTGGTTATGATTCGATACATCTGTGTTCAACCTCTTAATGTGCATCCATTTTTTTCTTTGGCATTTGATCATTTTCTTTGTAACGATCAAGATTGGTTCCTTTGTTCCATAAGTTAAAATGATTCCTTATTAAACTTTTGCTTATATATCTCCCTATATAATACAATAGTCTTTTATTTCTATGTGGTATCTTCTCAGCTTATAATTTTATAATTTTTTAAAGTAAACTACTAAATATTCCCTTAAGACCTTCGGTCAAGATTTAATGGATACCTAGTATTAAGGAATTTAGAAATTTCAAATTTGAATCTTTAAAGTTTATCAAAATTCAACACTTATCATCGATTTTAATCATGATTTTCTGCATCTCAGCTCCTATCTCTCAGTTCTTAACTGCCTTAGATGGTTTGAATTAATGATGTTATTATGGAATTCAATTTTGAAATGTTGAATACCCTTATCTCTCCTTTCGTGATTTCCTTCAACCTGCAACTTAATGGGAGTGGCTTAGAGCTAATGCTACCCAATCCACTCTCCAAGTCCAATAATCTCTGCTCACCTCTTCATCTATCTATTAAAAGTCGATTGTATTTTTCTTCTTGGGTTTGAAATTTTTATGTGACGATGTATTATTTGTGTAGAGACCCTGAAAAACATCGTAATGCGGAAGTGATTAATGGGTTTGACGTATTCTTCTGCTTTACCTCTTGTCTCTTTGAATCTTCTTCTGCAACATTGGTTCTCGGCAACCGTTTTCACCCTGCTCCTGAGTATCACTTAATGAAAGAAGAGAACGGAATTGAGAGGATTTGGAAGGAAAGAAGAGAAGTTTGGGTGCTCCCGAGTTTTTTTTTTTGAAGAGAAGAGATGAAGAGAGCAGATTTGGGAGGATTTGTAACGTTCCAAACTTTCCTCCCAAAATGGGCGGAATTGGAGAGAAAGAAAACGGTTGGAAGATAAAAAGGTAGATTATGACGAAAATACCTTTTAGCCTAACAATAAATAGATATGCTCACTGATCAGCTTCTGCCTCGTCTTCTTCTCTGTTACAAACACCAAACACCAGGTACCCAATTTCTTCTTCAACTGTTTTTTTTTTTTTATATATCCTTCTGTATTCTACCTGATTAGGCTTCTGCCTTATGTTTGTTGCCCAATTTCTTCTTATTTGTGTTACGGGTTCTGCTTCTGTTATGACTTCTGCCATTTTTTTTGGTTAGACTATGTATCTGTGTTGTATTATAGCACTAATTAATCCCATCAAACTGCTTACAAATTTTTTTTATCAATGGGACAAAAAATTGTAATATTTTGTCCCTCCTAAAAATTGTAATATTTTGTCCATCTTTTGTTTATAATAGCAGAGAATTTTACCTGTAACAGGTAATACCCTTAACTTGAAATGTTCAAACTGCTTAAAGATAATATAGAGTTAATAGATAATATAGAATTTTACCTGTAACAGGTAATATTTTGTCCATCTTTTGTTTATATAGTTTGTATCTATTACATGGATTTTAAGAAAAAATATATATAATTTTATGGAGTAAACTTATGGATCTGCATGTCCAAGTCTACAAATTTCACAAACAATATGCTGCCACAGGTTGCTTTTTTTTATCTTCACACAGAGAAGACTGTTTTGCCCCTAGATTACATTTAACTTTTATAACAAAAAAAGTTTATTAATTATAATTAATAAATCAACTCTTTATAAATACATGTTATTTTTATCAAAATGACTGTTTTGCCCCTAGATTACATTTAACTTTTATAAAAAAAAAGTTTATTAATTATAATTAATAAATCAACTCTTTATAATTACATGTTATTTTTATCAAAATGATTGTTTTGCCCCTAGATTACATTTAACTTTTATAACAAAAAAAGTTTATTAATTATAATTAATAAATCAACTCTTATTAATTACATGTTATTTTTATCAATGTTGTTTAAATTTAACTTAAACTATATGATCATGTATCAGAAAAAACGATTAGTTCATATTTAGTCCTTATGGATGCTCCGGTACTCAACCCTGCTCATGCTTTAAGAGCCCGACAATTGCAAGTCGTTAACTTGATTTGCTTGTTGTTGACTTTTATTACACAACGTAATATGGCCAACAAAAAGCAGGTTAGATTACCCACTAGAAAAGTTATTTTAGAAGGACAAGCTGTACGGGAAGAGTTGCTCCACAATCTTTTAAAAGGTGGTCAATGTCGTGACCTTATTCGTATGAGTGAAAACGCTTTTAGGAGATTGTGTGAAATCTTACAAACTGTAGGTGGTCTACGACGTACGCAACGCATGTCCGTTGAGGAACATGTTGCTAGATTTTTGCATATTGTAAGTAATGATTTGCGAACTCGGTTTACCTCGTGGATGTATCGTTGCTCTAGATCAACAACGAGTAGGTGCTTCCATAGAGTATTACGATCGATTATAGCAATAGAAGGTCTTTATGTTCAGCAACCTACAGGTGATGTTGTCCCGAGAGAAATTCAAGAAAGTACGAGATTTTATCCTTTTTTCAAGGATTGTATAGGGGCAATAGATGGAACACATGTTCGTGTCCATGTGCCTAATAGAGATGTCCCTAGATACCGTGGTCGTAAGGGATACCCGACAATAAATGTATTAGCTGCTTGTATATTTGATTTGAAGTTTACGTATGTTTTAACGGGTTGGGAGGGTACTGCATCAGACTCGAGAATAATAAAGAACACATTTACTAGAAATGATAAACTGCTAATTCCATCAGGTAATTTATTAAACCAATGTAATTTCAATATCTAATATTTTTCAATAATATTGATTAAGCTCTTTATAGGTAAATACTGTTTAGTAGATGGGGGTTTGCCTCATACGGATAAACTAATGGCGCCATATAGAGGTGTTAGATATCATTTAAAAGAGTACTCCATGCGTGGTCCACAAAATTCTAAAGAGTTGGTTTTTGAGATTAATTATGTTATTTACCCTTCATATTTTTTATTAGTATTATCCTTCATATTGTGGTTTAACAATGTACCATTCTTTAATTTTTATTCCTATGTGAAAAGTCATCATGATCAAACAGGAAGCTGGTGGTAGTGAAAAGGAACAAGTTAAATGGTCAGAAATAATGGATTATGCGTACATCCAAGCGATGATTAAACAACAAGAGATAGGCAATAGGGTGAATGGTAGTTTCACACCAACTGCATATGCTCAAATGGTTGAGGAATTGAACACAAACCATCAAATGGATATTACCAAAAGTCATTTGAAGAATCGCTACAAAACCTTAAAAAACATTTTTCGCAATGGTACGATGTGTTTAGGGGAATTTCTATGAGCGGGTTCTCTTGGAATTCGTCTACTCAACTAATAGAAGCGGAGGAAGAAGTATGGGATAATTTAATAAAAGTAATTGTTCATTTTATGTCTATGTTATTTTTTAAAAATATTTTATGTTATCATTTGCAATACTAATTATTTTTGTGTTGTTATACAGTCAAAACCTGAGGCTGTGTCGTTAAAGACAAAAAAGATTGCATACTTCGATGAGATGTTGATGTTATTTGCAAGGGATAGGGCATCTGGTGCACATGCTGAGACAGCGAAAGAAAGAAATGCCCAATTAAATAAAAATGAAAATATTCAAGTTGAAACAATTAAAGAAGTTGATGACATGTTAGCTAACAATGAAATTCATTTGGAGAACGAATATGTTGATCTTGATGATAACATTCAGGATGTTATTCCACCTCCTTTTTCACAAGAACAATCTTCATGTGCAAAGAAGTGTAAGAGTAAAAAGAGGAAATTTGAAGACGACGACGAAGAAGAAGATATTAACTCAAAGATAATGAAATCGGTTGATAATGTGGCTGGTGCTATCAGGGAGGGTAATATAATTTTTGATAGAGCTTATCCTCGGGAATATACAGGGGAAGAAATTTATAGAGAATTGGAGTTGGTGGGTTTGGAACCCCATGAATTACCGAGGGCTCTAAATTTTTTGGCAACAAATCAAGCAAAAGCTAGGACATTGTTCAGTTGTCCCCTTCATATACGGATGGGTGTCCTCAAAGATATGATGGGTGCACGTGATTAAATAACCTTGGGTGATTGTTCCTGGATTGATCTAATGCGTTTATGATTTTGGTTTTTTTTTTTTTATTTTTTTTGAGTTGTTTGTGGTTTTCGTTTTGCATCTTGAAAACAATTGAATAACATGCGGTTTCCCTTTTTACAATTTACTTTATGTTAAAATAAAATTGTTTTGTTAATGTTTTAAGTAGAGGGGAGGAAGGGAGAGTTGGTTTTTTTGGGGTAGGGGGTACGGTAGAATGAATGTGGGGATGTAAAGACTTAATATTTACTCAAAAACATAAAAGGGTATAATTGTCTTTTTTTACTTTCTTTTCTTTCCTTTAATGAACTCGGGAGCACCTAAAATGAATACTCTCTTTTCCTTTCTTTCGAACTCGTGAGCACTGAATACTTTATTATTTCCGTTCCCTTCCTTTTCCTTTCTCTCCTTGTTCTTCCTTTCTTTTCTTTTCTTTCCTTTAGTGAACTCGGGAGCAAGGTGTTTGTACAGATGTAGCTAAAGGAGTCGATTTTATCTCCTTATTGTTATCTCCTTCCATAGTTATCAAGCTCCTTATTTTTAGCTTTCTCTTAGCTTTGTTTGCTATGTTCTTCTCTCTCTCTCTCTCTCTCTCTCTATATATATATATATATATATATATATATATATATATATATATATATATATATATATATATATATATATATATATATATATATATATATATATATATATATATATATATATATAGTGTTTCAGAATGAATGAAAGATATACTTTTGAACCATAAGAATTCTTTAAGGTATCAGAGCGGTTCGATGAATCTGCCTTAAGAAGACACATCCACAACCAACCATGGCCGGAGATGAAGTACCACCACCAAAGCACGATGACAAAGTCATCGATGCTAGTTCACTATACTATGTACACGCTTCTGATTATCCAAGATAGATGCAGGTTAATGAGGTCCTTACTGATAGCAATTACAATGATTGGGCATGGGAGATGAAAAAAAAATTGTCGCCAAAGACAAAGCTGACTTCATCGACGATAGCATTAAGAAACTAGAAGAAGGAGCCCAACATTACATGCCATGGATGCGTTGTGACGCCATGATCAAGGGTCGGTTAACCATCGCAATAGAAAAGGACATCCGATTTAGTGTGTATTACGCGAACACAACAGAAGACATCTAGAAGGATCTTGAAGAATGATTTGGAAAGGAGAGTGATCCCAGAGCATATTAACTAAAGCAATCCCTTACCACCACTCAATAGGACGAAGCATAGATTTCTGCCTATTACACCAAACTGTGCGCCATCTGGGTTGAGATCCAATCAAATTTAGCCGCACACCTCATTGTACTTACTCCAAACTGTACCTGTGATGTTGGATGTTGGAAAAAGACTAACTGAAGCTAAGGATAAAGAAAGGTTATATGAGTTCCTTATAGGACTCGACAACGAGTACTCCACCAATAAAACCCAAATACTCTCTATGAAGCCAACATCCAACCTGGGAACTGCCTATCATTTTGTTGCTGATGATAACCAAAGACTAACCATTTAAGTAGCCGCCTTCCAAGCCTTCGTTCCTAATCGATGGGAAAACAACCCCAACCATAATCAACAAAACAAGAAACTGGTGTAAAAAAAATCAAACGTGGGAACAATGAAGAACCATAACAATGCAGTTTATGTGGGAAAGGGGTCATAATAGGGAATGTTGCTTCAAGTGTATTAGGTACCCTAAATGGTGGTCGGTCGAAAACAAGACAAAGGCAGGACAAGAGCGTCTTGCATGGAAGCTGTACCTAGCCTAATACCGGGACTAACACCAGAAAAATACCAAAACCTTGTCAAACACTTTTTAAAGGAAGATAAGGCAGAAAACATCGTCCTTACAATTAATATGGTTGCTAAGGCAGAACACGATGACACTTGGGTTGTTGTTTCAGGTGCCACCAAACACATAACCTTAATAAAAGCATTCTAAAAAATATGACAAAAAATTATTTTGAAACCCCTGTTACCATCCCCAATGGTGATCTTTTACCTGTCAAGGGAAAAGGAAATTGTAAATTGAAAAATAGAATCGAGATCAATAGAGTCTTGCATGTTCCAAATTTTAACTACAATTTAATTTCTGTTAGTCGTCTTACTAAAGATTTGCAATGTCCAGTGACCTTTCTTCTTGGCCTTTGCTACATCCAGGACTTACGTTCGAGGAACTTGATTGGCACGGGTGAATATATACAAGATCTATACTGGATTGGGATGATGGCTAGACAAAATAAATCTTTGACGACAATATCTAATGTTGATATTTGGCACAAGAGGTTAGGTCATGCTTCCGAGTCTAAGCTTATCCAAGTCGACTTTTTGGAATTTTCTTCTAGTTAATTGAGGAATAAAGTTTATGATTCTTGTATTAAATCTAAACACACTAGGCTTCCTTTTCAAAATAGTTCAATGAAAACTAACAATTGCTTTGAATTAATACATTGTGATGTTTAGGGTATATATCGATCACCTTTGCTATCAACTGCTACTTATTTTCTCACCATCATAGATGATTTCTTTCAGTAGAGTCGTCTGGGTATAACTTCTTAGACAAAAGAGTGAGGCAAGGACCTATCTAATGAAATTTCATGAAATTATGAAAACAAAATTTGAAAAGAACGTAAAAAGGATAAGAACGGATAATGGTGGCGAGTTTATATTAGGAACTATGAGAGATTATTATGCCAAAGAAGGTATTGTCTAAGACACTACTTGTCCTCACTCCTCACAACAAAACGGGTGGTGAAACACAAGCATAGTGTGACAACCCATAAAATATGTCCTCAGTCATCGTTAGTAGTCAACGTCAAAACACGATAATATAATCTTGTAAACGTCTAATATTTTCGACTATCACCCTTATTCACGTCAAACCATAGGCTGAAAAATAAGTGCACAAAAGTCGCATCACTTTGAGAGTAGGTTAGCATAATTACTCTTTAAGCTACCACGATCCCAGAAATATAAGTTTCGCAGCAACCCGACTCAATACGAGGGAAATACAGCTATTGAAATAAATAAAATTTTGTCGTACTTAGAAAGCTACTACGACGAAAACTACAAGGAGATTGGTTCTCTTTCGGGGAAAGTCACCAACTAGATAATCGTAGTACTAATTAAAGTAGAAATTATGGAACAAAGAACGCCTAAAATGGAATTTGTATGAAAAAGTCCTGATTTTTATACAATCATTACAATAGCAAAAAGTAGTCGAAAAATAAAACTCAAAACTAGCAAAAACGACGAAAAGGAAAGTAGTAGAAAACGATAAGATCTACAAGGGATTCATAGAAAACGGAGTTCGTACGGGAGACTTACAAATTTTTAAAGATAGGAAAACATCATCGCGTGCACTCGCGCACCATGCGTGGCTTGCTTTCTAACACCTTGATCCTCTAGGATATGAATGACATGGAACCATAGGTAGAGAACATGTGTCAAAATCAGGGTGGTTCATGCGCATATTGCGCGGTGCGCAATGCGTGGCGTGCAACCCAAACCCTCTATAAATAGCAAGTCTCGGTTGATATTTTCTCACACTTCAACACAAACATCTCTCTCTCTCTCTCTCTCTCTCTCTCTCTCTCTCTTAAAATTCATGCTAACAACTCCCAAACGCTCTCTAGTGTCGGACGTGTGGTTTTCCTACCCTACATCCATGTTTTCATGAAATACAGGTGAGTTCAAGACCCGGTTTTCCAAATCTTTTTTTTTTTTTTGGGGGGGGGGGGGGGGGGAGGGGGGAATACATGTTTAAAATGAAACATTACGTAGCTATTACTAATTGTAGTTAGATAAATATGCTCATAACATTAGGATGATATTATGCCTAGTAGATACTTTTCCCAAACCTTTTACCTAATATTATGCCTAGCTGTTATACTGAACCCCAATGATAGATAAGATCATACCTAGCTGTCATGCTGGCCAATTGCTAGGAAACACTAAAACTTGTTATTTTAGCCACCCTTTGGATAAGCTTAGTACATAGTGTTACTCTTCCCAAATACTTGGCTACGCAAAACACACTAATATATATATATATATATATATATATATATATATATATATATATATATATATATATATATATATATATATATATATATATATATAGCAGATAAATAATATATATAATAAGTAAATCCGTATACATACAACACAAATAACAACATGACCGATAAGGGGAACCCCCCACAACAAGAGTTAGATGATACACGATTCATCAACATGCTGATAGATTTTTAGCTAGCTCCCAGCCTATAATCGTTAAATCTTAAGTGAGCGGGAGAGATATGTATAGATCTATACATGATTGACACTCCCACACGTGGTTGTTATCTACAACTCGGCGACAATTCGAAGCAGGCATAACTTTCTCAACACATAGCAACGTCCGATGAAGCGTCGTGGTTTTCGGGATCAACAGTCATAGCTCTATTATAGGAATTCATTGTAACTTTGTTAAACTAAAACTAAACTATCATATACTACTAATACATTATGTAGTGATTATACACTCAAACTCTAGGAAATGAGTTTCAAATACGATCATTAAACTAAATATCCACTATTCTTGAGGAACGACTGGAGAAGTAGTGTTGGTAGTACGATAAAAGGAGTATTAGGAGAATATTATTAGAACACTAACCATAAATTAAAGTAACAAATAAAAATATACATCTTCTATCCAAATTAGGATTCACATTTAGTCATTAAACAATCTGAATCCCATTATCAAAACACTAGTAATTACGCTAACATGCTGACTTAGGCCGAGAATACAACGAGTGCTAGCTTACGAACTTCGAGAAAGTATTTTCATGCTTACCAAACCTATGAACTCACCAACATTATGTTGATCCTCTTAAAATCACATGTATTCCTAGGTCAATAACAAAAATAAAAGAATACCCAACCAAAGAGTATAGACAGCTCTCATACTATCGAAAAAGATGGAGATTATTGACAATACTCTAAATGAAAGCCTTTTACATAAGTAAATATCCCTGAATGTCGTGCCACTCGGTGTTTCCGCCATTAGTCTGAGGGTGTGACAGATTGGTATTAGAGCTTAAGTGTTATAGCAAATTAGTAATTCTTCAGGAATTTTAACTATAACCTGGGGACATATATTCTATAAAGATCTATCCTCATATGTACAACTAAAAGTATTATTAAATACACTACCGATAGACTATTATGGGAAAGGTGACTAGTCTGAAGTGTTGCTGAGGTTGCTGGATTTCAGAATGGTTATATGCTAAAATGGTTCTGCCTTGCGATACTTTTAACTTAAATGATCCTTATTTGATAGTCTTGAAGTACAAAAACAAAAACTAATAAAATACACAAGAAATAAAGATTTTAGATTAAGTACCCTAAGTAAGTTTGTTAGTACACTAGCGAAGCCAAGACTAGACATAGAACTGATCAACTATATTTTATTTAGATGGGTCAAATACACTACTAAACCTATATATGGTAATTAATAGATTAAAATCTTGAGCTATCCAAAAGGGCATAAAACAAATACAATGATAAACCAACCAAGATATAAAAATATATACAATACCAAAAGAAATTTACGTAGATACATTGTCAAGTCATCTTCCAAAAAGAGGGCATAAATGCCCATACATCACCATTATAATAATAATAATAATAATAATAATAATAATAATAATAATAATAATAATAATAAGAGTATCAAAAAAGTAGTCTACATACCTAAAAGCAAAAACAAATAAACATAACTAATCATCATATTCCTCATCATCTCCATCACCATAACCATCGTCATCACTCCCATCATCATCGTTGTTGTTGGCATTGTCATGTATCCCTAATGTGCCCACCCCCATCACTCGGTCATTGTTAGGGAGGATAAGCGAACCAATCGCTCATAGCCCCCGCCATCCATTACTAGCAATGGAAGACCTCATAAACCTCCCTACTCAACTCATCCATACACCTAAAGAGATAGGATATATCCATCTCAAGCTATAGACCTCGTTGAGCAGTAGGGAGAGTGAAATGAACTCGTTGCTGACGATAACCCTGCTCAAACTCTCGTTCCTCTCCATGCATCGACTCCACCTGGCGGATAGGAACAACAACGTCATCAGTGGGAATCCTCAAAATCTGATCTGGTCCACGTACAACTGCTCGTAACCGCCTCAGAGTCTCCTTGTACAAATCTCGGATATCATTATGAGTCATCCCATAGGTATCAACCCTATAGGACTGAGCTAAATGGTTGATGAATTGGACACTACAGATCTTGATCCACGGCTGAGTGCCCAGAGCTAAACTGGAGGAAAGAAAGGAGGCAATGGTGTAAGGAATGTGAAGGTGAACATTGGAGTGAAGAAGGCACCACAAAGGAAAAAGGTCGCCTGAAGGGACCTTATCGTGCTCCCCACGATGGTGAATAGTGGAGGCGATCAGATGGTGCATGAACGGTACTAAGGATATCTAAAACTACTATCCTTCACCAACCTCGATACGTACTCTCCGATGGTTAGGGACCAGATATTTAAATGGTTTTATTCCCTCGGTTTCGAGAGAATATTACTATCCAAATAGGACTCCAAGAAAGGATGATCAACATCCTCGGGAGAATATATCCCCAATCGATGCCCGAACTCTATCAAACTGCAAGAACGGGCAACTCCACCTAGCCTGAAAGACAAGGCTGAACCATCTAACTAAACCCTAACCTCCTAGTTAAACCAGATGATGGAAAGAAACTCAATATAGAGCTCCCTAAAGATAACCTCCCGGAACCCCAAAACGTGGCGATAGGCAGACAGGTTGCTAAAAAATTAGATGCAAACTGGAAAATGAAACACAAATCATTAAGTGAAAGCAAGAAAAAGAATTGTTTTAGGAGAATACCCCTAACATGGTAGCAACCAAGAAACATCTACCAAAAATTCATGAGCGTCCAGTCAAGATCCTTCCATAAGTACAAAGGACCAACTAGCTTAGACCCTTAGGCAAAAGAAATAGAAACAATCCTACAGACCCACAACGGTTTTAAGAAGAGTTTAGTTAAGATTGCCACATATAGTATATCACTTAAATAGTAGAATACTAAGATCCAAATTTTAGGAATAAATACTGCATCCCCCATTCTTTAGAGAATCACAAATAACTTGATGATTGTAGAACTCTACCCACATAAGTAATCCCAAAAGTGGGAACACATGTCAAATCTAGTGTAAGTATAAGCATCGCCTGCTCGACAATGATAGGAATTTGATGAATGAAGGAGCACACAAAAAAATAGAACCCCAAGGACTTGAACACTCACTAGGATTAAGAAGTCCCAAACCACTTATTATAGGACAAGCCATTTTAGGGCAAGACACATTGTAGCCCTAGAGGAACTCCCACTCCATGAATCCATACCTATACCACCATACAAAGAGAACAGAAAACAAAAGTCTAAGACATAAAGGGCCAAAGAACCAGGAATCGTAGAGATTCGAACCTCATAAAAACTACTACTAACACAAGAAATTACCCATAGACTTGGTTAGGATGTGTATTAGGACAATCATTCAAACAAAGAAAACTATGAAATTCATGACAAACCATCAGGTTAAGTAAATCTGCAACATTTCAAATACATCCCACCATTTAGTTAGAAGTAGAACCATGCGCAAACTCTATAAATGCCAACTAAAATAGGTCAAGTATCCAACAAAATTAAAACTCATTAAAACACTTATGGACGTTACCATAAGCCCCACGAAAGAAATCAAAACAGTTCCAAACCTCATTGCAAAAAACAAACCTTAAGAAGAGAGAATACTTCTATAAAACTACGCCGTAGGTATAATTCCATTAAGATGGTATCAACCAAGTGCCATCATGTCAGGCATTACCAATCGAATTTCGAGGACGAATTTTCCTTCAACACGGGAGGATGTGATAGCCCATAAAATAGGTCCTCAGTCGCCATTAGTAGCTAACGTCAAAACACGATAATATAATCTTGTAAATGCCTAATATTTTCGACTATCTTCCTTTTTGATGTTAAACCATAGGCTCAAAAAGAAGTGCACAAAAAGTCGTGTCACTTTGAGAGCAGGTTAGCATAATTAGACTCCTTACGCTACCGCGATCCCAGAAATATACATTTTGTAGCTACCTGACTCAATATGAGGGAAATATAGCTATCGCAATAAATAAAATTATGTCGTACCTAGAAAGTTACAATGACGAAAACTACAAGGAGATTGGTCGACTTTTAGGGAAAGTGGCCAACTAGAGAATCGTAGTACTACTTAAAGTAGGGATTATTTAACAAAGAACACATAAAACGAAATTCGTAAAAAAAGTTATGGTTTTTATAAAATCCTAACAGTAACAAAAACCTACTCGAAAAATGGAAGTCAAAACCAACAAAAACGACCAAAAAGAAAGTTGAAGAGAACGCTAAGATATACAAGGATATATAAGAGTCGTAGAAAATGGAGTTCGTATGAGAGAGTTATTGATTTTTAAATATAGGAAAACATCCTCGCATGCACTCGTGCACCATGCGCGACGCGCTTTCTAAAACCTTGATCCTCCAGGATATGGATGACATGGTACCATAGGTACAGGACACGTTTCAGCATCAGGGTGGTTCACGCACATATTGTGCAGCACATAATGCCCGATGTGCAGCCCAAACCCTCTATAAATAGCAAGTCTCGGCTGGTCTTTTCTCACACCTCAACACCTCTCTTTCTTTCTCTTAAAATTTGTGCCAACGACTCCCAAACGCCTCTTTAGTGCCGTACTAGTAGTTTTTCTACCCTACATCAATGGTTTCATGAAATAAAGGCGAGTTCACGTCCCTATTTTAATATTTTCGAGGGGGGGTACATGTTTAAAATGAAACTTTACATAGTTGTTACTAATTGTAGTTAGATAGCTATGCTCATAACATTAGGATGCCATTATGCCCGATAGATACTCTGCCCAAACGTTTTAGCTAATATTATGCCTAGTTATTATACTGAACCCGAATGATAAATAAGATCATACCTAGTTGTCATGTTGTCCAGTTGCCAGGAAACGCTAAAACTTGTTATTATAGCCACCCTTAGGATAAGCTTAGTACCTAGTGTTACTCTGCTCAAATACTCGGCTACGCAAAACACAATATATATATATATATATATATATATAATAACTAAACCCATATAAATACAACATAAATAACAATATGACCAACCAGGGGAGGCCCCCATAACAAGAGTCAGATATGACACGATTCATCAACACGCTGATATGTTTTCAGCTAGCTCCCTGCCTATAATCATTTAATATTAAGTGAGTGAGAGAGATATGTATAGATCTGTACACGATTGACACTACTGAATGTGGTTGCTAGATACAACCCTACGACAAGTCGAAGCAAGTATAACTTTCTAAACACATAGTAACGTCCGATGAAGTGTTGTGGTTTTCGGGATCAACAGTCATAGGTCAATTATATGAACTCAATGTAACTTTGTTAAACTAAAACTAAACTATCATATACTACTAATACATTATGTAGTTATAGTATACTCAAACTAGAGGAAACGAGTTTCGAATACGATCACTAAACTAAATATCCACTATTCTTGAGGAACGCCTTGAGAAGTAGTACCTACAATATGATAAAAGGAATATTATGAGAATATTATTAGAACAATAACCATAAATTAAAGTGAAAAATAAAAATATACATCTTCTATCCAAATAAAGATTCAGATTTAGTCATTAAACTATCTGAATCCCATTACCAAAACACTAGGAGTTACGCTAACATGTAGACTTAGGGTGAGAATACAAAGAGTGTTAACTTAAGAACTTCGAAAAAGTATTTTCATGCTTACCAAACCTGTGAACTCACCAATATTATGTTGACCCTCTAAAAATAACAATTATTCCTAGGTAAATTAAAAAAACAAAAGAATACCCAACCAAAGATTATGGAAAATTCTCAGACTACCGAAGAAGATGGTGATTAAAGAAAATATTCGACATGAAAGCCTCTTCATAAGTCAACATCCCTAAACATCGTGTCATTCGATGTTTCCGCATCAGGCCAAGGGTGTGGCATATAGACATATCCTTGAAATAGCTTGGGTCTAAAATTTAAGGCTATTCTCTTTGTTAAGTTTTAGGGTGAGTGTGTCGTGACCGCCACATACATTATAAATAGATTAACTTCAAAGATCATAAATCATAAAACCCCTTATGAAATAGTTTTTGGTCAAAAAACAAATTACGACCACATGAAGGTTCTTGGATGCCTAAATTATGCAAGGAACATTGATACAAAGGGGGAGAAGTTTTGTAACACCTTAAAAATTTGAACAATTTTTCACTTTTGAAAACCATAAAATATCATTTGTAATCATAAATAAAAACATTGTGTCAACATTGTATCAGTACAAAACCCACAATCAAAATACATAAACTCCGGTGTGCGTGTGTACGAATCATGCCGGCGCCTTCCCGCGATCATCACTGGTACCTGTAACACATAACACATAACACTGTAAGCATAAATGTTTAGTGAGTTCCCCAAAATACCACTCTAACACATAATAGCCACTTGAGGCTGTAACTCTGTTGACCCTCAGGTCTATGTGTCTCAGTGGGGCCCTCCAGCCCCAACTCCCTATGGGCCCTCTGGCCCTAACTCTGTGGACCCGAAGGTCCTAACTCAGGGGACCCGAAGGTCCTAACTCTATAACTCTGAATCATGCATAGCACATATCACAATAAATCATAGCACATAAATAACATGCAATTACACTGCATATAACTCTAAAATACTCTATCACATAACTCTGTTACCACACTAGGTAAAGTATAGTGAGAAGAATCACCTCGGGTATCTCAGTAATCTCTGACTCGGTAACGCTAGTCTAACTTCCGCCTAATCATATAAAATAAATACCCTAATTATTATAACTCTCAAAGGCTAGACTATGTCCTATTATGACACTCTCAGAAGGGTAAAAGACCATTTTACCCCTCTCACAACTCAAAAGGCCCCACAATAGACCATACCCTAAAAGTCAACTTTCTGGGTTACGCTGCACGTACCAGATATGTACGCTGAGCGTACCCGGCTGCATCTTAGGATCGGGGAACGCCACTCAGTACGCGGCGTGTACTGGGATTACGCCCGACGTACTTCCCAGCTTCAGCCCCTTAACTCTTTAGGTCTTAAACAGTTAAGACTCACATCCAAATTCTAGATCTGACCACATCTAAGCCTCGTAATCTATAAAGTTGATGACTTTATGCCTTTGCATGGCTGAACAAGCCACCAACTCCCATAATATTCCATCCTCTAACCCTAGAAGGCTTATTACTCAAGCATGACCTCAAACTAACACTAAAGATGGAAACTTTATGGCTCTAAATCACTAATAGCACTGAATGGGGACAGATCTCGGACCATGGAGCACTTTACACTCATAAAGTCTCCACCTTTGGGGTTTTTAGCCCTAGCAAAAGCACATGCAACAACAAATCAAAAGAAGAGGAAAGTTTTGAACTTTATACCTCTAAGTGTAGTCCCTTGCTCTGTAGATCTCAGATCCAAAATGGCACCTCAAGCTTTAGCTTCCAAGACCTCCTTTCCTTCTTCTTCACTAAGTCACCAAAGCACAATTAGCTCCAATAACACTCACACGCACTAAGGACGGTGGGAAGCTCTCTTTTAGGGTTTCACTCACTGATATGGAGGCTGAGAAATGAGCCTTAACACCTTTTAAATAGTGCACAAGATGGATTAGGGTTTTGCACCTGGGCCGGGTACACCCGACGTAACTCTGGGTACGCCTAGCGTACCTTGGCGACACCGCATCTAATTTAAGCGCATGAGTATGCGCAGCGTACCCCTCTGGTACGCCCAGCGTACTCACTTGCTAAAGAAAAACTCCACTCAAGGACTAAACATGACCAATCCACAAAGAACAAGGATGAAAGAAATGTACCTGAATCTCGGGGTGTTACAAGTTTGAAGTGAGGGGGAGACTTAGCATCTTTATTGGATACCCACAAGGAAAAAAGGATATCGCCTTTTTAACGTCAAAGACAAGAAGATCATTGTTTCAAGAGATGTGAGATTTATTGAAGGAGTTTTTCCTTTTACTAACACATATTTGTTTGAAAAAACCCACTTTGCAAAATGATAATGAATTCCTTGTTGAAACACTTGGTCAAGACAAAAATAATCTGGTTGATAAGGGTTTTGAGACACAGAGCCCAATAGAGAACCTTCATCAAACTAATCATGTCGCCACAAATGAAGGCATGCTTAACGAATACCCACAAGATGAACATGATTTGGAGCCACACACCATCGACTTACAACCCTCAGAAGGCCTTAGAGCCAAAAATACTCTGACCCAACCCAAACACTTCATCTATTTTGTGGCAAATTTGCCCCCTTTGGTAAACCATGCATCACCAATGCTATATCAACGCTCCTCGACGGTGCACTCCCTTGCTAAATTTGTTTCTTATGACAAGTTTATAAATGCGCACAAATTTTTTAGCTGCTATTAGCTCCCAAAGTGA
This sequence comes from Lactuca saligna, assembly GCF_052625555.1. Lineage (NCBI taxonomy): Eukaryota > Viridiplantae > Streptophyta > Magnoliopsida > Asterales > Asteraceae > Lactuca > Lactuca saligna. Next base: position 284,495,454 of record NC_136421.1, on the reverse strand, counting down.
GCCTAAAATTTTTAAACAAGCTATACAGGAGGAAAGTTGGAAAGAAGCAATACAAAAAGGAAATCAATGCTCTTGAAGAAAATGGAAAATGGACTCTTGAGCAATTACCCATTGTAAAGCATGCTATAGAATCCAAATAGGTCTACACGATCAATTATAGACCGAATAGGGAGGTGGAAAGATACAAGGCGAGCCTTGTTGCAAAGGGTTTTATGCAAATGAAGGGTGTTGACCACCATGACACCTTTGTGCCAGTATCAAAGCTAGTTAAAGTCAAAAGTTTGCTTGTCATCGCTCCTAAGAAGGATAATATCATCCACCAACTAGAAGTTAATAATGCTTTCCTTCATAGAGGCCTCAATGAAAAGGTCTACATGAAGATACTGCAATGCTTCGTTAAGGAAGGTGACACCAGAGTTTGCCGACTTCGCAAGTCCGTTAATGGGCTCAAACAAACGTCTCGAAATTGGTATCATAAGTTTGCTGTAGCTTTTCTTGGAATCAATTTCCGACAATCACATGCAAATCACTCCCTTTTTATTTACAATCACCAAGACAATATATTGTTGTGCTCATTTATGTTGATGATGTTGTCATCGTAGGGAATGACGTATTTTTTGGGGCCTCTCAAGTATAATTTGGGTATTGAAGTTGCTAGAATGTCAGACGGTCTTGTTTTGAGCCAAAGAAAATACACTTTGGACATTTTGGAAGATAGTGGTCTTCATGGTTGTCATCCAAGCATGTTTCCTATGGAACAAAACTTAAAAATCAATAAAAGTGAAGATAGCCCCCAAAATGATGTTGTTCAGTATCACAGACTCATAGGAAGACTTCTTTACCTTCAAGCTACCAGGCTTGACATTACCTATTTTGTGAACATCTTAAGCCGATTCATGTCAGATCCTCGCCAACAACATATGGATGCAACTATTCGAATTCTTCGTTACTTAAATACTACTCCTGATCAAGGAATTTTCTTTCCTAAAAATGGTGAACTGAATCTTGTCTCTTACTATGATGTGGATTGGCTTGGATGTGCTACACCTAGACATTCTTGAACGGGATACTTGTTTCTTTTAGGAGGTATTCTATATCTTGGAAGACTAAGAAACAGTCAGTGGTTTCTAGATTGTCAGCCAAAGCTGAGTATAGAGCAATGACGACCACCGTTAGTGAGGTTTTAAGGTTGTGTTGGTTGCTTAAAGATCTCGAAGCATCTCCAGTTGGTCCTACTCCCATGTTCTGTGATAACCAAGGTGCTAAGGATATTGCTAATAATCCCATTTTCCATAAACGGACGAAACACGTTGAAATGGACTGCTATTTTATTTGTGAGCGAGTGGATTCCAAGGAGATTCTTCGTCTCTATATTCACACCTCTCACCAAGTGATTGATTTTTTTTACTAAACCTTTGGGTACAGAGCGCCTTCAGTTTCTACTACGCAAGTTGGGCATTCGAGATCTACATGCTCAAATTTGAGGGGGAGTAAAGGAGTCGATTTTATCTCCTTATTGTTATCTCCTTCCATAGTTATCAAGATCCTTATTGTTAGTTTCCTTACTTTTTACTTTCTCTTATATTTGTTTGCAAGCTATGTTGTTCTATATATAGTGTTTCAGAATGAATGAAAGATATACATTTAAACCATAAGAATTCTTTAGTAGATTGGTAAGAGTGTTGTTGGCTTTGATTTTATTATTATCTTAGATCAATGCGAATAAAGGTGTGGATGAAGAAGTGAAGTTCAAAAAATTGGTTGTTGATTCTTTTCTTCTAAAAATTGGTTTTTGTTTGATGTTTTTGTGTGTCTTAAATGTAGGTTTTGATTAATGTAAGGGGGTGTAGAAATTTTGGTATCTATCTCATCTCTTAATTCCCTAAAAACTACTCTTTGAAAGAATGGATATGGCATTTACCCTTCTTTGTTGTTAACGTAATTATATTATGCTCAAACTTGATAATACTTTATCAAAAACTCATATTAAAATGATATGATTTGTTATTTGATTTTATTTTATTTTTTAGGTTTTGGGCAGATATTTGGAACTCCCAAGGAGCATGCAAATTTCATATCTTCCATGTTACTCTCTATAGCCGATCAAAAATTATATTAGTGCACAACTCATCGAAGAGCCAACTATAGTTGATTTTAAATGACTACTCCATCATAATCCTAGGTATATGAATAGTTGGTTGAACGGCTAAATGGCATTAGGTTTCTAATTCGTCACGATTTTTATCTCAAACTTGTATATTGGTCTCGATTTTGTTTGGTGTTACTCAAACCTGTATACACCATAGAAAGGATTACTTCTTGGTTGCAAACACTCAATTTAGGTTTAACTCATTGGGCGTGTAAAACTTTATTAGGCTCTTTTGAAGCTTATAATGGTATTAAGCTCTTTTAAAGTTTTTTTTGTTGGTACTTCGTTTTTTTTTTTTTTTTTTCTTCTTTCTTTTTCTTGGCTAAGTTCTTATTTTTATGCTTTTCTGTTTAAAATAAACGTATACTTACATAAACCTCTAAGTTTTCTTTGTAACTATTTTGAATAATAAAAAATGGCATTATGATACATTTTGAAGTTTTTTTTTAATGTTTTCCTGATTTAAGGTGTTTTGTTTATATCATCTTGTTATTGATAAAAATGGCTAGACAAGAGTAGTTTTTCTTGTATGATTTAAGCACCAAATGATGCATTCCAAGTGCTTTACAGAATAAGAAATTCATAAAAGTTTAGAAATAACACTTATAGTGTATTTATAGATGAATGGGATTATTCGTGTTAAGTTATATTTAAATGGAAAGTCGATTTATCTAAAAGTTAGATGGTTATTGTTATAATATTAAACATACTAATTATTTATAAATTATTAAATGTTTGCAGGTTTATCCGATAGAAGTTATCCATAACGATATCTAAAAAAAATTACTCATCAAACCCAAATTAATCTTCAATTTTTACTTAAGCTTATATGGCCAACTCTGTTTATTGTCTTTAGAAATATCATTTCGCCTATAAATGTCGTAATAACCACTATATAACTTGTGTTGTGTGTATGGTTGATTGTGATTTGTTGATTGAAATACGATCCTTTTATTAGCTCGATGTTTAGCCAAAATCAAATTCGACATGACCCTATAGGTTTACTAATCAAGTTTGTATATTCAATTCTACAAAACTTTAACATTATAGATTATTTTCGAAGAAAAGATAATATTTTTGTTTATGTATGTTTATTATATTACTATCATTTTATTATATTACTGTCATTTTTAATTTGTCATATATCTATGATTGTGTGTGTGCATTTTTTTCATTCAAGTAGATCGGACATATATATATATATATATATATATATATATATATATATATATATATATATATATATATATATATATATATATATATATATATATGGGGTTGGCTAAAAAGACACCCAATGTAGGTGTGGAAGATAGTATGGACCCGTACTACTAAAAGCATATGACCCATATGTGTAGTAGGGAAGTCACAACCCCTAGGGTTTTGTTGGGAGTTGGTTTCCGAATTGTTATATGGAATATCTGATATCTTCCTGGTGTATTTTCAGCATGGTGGTTACTCGACGATTTGTGACTGGATCTGGGTCAGGATCAGGAGCCGACGGACAGGAGGCACCAACAGTTCCAGAGACTATCGACCATATGGATGCCAGAATCTAGGAGATCCTGCATGATGAGGTGGTTGCAATGTTCCGGACTCAGTTACCGGAGATGTTTGGGTCTATCAAGACCGCCATGGTGGATTATTTCGAAGACTGCTATGCAGTCCTCACTGAGGCGGCTGCCGCAACAGCTACAACAGTTGTAACGACGACATGGGGAGGAGTCAGTCGGACTTTTCAGTATCGGGACTTCAACAACACGAAGCCCACTACTTTTGATGGGACTCAGGACCCCATCAAAGCCATAAGGTGGCTATCTGACGTGGAGGGGTGTTTCTTCAAGTGTTCATGTCCTACTGACCAGAAGGTCAGATGTGCCATGAACCTGCTCAGGTATGGGGCAAAGGACTGGTGGAGATTGATGACTGGGTCGTATTCCGATGATCAAAGAGCTACTGTTACTTGGGAGCAGTTTACGGATATGTTTTATGCGCTATATTCCATGAGTCGAGCGGGAATGGCTAGCTCAGAAGTTTATGGATTTCAAACAAGATGGTGAGACGGTGACGAAGATCACCCGTATGTTCACAGAGAGGGCGATGTTCTACCTGGAGTTTGCTTCTGAGCAGGCTCAGATGATACGTTATATGAGCATGCTCAAGACTGATATTCGACAGTTTGTGGCGACCCAACGTTGTGACACGCTTCTGGATTTACAGGAGGCCTCTAGGCGGTGTGAGTTGGAGATTGAGCTGTAGTTGAGGGAGCAACAGAATGGTCCGGCACAGTCACAGCTGGCGCCAAAGAAGGTCCAAGACCGCTGATTCCAAGTCAGGATGGCAGCAGGGCCACACTTATGGCAAGTGCGGAAAGGCTCACTCGGGGGTTTGCAGGTCGGGTAGCCTGTGCCGCAAATACGGAAAGGAGGGGCACTTTACGCGGGATTGTCGCCAGATAGCCCCGGTTCAGGATATGAGGATATGCTACCATTGTCATCAGGTTGGTCACGTGAAGACCAACTGTCCACAGCTCACTTCCAGGCCGACGCAGGCTCCAGTGCCGGCTACGCACAGGATTAGTGACGGGGGTTAGGGTAGAGCAGCGCCTCTGAGGGCTTAGGGACGCGCCTTCCAGCATATAGCAGAGGAGGCCAGGGCAGCACCAGACTTGGTTGCTGGTATGTTTCTATCCCTTATCTTACTAATGATATATGTTTTATGCTTATATGTTTGTACCTGTGATTAGGTACGTTTTTAGTGAATTCCTTACCTGCTTTGGTATTATTTGACTCGAGGGCGATTCAGTCGTTTGTCTCTCAGACATTTAGTAGGGAGTTCGGTTTGCCACTAGGAGAGCTAGAGTATCCGTCGTGAGTCTCTATCGCCAACGAACACGGGATTTCCGCTTCTTCAGTCTATCAGGGTTGTGTATTGGTGATCTCTGGGGTATCTTTCCCGATAGACCTAATTCTGATTCCCATGGGTGATGTATGTGTGATTGTGGGTATGGACCGGCTTAGTCGCTTCGGTGCCATGATTTATTGTGAAGGTCAACGGGTGGTAGTTCGAACCCCAAGTAGGGGAGAACTGATTGTCTATGGCGAGGGCACCAGATTGGGATCACGGTTTTGCTTGGCTGCCAGGGCTCGGCTATACATTCGGCACAGGTATGCGAGTTATCTAGCGTTTGTGGTGGATACGTGGGTCAGGGATCAGACCTTGGTTTTAGATGTTCCAGTAGTCAGTGAGTTTGTTGACGTGTTCCCGAAGGAGCTACCAGGAGTGCCTCCGGAGAGGCAGGTCGAGTTTAGGATCGACCTTGTGCTAGGTACGGCCCCTGTCACCAAGGCGTCGTACCGGTTGGCACCACTAGAGATGCAATAGTTGTCATCATAGCTGCAGGACCTGTTGGGCAAGCAGTTCATTTGTCCGAGCATTTCTCTGTGGGAAGTGTCGACTCTTTTCGTTAGGAAGAAGGACGGTTAACACCGGATGTGCATTGACTACCGAGAGTTGAACAAGTTGACGGTCAAGAACCATTATCCACTCCCGAGGATAGATGATCTTTTCGATCGGTTGTAGGGAGCATCTTGGTTCTCCAAGATAAACCTAAGGTTTGGGTACCATCAAGTCGGGTTGGGGAGGATGACGTGGAGAAGTCCGCTTTCCGAACTCGTTATGGACATTAAGAGTTTGTGGTGATGTCGTTTAGGCTCACCAACGCCCTGATAATATTCATTGACGTGATGAATCGGATTTGCAGACCGATGCTCATTCGCTCACTCATCGTGTTTATATATGACATCTTGGTGTACTCCAAGACCCGAGAGCAGCATGAGGAGCATCTACGAGAGTTATTGGGAGTTCTGAGGTGAGAACGACTTTATGCCAAGTTCTCGACATGTGAGTTTTGGTTATGAGAGGTTTAGTACCTTGGAAATCTCGTTAACCAGGAGGGGATTTTGGTCGATCCGGCTAAAATCGAGGCGGTTATGCAGTGGGAGGTTCCGAAATCTCCCTAAAATATTAGGAGTTTCTTGGGATTGGAAGGGTGCTACTGGAGATTCATTCATGATTTCTTCAAGATTGAATTACCCCTCACTCGTCTGACGAGGAGGGGGTGGATTTCCGGTGGGGCCCCGAGTAAACCCTTAGACAAAGACTATGCGAGGCTCCATTTTTGACTCTCCTGGATGGAGTTGAGGATTTATTAGTGTTCTGTGATGCATCCATCATGGGACTGGGAGCGTTCCTAATGCAGAGAGGACGGGTGATAGCATACGCATCATGATAGTTGAAGCCGCATGAGATGAAATATTCTACTCATGATATGGAGTTGGGAGCGGTGGTATTTTCTCTCAGGATTTGGAAACATTACCTTTATGGGGTCCGCTGTACCATTTACATAGACCACAAGAGTCTGAGGCACATCATGAACCAGCTGAACCTGAACATGAGGCAACGCAGGTGGCTTGACATGATCAAGGATTATAAACGAGATCTTTTACCATCCTGCTATAGCGAACGTGGTTGCGGACGCTCTGATCCACAAGCCTCTTGGATCTTCAGCTCCAGTATCGTGTATGAGGATATCAGTAGATTCTCCACTTGTGAGCTTGATCAAGGAAGCTCAGACTGAGGGTATGCAACAGGAGAATTGGAAGCTTAAGAGGATTAGGGGTGAGAACACCCGGTTTGTACAGGATAGTCGGGGATTATTGACCTGTTGCGGTTGGCTCTGGGTTCCGATGTCTACTGGGGTCAGCCAGACTATACTGGAGGAGGCTCATAAATCTCACTTCTCCATTCACCCAGGGCCCAAAGATATACACAGATTTGCGATTGAGTTACTGGTGGTCGTGCATGAAGCGAGAGATCGCTTGGTATGTGGAGAGGTTCTTGGCCTGCAGGATGGTCAAGGCCAAACACCAGAGGCCGCATGACAAGCTACAAACTCTTGAGATTCCCATGTGGAAATGGGAGAAGATAACGATGGACTTCATCACCAAGTTGCTGAGGACGGCAAAGGGGTTCGATGTTATATGGGTCATCGTGGATCGATTGACCAAGAGTGACCATTTTTCTGCCCATTCGGGAGAGTTCATCGGCCGAGAAGCTTGCCAATGTGTAAATACGGAAGATTTTCGCTCGCCATAGGGTTTTGGTCTTTATTGTCTCAGACCACGATGTTAGGTTCACCTCTTGTTTCTGGTAGAAGTTCCACGAGGAACTGGGTACGCGGCCACACTTCAATACAACCTATCATCAACAGAAAGACGGCCATAGTGAGCAGACCATACAAACTCTTGAGGATATGTTGAGAGCCTACGTTATTGACTTGGTAGGAGCTGGGACTCCTACCTACCCCTTGTAGAGTTCTCATATAACAACAACTTTCATTCTAGTATTGGTGCTCCACCTTATGAGTTATTGTATGGAAGAAGATGCCACACCCCAGTCCGTTGGGGCGAGGTTGGTCACAGGGGGTGATGGGTCAGACCGAGGTAGTCATGCAGACTACCGAGATGATTCAGCATATTAGACAACGGCTGCAGACTGTATAGAGTCAGCAGAATAGCTACGCCGACCGGTGCCGATCTATGTTGGAGTTTCAGGTCAGTGACATGGTACTCCTGAAGGTCTCACCCTGGAAGGGTGTGATTCGCTTCAGGAAGAAGGAAAAGTTGGGTCCCCGATACATTGGGCCATTTAGGATCACTGCCAGAGTTAGCAAGGTGGCGTATAGACTGCATCTTCCTGAGGAGCTTAGCCAGATCCCTAGCACTTTCCATGTTTCCCAGTTGCGGAAGTGTATTCTGGATGAGGAGACAGTTGTGTCATTAGATGATATTCAGGTCGATGGGAACCTGAATTATGTGGAGAAGTCAGTGGTTGTTCTTGAGAGGAAGGTAAAGGTTCTACATAACAAGGAAGTACCTCTGGTAAAGGTATGGTGGGAGCATGGGAGGGGATCTGAGTGGACGTGGGAGTCGTAGGCAGAGATGCGAGAACACTATCCAGGATTGATCTCCGCAACAGACTTCGAGGGCGAAGTCTATTTCAAGTGGGGGAGAATTGTAACACCCTGACTCCCAGGTATATTTTAAAAGCTTTTAATTCATTTTTTTAAAGGAACTCGACGAGTTGGAGGCCCCAACTCCTCGTGTCGCACCTAGGCATCCTGCATGGTTTTTTACTCCTACTCGACAAGTCAGAGGACCCCTAATCAATGTGTAGAGGTTGTGCATGGAAACCCTAGTTTTTAGGGTTTTCCCATATTTGAAGAACCTTAACTCCTCTCCCCATCCTCCCTTACCAGCCTATCATCCAGAAACAAACCATAGCAAGCTAACTCTCCATTTTTGAGCGTGTGAGGCTAAAGGAGTGTGTTTTGGTGCATTTCTTGAAGAGATTTCAAGACTTAGAAGCTTGGAATGTGAAGGAGCCTGTAGATCCAACATCCACTTCATTTTGGCATTCATTTGAAGGTAAAAAGTCTTTACCTTGGCTTTCCATTTCTTAGATCTTCTCTCATGCATGAATAGGGTCATTTTGGGGGGCAAAATGGGGTCATTCTCGGATTTGAACTTGTCTAGAAGATATGGTCTTAGATCTAGACTCCTCTAGGACCCAAATTCGGAAAGATATTAACTTTATGTAACACCGTAAATTTCAAAGTAATTTTTTTTTCAAATTTTATAAAATATCATTCATTTAATATTCAGAAAAACAATCACATTTAAATATTTAATCCAAGTATTACAAAATCCCAAGATCTCAAATGCATAAACTCCATGCGTGTATACGAATCAAGCCGGCGCCTTCCCGCGGTCGTCACTAGTACCTGAAACAATAACATCAAAAACTGTAAGCACAAAGCTTAGTGAGTTCCCCAAAATACCACATATAACACATATTAGCCACTCGGGGCTATAACTCTGTGGGTCCGTGCACCAAAACTCTATGAACCCTCAGGTTCTAACTCTGTAAATATGCACAGCATAAATCACATAGAAATAATGCAGTACAACACATAACATACATAGCATACAAATACTCTATCACATAACTCTGGTTACCTACTCAAGGTAAAGTATAGTGAGAAGACTCAGCTTGCGTGTCTCGATAATTCGTAAATCCTGAAATCACTAGTGCTCGATCTTCCGAGCTATACTCCTCCTATAGCACAATACATCTCAATTAACACTTTCCCAACTAAGGTTGACTACCCCTTAACAAGTCAACTTAGGTTAACGCTGGTCAACGGTCAACTTTGACCGGACTCGGCGAGTGCACTATAGCGACTCGGCGAGTCTGAGCGTATACACTGATTTTCCTGGAATCCTCCCTTGACACGTCGAGTATTCTCCTAACTCGACGAGTTCCACCTGGCATGAGTTGTGGGGCCACCACGATTCAACTCGCCGAGTCTCAAGAACAACTCGGCGAGTCCAGCTTGATTCAGTCCACCTTTCCACTCTAACTCCCCCTGACTCACTGAGTCAAACCTCCCCAACTCGGCAAGACCACTCGCTGAGTGGTCGGGGCAATATTCATACTACTCGCCGAGTCTGTTCTTCGGACTCGGCGAGTCCGTGCCATGCAATGACTCAAACTTGCTCATAAGGTCAGATCCGGTCCATTAACCCATAGATCCAGTCCTTCCAAGCTTATTTAGCACGTAAAGTCACTATCTTGATGCACATACAATATCTATATGACCATATATGATGCTTTTGTCCCAAATACTACAACTCAAGGTCATAATCTCTATTGCTATACATAAAGCTTGATGAGTGAGGCTCTCTGGACCTCTATGGATCCAGATCCAGAGCCTCAACACAAGAAGGGAACTATTTGGCATCAAATCAACCCAATAATGACCACAAGAAACCCTAAATCCAATTATACTTCACAAAACAGAAGATGAGCTGAAATCATACCTCTAGTTTGATGATCTAAGCTTCAAATCCACAGTATAGCAACCTCCTTTGCTTCCTCTTGTCTAGAACCTCCTCCTTCTTTGCTAAATAACACACACAAGGTCAAGAAATGCTTCCTTTCTCTCTCAAAACGTTCAAGCACTCAAGGGTTTCTCTCTATGGGTTGGTGAGCACAAATGACGGCCACAAGGCCCTTTAAATAGGTCTCAAACCCCAGGAATTAGGGTTTCACCACACAACGTGGACTTACCGAGTCCACTCTTGGACTCGCCGAGTCCGGACGCGAACCCATGCCCAATACCACGATCCTACTCGCCGAGTTTGGGCTCCAACTCGCCGAGTCCACTCACAATTTCCAAAAATAAACCAATAATAAATACCTGGAAATTCCGGGCTGTTACACTTTATCTAGTATTAACCCCTCACCATGCCCTAAACCTCATTCTAGACTTGTGTAACAACCCAAAATACGACCCAAAATTTTTCGTTTAAATAATACTAAGGTTATCAATGATCTATAATATATCATAAAACTGTACGTCATAAATCCCCAAAAAGTTATAATACAGGTGTCATAACAAAAAAAACTGTAACAACGTATTATAGTATATGAAATAAACTCCCAGGACAAAAGTTGAAGTTGTTGTGTGTGCAATGTCATCATCCCGAGCTGTTCCCTTTGCCTGCGGAAGTACCTGAAACCAAAACTAAAATTGTAAGCACAAAGCTTAGTGTGCTCCCCCAGACTACCACATACCATACAATAACATATAAACATATATTGGGCCTTACCCACTGCATCGGACCAGAGTTCGGAAACTGCATCGAACCAAAGTCCGGAACTAACCACGGCCTTGCCCTCTACATCGGACCGAAGTCCAGAAACTGCATCGGACTGAAGTCCGGACCTGACTGGGACCTCGTCCCCTGCATCAGACCAAAGTCTGGAACGAACTGCACCAGATCGGAATCCGAAACTGACTGGGACCTTGTCCCCTGCATCGGACCGAAGTTCGGAAGCTGACTGAGCATAACATAGCATAACATAAACATATCAACTAGCATAAACACATATATTGCATACTGCATCGGATCGAAGTCCGGAACACATAACACAAAGACATGCTTGAATCACAAAGACATCAAGCACACTGAACTACTGCATTGGACCCAATTCCGGAACTACTGCTAACTAGACGGGCCGGCATTGTGGCCGTAGACCCGTTCCTACTAGAAGGAAAACTCACCTCGTAGTGTTGGCTGCTGAGATGCTAACTCCAAAAGTGGCTGACTGCTGCTCCGGAACTGACCGACTACACATCCCAAAAACACTAGATCAGTTACTTGTAAATGCCCTCAGGGCAAAATAACTATTTTACCCCGGGTCAAAGTCTACTTCCAGTTGACCGGACTCGCCGGGTCAGGGCGCACACTCATCGAGTCCCTCCTTTACTAACTTTAACTTTAATTCACCGAGTCCCTTTCCTACTCACTGATTCACTCTGGACTCATAACTCGAAGGGAAAACGGGGACTCGCGACTCGACTTGTCGAGTCCGAATAACAGCTCGCCGAGTCCTATCGCAAATTCCATACAATCGAACTCTAATCTATTCCAGGGCCTCTAACTCGTAGATCTGAGCCCTTGGGACCATATGAACGCGTAAAGTTGCTGACTTTATGTGTAATTACTAAGGAATGAAGCCATTTCACTCAAGCACTACTTTTCTCGGGAAAACCCATCCGACTCACCGAGTTGTAGAACAACTCGTCGAGTCTAAGGCAATCTTCATCGGACTCGCCGAGTTGCTCATCCAACTCATCGAGTTCAAGGCTATCTTCATATGACTCGCCGAGTTAAGCTTGTGACTCGCTGAGTCCATTCAGTCCCTTTTTCCATACATGCCTGATTTGAGCCATGCAACAGCTCTAAGTTACAGATTCATGCTTCTAGGGCATGCTTATCATGTAAAGTTGCAAACTTTACATGCATGCATGACTTTAAAGGCTTCAAATACCAAAACTAAGCTCTTAATGGGGTTCTAAGCTCAAGAGGAACCTCAATCACGACCAAAGCTGAAACTTTACACTACTAGAATGCAACGAGGGTCCAGATCTGAAGTATGACCCAAACATAAGGCTTAATCATAAAGTATTTAGGGTTTTTGGGGGTTTAAAGCAACAATTTGGGGACAACCAAGATCTACTAGATCAATAAACAATATGGAGGCTTTATTACCAGAAAAGATGACCACAACTGAGTGTGCTCTGGATCTACTTCCTCTTCCTTGAACTCTTCAATCTTCTCCTTCTTCTACTTGCTCCAAAAATTCCTTCACAAAGCAATAATCGCTCACACACTCAAAAAGGGGGATAGGGTTTGGTAAGAGATGCTCTGAGAGTGATGGAGGCGAGGTTGGGGCGTATAAGTTTGTTTAAATAGGGTGCAAACCCTTAAATTAGGGCTTCACCCAGACAGGTGGACTCGCCGATTCCAGCGTATGGACTCGCCGAGTTGCCAGCTTAACTCGCGTGATCAACCTATCTTCTACTCGAGGAGTCGGGCTACAAACTCGTCGAGTACCCCTCAAGAAAGAAAAACTTTAATTAAGTTACATACCAGAAATGGAGCGTTACAGCTTGGTTTTGGTATTCTAAGCCTTTAAGAACTTGCATGCACGTAAAGTTTGCAACTTTACGTGGAACATGTGCCTTAGGAAGCTAGATCTACAAGTCGGAGCTTCGGAGTAGTTTAAAAACATCTAGATAGGAAATGGACTGCATGAACTCGACGAGTCGCATAGCCGACTCGGCGAGTTGGATGAAGATTGTCCGTATTTGATTGTGCATGAACTCGGCGAGTAAGTTAGGGTTTTCCCCCAACATCTGGACATGCATGGAATCGACGAGTTGGTTGGAAACTTGGCGAGTCAGTTAGGGTTTTATTACTTCCTGAGTTCTTAAGGAACTCGACAAGTTGCTAGCTGCACTCGACGAGTCGGGTCAACATGGATTATTGAGTTTGAGTTTGATTTTGACCAAGGGTTGACCAGTTTGACTTCTGGAAGTATTTTGGTAATTGGAAATTTATGGAAATGGATCAATGGTGGATGTAGGTGTTGGACTTGGAGCTGCATTTGATGGAGTTTGATTTTATCACTTCGAGCTACTTGTGAGGTAAGTTCTTCTCACTATATCAACAGGGTCTACGACACCAAGGGCGACCCTTTATGATTTTTATCCTGGTTATAGGATGGTTGTTATGTTAGTGATCTGTTAGTCTGGTATCCTGGTTATAAGATGGTTGCTATGTTAGAGATCGGTTAGATCGATATCATGGTGATAGGATGGTTGCTATGTTATTGATCGGTTACATCGGTATCCTGGTTATAGGATGGTTGCCATGATTAGTGATCTGTTAGAACTGTATGACTATCCGTACTTGCATGCTAGCGTAAGATATTTGTGTGCACATGTTTGTTGGTTTGGGGAATTAGGTTGAGGTAGGTCCTGCTTTTTGTTGTAGGCCAAGATACCCAGGGCGGACCGGATAGACTGTAGACCCGGTTAGGGCATACTAGTCAGGCCGAAGCCCCGGCGAGCGGTCCGGATAGGCTGAAGGCCATGAGAGGCGGTCCATACGTGCCGATGGCTTGGAGAGCAGTCCAGATATACTGATGGCCTGTTAGGCGGTCCAGTCAGACTGATGGCTCATTATGGATGATGTGTTTCTTTATATGATATGGTTATATTTGTATGACGTTGGTATTTTGGGGGAACTCACTAAGCTTCGGGATTACAGTTGTTGATTTTGTTTAAGGTACTTCTGATGATCACGAGAAGGCGAAGACGTGATCGTACACCTCCTTATGTTTCTTAATTTGATTCTGGGATACTCTGACACTAAACTATTTTGAAAACAAGTTTTGTAATAATTATTGGTTTTGAAATGTTTTAAAAACACTACAAGAAAATTTCAATTTAGCTACGGAAAACTTCCATAGCAAAAAGTTGAAATTCCGTAGCTAAAGCCGAATAACTACGGAATTTGCTACACAATTTATCAATTAGACTCTGTAGCTGTTTTTCTGGTAGCAAACTGTTTAGCTATGGAATTCTATTTCCGTAGCAATTTTGCCATGATAGTTTCTACGACATGTATTTCGTTGCAATTTGAGTTCCATAGCAAATTCCGTAGCCGTCTGTTCCGTGGCAAATTTTGTAGCCGTCTGTTCCGTGGTAAATTCCGTAGCCATCTGTTCCGTGGCAAATTACAGAACAGATGGCTACGGAATTTGCTACGGAACAGATGGCTATGGAATTTGCCACGGAACAGACGACTACGAAATTTACCACGGAACAGACGGCTACAGAATTTGTCACGGAACAGACGGCTACGGAATTTGCTATGGAACTCAAATTGCAACGAAATACATGTCGTAGAAACTGCCATGGCAAAATTGTTACGGAAATATAATTCCATAGCTAAACAGTATACTACGAGAAAAACAGCTATGGAGTCTAATTGATAAATTGTGTATCTATTTTCGTAGCAATTTTGCCATGACAGTTTCTACGACATGTATTTCGTTGCAATTTGAGTTCCATAGCAAATTCCGTAGCCGTCTGTTCCGTGGCAAATTTTGTAGCCGTCTGTTCCGTGGTAAATTCCGTAGCCATCTGTTCCGTGGCAAATTACAGAACAGATGGCTACGGAATTTGCTACGGAACAGATGGCTATGGAATTTGCCACGGAACAGACGACTACGAAATTTACCACGGAACAGACGGCTACAGAATTTGTCACGGAACAGACGGCTACGGAATTTGCTATGGAACTCAAATTGCAACGAAATACATGTCGTAGAAACTGTCATGGCAAAATTGCTACAGAAATATAATTTCATAGCTAAACAGTTTACTACGAGAAAAACAGCTATGGAGTCTAATTGATAAATTGTGTATCAAATTCCGTAGTTATTCGGCTTTAGCTACGGAATTTCAACTTTTTGCTATGGAAGTTTTCCATAGCTAAATTGAAATTTTCTTGTAGGGTTTATTTACCAACAATCAACTTTCTTAGCATCGATATTAACATTGTAATTTAAAACTTATAAGCATTCACATCTTACATTCAAAAAATAAACATATATTGTGACCGTGGATAGTATCACCATATCAAAGAAACGCGTCTTCACCTAAAAGGTATCATACAAAAAGAAATGTCAGTCGAGATCATGCTTTATTTAGTTAGATCTTTGTCAACATTCTATTACTTCACTGCATATCATGATAGACAAATAATACTTTTGCCCAAAACAAAGATTAGACTTTTTATACGAATCTCAGCATATATCCCCATGGATCGTATTCTTCTTTAATCGCAGTTTTCACTTTTCAGTATATTTTTCTCAGCTAAACTTCTTAACGAAGGAGTTATTAATCTTGATTCTTGACCATGCCCCATCAATAACCATTACTTTAGTATTATAACGGGTTTTTAATATTCGACTTCTTTTGGGCTTCAACTAGTGATGGCCTCGAGACAGGGAAGTATCTGTGTCTTCACCAAAATGACGAACCATCTCTCAAGAGCCAGTTCTAAGTAAGAATACCCTTTTAAAATATGAAGGACTCACTGCTTTTGGAAATTAGAAGGGTACCTTTTTAAAGACTCATTACATAGTTTGGAAAATATTCTAATATGTAATTAATAGTAAAAATTAAACGTCAAAATGTTTTGAAAAATAATTACCTTGGGATACTTGTTACCATAGGAAACCAAGAACTTTAAGCGTCGATCTAAAGTATATGTTGGATATTAATATTGAGTTTACAAGTACTATATTACAATTGAAATTGTTAACATTCATATATAACTTGATACTTATGATGTGAATATTGATAATGTCCTAAAAATATACTGTGTACTCAATATTGTGAAAAATGGTTTCTACAAAAAGAAGGTTGTTCCCCGGCGAAAAGATAGTCACGATACTAGCATGTCCACTATGAACTAACCACACCCCAAACATGAAATGATAATTAATAAAATTAACTCCAATACAATCAGTCTTTCTGATGAAATGGATCAGTTGATCCAATTCAGTATGGATTAACGTTGTATTAAAGAAGAACGATTTAACGGCACAACTTGTTGTCTGTTTGTCATCTCACTCGTTACGATGACAATTAAATTAATGAAAAATAAAAAATAAAAATAAAAAATAAAACTTATTGGTTTCAAACAAAGATAGCTAAATTTAATAATTTATTATAGATAAACTTTGCAAAATTTATCCCTATAGTTTGTCAAAAAATATAGATAGGATCCAAAAAAAATTATGCTTGCATGGAAGGTCCAAAATCAATAATTGTTTGTGATTTTGGTCTTAAAAAATTTAAATGTCTATTTTGTTCTTTTAGTTTCTCTTTTGTATTTTCTTATTTTTACCTTAATACTTTTTTAATTAAAAAAAAAAACAAAAATGCTCTCTCTCTCTCTCTCTCTCTCTCTCTCTCTCTCTCTCTCTCTCTCTCTCTCTCTCTCTCTCTCTCTCTCTCTCTCTCTCTCTCTCTCTCTCTTACACAATTAATACTAGAATTTTTCACAAACATGATTAAAAAGACACATTTCTCTTTCAAATTTTTTGAAAACGTGAACAATGGACCAAAACAAGTTTGTTCTTTAACTAAAGGAATTTTCCAAGGGTAATATTTTACACAGATGTAAGACTTATCAACAAAAGGTAAAAGTTTGCATGTTTAAACAACAATGGAACTTATTAGAGTACCAAACAAATGTACATAGAGCCTTTCATCAAAAAATCATTTTAAAAATCAATTAATTCCAACTTTTCACCTAATAGTTAGTACATCGAAAGAGCCATTAATGTTATTTCAAGTTCGTGGTGATGGCAAATTAATGTTCCAAAGAATTAATCTTTAATTCACCAAAATGAAATGGGATTATTTTTATGAATTCTCACCAGATAATACAACATATATGTAACGTCTGGTTCCCGGTACGCATTTAATCATAATTTATTCATTTTTGTAGAGCAACTCGATGAGTTGGTAGTCCCAAACTCGTCGAGTAGGAACCAAATTTGTCGCGAGATTTTAAGTCGCCTACTCGACGAGTTGAGAGCCTCGACTCGACGAGTGGGGCTGCCAGGATGAAACCCTAGTGTCGGGGTTTTGCACCCTATTTAAGCATCCTAATCCCCACTTGTTTGCCTCATTTCTAGCCTCCAAGTCCCAAACCCTAGTTTTAGAAACCCTAATGTATTTGTGAGCGTGTAAGCCATTTTGAGTGATCTTTGTGTGTTTTTGAAGCTTATGGAAGAAGAAGAAGAAGCTAGAGGATTCAAGTAGAAGATAGTAGATCTAGAGACTTCCTTCCATCCTCATCATTTTCTGGTAATCAAGTCTCTAAGTTACCTAATAGTTTCTTAGATCTCTTTATTAGGTTTTTGGTCCAAGAAGCTTGATCATTGGGATATTGATGTCCCAAGTGAGGATACCTTCAGATCTGGAATCATTAAGGGTTGTTATGGCATAAAGGTGCAAACTTTATGCCATTGGAGCTCCAAAAGGCCATGCATGAAGGAAAAGGAAGAAGCTTTACGTGTTCAAATGATGTCTAAGGCCTAGATCTTTGTTTATATGCTTTAGTTTGGAGTATGGATGACTTGTAGACCAAGATCTAAGTTCTAGAGAGTTGGGGTTTGAGCCAAACCCGTCAAATGAAGGTATTAACGGGTAAAGTTGGAAACTTTACCCTAAAAAGGACGTTTTCAATGTGTATGAGAAACAAGGAGCTTAGATCAAAAGTGTGGGGGCTTAATCCATTGAGATGGCCCAAACAAACAGAGGAACTCATCGAGTTCATAGAGAAACTCGACGAGTTGAGTCGATTTACCCCCATTCTGAACATGGTAGAACTCGACGAGTCTAAGGATGACTCGACGAGTTGACTCGCCTAATCGCGACTATGAGTAGCCAGGGAACTCAGCAAGTCAGGGGGATGACTCGATGAGTTAAATCGTGATTTCATGGGTTTTGATTTATGGAAATCGACGACTTGGTGGGTCAACTCGGCGAGTTGGGTCAACCCGGAATGTTGAATTTGACCAGAATGTTGACTTTGACCAGGGGTAAAATGGTCATTTTACCCTAAGAGATTCCTCACCGCGAGATTTCACAGTCAGCTTTACAAGGTGAGTTTCCTTAAGTAGGAACGGGTCGAAGGCACCAATGTCGGCCCGTGTAGAGTATATATGATGGTTAGTAGCTAAGTGTGGGTAGGTCCCGTATCTTAGACTTGTTTATGATTAGTAGCTAAGTGTAAGTTGGGCACGTATCTTAGTATTATCTGAGTATGTTTATGAATTGGTAGATTATGGTATACTTGTTGACTGTGTGATACTTGTATGTATGTTTAGATATCAGGGTGTGAGCGGGGGATCATATCCTCCAGATAGAGGAGCATGGGCCAGGCCCGTACCTTCTAGCCAACTGAGTATTGGCGAGGCCCATACCTCATGGATAGCTGAGTGTGGGCACGACCCGTATCTGATAGTTAGCCGAGTGTGGGCGGGGGCCTGTATCTCCTTGAGTGTGGGCAAGGCCCGTATCTCCTAGTTGCATGTTATATGATATGTGTACGGTATGTGGTAGTTTGGGGAGACTCGTTAAGCTTTGTGCTTACAGTTTTCAGTTTTGGCTTAAGGTACTTCGGGTAGCAAAAGGAAGAGCTTGGGATGACTACATTGCACACACCATAGTGTTTAGCCTGGGAGGATTTACTCTGATATTTTGATATGTGATTTGGATATAGTGTTTTGACATGATGTTTTGAGATATTACCACTTATGTTTTTATGAGATGATTGGATTACTATGGTTTTATAATGATTTAAAACGAAATTTTTAGATCGTATTTTTGGGGTGTTTCAATATATGTTCATTTGAAAGCTCCAGATCTATTAATCTTTTATTGGTGACCAAGCAGCCTCCATCCAAGAGCCTTTGGACGAAATTTCTAGGCCTTACCTAGAAGATTTCATCCAACCTCTCTTAAGGAGGTTCTAGAGCCTTTTCCTCAACTATCAATAAATTTCCAAAGAACCCCTGTGTAACACCGTAAAATTTAAAACAAATTTTCACATTTTTAAACACATTTTATCAAACACATTTAAAACAAAATCTCATTGTATCAATACTTTGGTTCACAAAAATATTTCCCCAGATCAAATACATAAAAATCCATGCGTGTGTACGAGTCATGTCGCCGCCTTCCCGCGATCACCACTGGTACTTGAAACACATAACACATAACACTGTAAGCGTAAAGCTTAGAGAGTTCCCCAAAATACCATACATAACACATACTAGCCACTCGAGGCTATAACTCTGTGGGCCCGTGGGCCCTAACTCTGTGGACCCTCTGGTCCTAACTCTGTGAACCTTTCGGTTCTAACTCTAATATACACATGATATAAACCACATAGAAACAATGCAGTATAACACATCACATAATAGCATACGATAACTCTGGCACATAACTCTAAATACCACTCCAGGTAAAGTATAGTGAGAAGACTCACCTCAGATGTCCCGGTAAATCACTGACTCGGTAGAAATACGATCTAGCCTCCGCCTAAACACATAAAGTAATACTCTCATAAATATAGCTCTCAGAACTAGACTCTACTCTCTCTAAGCACCCTCGGAAGGGTAAAAGACCATTTTACCCCTCCTTTGGCTCAAAGGCCCTCATTGTTGACCAAACCCTAAAAGTCAACCAAAGTCAACGGTCAAACTTTGACCCGACTCGGCGAGTGCACTTGGGCAACTCGGCAAGTCCACCTGTGTCCACTTAACTCTTTAGTCCCATTTAACACATCGAGTCCCTCCCTTTACTCGACGAGTCCCCAGGTAAGAATCGCGGGGCTACCCCGACTCAACTCGCCGAGTCTCAAGAACAACTCGGTGAGTACATGCCATGCACAACTCCATTGACCTCCTGAGGTCAGATCTGTTCCTCTAATCCATAGATTTGTCCTTCCCAAGCATAATAATCACGTAAAGTCCAGACCTTGACACTCATATATCATCTAGATGGTATCAGTTGGTGATTTAGCCCTAAAAATGGTATCCTAAGATCATAACTCCCAAGATAACTCATAAAGCTCCAAGGGTTAAGGTCTTTGGACCTCTTTGAGTCCAGATCCAAATCATAAACTCGATAAGGGACCAATTGCTCCACATAATCATCCTCAAAAGAGGTTAGAAAACCCTAACTCTAAGAATCAATACCAAAATTGAAGAAGGTCCGAATAAATACCTCAAGTTGAAGTCTCTGGACTCTGAAACCACTAGAATCACACCTTCTTCAGTCTCCTCTTGCTCTTGATCACCTTCTTCTTGCTAAACCAAAGATAGAAAGATCAAATATGGCTTCTCCTTCCTCCCAAACGATCTAGCTCACTTAGGGTGCTCTCAAGGGACTGGTAGCCGCAATGGAAGGCTAAGAGTGCCCTTAAATAGGCTCCAACCCCAGAGGATTAGGGTGTCATTAAACAGTGTGGACTCGCTGAGTCCACCCATGGACTTTCCGAGTCCAAACGCAAACCCGGATGATAATCCGCGACCCTACTCGGCGAGTCTAAGCATCAACTCGCCGAGTTCCTTCACAAATTCCAAAAATAAAATATTATAATAATATACCTAGGATTCCGGATGTTATACCCTACACTACTTATTAATCCAATTAATCCTAAAATTAATTCTGATTAATTTCTAATCAATTATTGATAAAATATTATGATTTCTAATTAATATATTATTCTTATAGTATCTTAACAAATCATTTATTCCAATTTATTAATAAAATAATAAATCAACCTTATCTCCAATATAATCGTGTCCAATTGCTAGCTTTGAGGGCAACCCAAAAGGACTGTGCTACTATCAATTCAAGTTTATATCAATTATAGTTATGGGCACAACTAAAAGGGGGAGAAAATACAGAAGATAAAGAAGATATTAATGTACTTCTAAGGGGGGTAAATGAAAGAAAAAGTGAAAAAAAAATATGTAACACTCTAAGGGGGATAAATGAAAGTTGAAGAAGATGCTAATAAGTTCTATCGTCGTTCTGAAGAAAGAAGACTTTGGGTTTTGACATCATCAGATCGGGGGAGATTGTAAGGTCAAGCCTTAGAATCTGATGATGTAAAACAATCACGCTAACTCAATTAGTGCCAACGCCAACATCTCATAAGTTTCATGGTGAAGTTATGTTTGAAAAGTCATGTCAGCATGATATCTATATCTTATGTAATGTCTTGTATTTATAGAAGATACATAGAAAGTTAGAAGATTCGATATTTTAGTGATATTGGATATACTTTATTATTATCATAGATTATGTGATATCCTTGATTTATAGGGATTGACATCGTATTTACTTTTCTTTATGTATTAAGGTTCTGATCATTGGTTGATTATCGAACCCTAGAGCTTTGGTCTTGTTCTCTTGGTGAGATCATATTCTTAGTGAAAACCTTTGTGTTAATTCTTCTATGTTCTTTGCTTATTTTAAAATGATATCGATCAAGGAACCTACATTCCTATTCATGTTAATATAGCGAGAAAGGTGTGGTATGACGGAATTTTCTTGATGTACTTGTTACTTAAAGTGTCACGCCAGTTTACTTCAGCTATGAGCTATAAGAAACGCAAATGAAACCAAAAAATATTTTTTAAAGTGGGTTCAAGATGATGATGAATATTTTTAAAGAATTGTGTTCATGAGTAGAGCAATAGACCTTAGGAATACGTGTTAGGATTTTAATATTGGGTTTTCTATGCAACTATACAATCAATTAAGGTAGCAAAGACAATCAAAAATCATCATATGTGTACATGCACCCTAGGAACTAAGTTGTACTATTATAGCAACATACTTTTGAAACTAACCTAAGAAGATAACGGGAAAGGGATTTGAATACTAACCTTAAATAAAATTCATTTGTCTCTTGTGTCTTGATCTTCTTATTGCTTCTTAGAAAGACTAGTACCTAAAGTATAGTACCTTTAGTGGTTCACACCCAAAAGTCAAGAACCTTATAAACTAAAGGAGAGATATATAAGTATGGTGAGAAATCGCTTTCTCAATCTTGTGGAGAGTAATATGGCCGAAGATATAAGTCCATGGAGGTCGTTTATATAGTTGTGTTATTTTCCAGATAACCCTAATTTGAATAACTTAAATTTTAAGATTTAATCCAGATTCACATCCTTTCCTTATCTATTATTTAGAAATATTTTGCGAGGTCTAGAAACTGTCCACCCCTAAGGGAGCTTTATAATGATCATTTTGTTCAACTATTGAACTATTACAATCTAGTCCATGTACATCTAAATTAATTCCAACTAATCCCACATTAATTCAAAATAATTTTAACTAGTTTCTAATTACTTTATTAACATTTAATAAATAATAAAGTATCTACTCAATATTCTAAAAATATTTCTTGCTACTCTTTTTCTTGAGGGCAACCCAAAAATGGCTTTGCTGCTATACCCAAAGTTACATCAATTAGTTACGCTATTGGACACCTATTTCCAACAGTTATGATAGTTATGAGCCATTTAGGAGCTTGAATTGGACACTACCTAATCCCAGATTACTAGACAATATCCCTTATTGTATTGGACTATAGTTCAAGTATGTGGTGAGAGGTTGGAATTGGATTGAATGTCTTAAAGTCTTTATTTTATGGATATTTTACTCATTTTGTTTTGTATTTAAATGATGAATTAGAAGAAATACACGTAAAACTTAAGTATATTGTTTAAAGTTTTTTTAGGGTGATAATGAATACTTTTTCAAGATTTTTTCATGACAAGAACTTAAAATACAATAGCCCATGTAGTCCTGGACCATAGCCCTAGAACCGAGGCCTTGATCCCTATAACATCCATATTCCATGTATAAGTCTTTTATTTTTCTAAGTGGAAGTTTTCAGATTTTTGTCGCACGATGGTATGGTAAGTACCGGACCATGGCGTGGTGGCAGCAGGGGTTCAAAACCCTATGCTTAAGGTATGGAGCCTTATTTAAGGTCTATAACTTCTAAGGTTTCCTCTTTTGGCAGCCCCCTTTCGTTGGGTACGTCACTCTTCTAAACCCTAACCCCTATACATGGTTCTTGAGCTATTGTTCTTGTTTTGGTGAAGCTTAAAGAATAAAGAACTCCTTTTTGGTGCAAGGAAGCAAAAAAGCCAACCTATATCCAACATCTACTTTAATTAAAAGTCATATGTGGTATACAACTTTAACGTTGGCCTTTGTTTAACTAGATCTATGTTTTGACATCATTTGTGGATTTTTGAGTCCTTTCCATACTGATCTTGAAGTTGAATGACTCCAGAACCTTATAAGTGACATTTGTCACTTTTGGAATGGAGTATTATTAGAAAGATGTGTTTTCATGCTTTCTTTTGGGTCCATACTTGTGTTTTCACCCTCTAGAGAGTTAGGTTTGAGGTTTGGGTGATTCTGAGCCATTGGAATGGATAAAGTTGGAAACTTTATCAATTAAGACCTATAGAGCTATCATACATGACCTTTCGAGCTTTGGAGATTAAGGGTTAAGTGCATAATACATTAAGCTATTTTGGCTTTTGATCAATTTGACTTTTGTTCAAACTTTAGGGTTTTAGGTCATAGATTGAGATTTGACCTTTTACTTAATGTTTAGGTGGTTGGTAGTACCAACCTTTACATTTATGCAAGTTGAGGTGTTCGTTTGATTTGAATGTGAGGTGAGTTTTCTCACTATACTGTGATTAGATATGGGGTGACATTGTATGCTTGTTGTCATTGTGAATCTTGTTAATATGTTTATATGTTTGTTGGGTGGGGCTCAATATTATGCTATGCTAGGCGGGGCCCATTATTCAGGATGAGGTCCAATGCTCAGGGTGGGACCCATCTTTTAGGATAGGGTCCATTAATTAGGGTAGGTATAACGATCCTTAAATTTCTTACATCTAATCAGGACGAGGTCCAATACTCATCAACCCTATGCTTCTAAGGGTCCATTATATGAGAGTTTTATCTACACAATGCGGAATCTAACCAAAACACTTTACATCTCAGGATAAATCACGAGCTACAATAAAATAATACATACAAATTGGAATAATGAGGAAAATACAATAAATAACATCCTATTATCTAAGTCTTGTCATTGTGCTCCTGTCTTTTCTTTTGGTAACACAGTTATTGCTATCTAAATCTGCAAAACATAAAATCTCTATTACATCAGACAAGCATATCTGGTGAGTTATTCTTCTATCTTTTTCTTACATTTATCTTTCCTATCTTTCTCTTACGTCTCCATCTAAAATCTTTCTCTAATAGAATACATTGTTATTCATACTTATGTCATCTATCTCTTTTAATCTTCTCTAATCTTTATTTCTACTCTTTCTCATACTCTTCTCTTTCCTTCTCTTATTCTTTCTTATCCTTTTCTCAGGCTCTTTTCATACTCTGCACATACTTTATCTTTGTCTCTACCTCTATCTCTTATCCTCTCTACATCTTCTTTATTTTGTCCTTTCTCTATATCTTACTATGTTCTCTGTTCTTTCTATTCTCTATTCCTTCTCTTCTCTGTTCTATCTCTTCTCTACTCTACTCTTCCTCTTCTCTACTTTATCTCTTCTCTAATGCCTCAACATTTTTTTCTTGTCTAGACCCATCGATCCCATCTTATACCACAATCTAAGGGTAACAACAACCCACTACTATTATTGGGTATACTCATCTGATCTTACTCCTCTCTCTTATGATCCCTCGTGAATCCTTAATCTTTCTTCTTCTCTTAATCCCTCATGGATTGTGTTTAAGTTCTTACAAAGAACTCTCTTATCTTTTTCCACTTAAGAAACCTTTCTCCATCCTAGTTATCTTTATACAAATTGGATTCCAGCAAGAATCATCTATCTACATACCCAAAAGGGATCATCATCTATTTCCCCGTAAGGACATAATCTCATTCCCGAAGGAATCCTCCTCTTTGTTCTCTAAGGAACCATACTCTTGTCCCCGAAGGAACCATGTTCTTGTCTTCGTATGAAACATACTCTTGTCCCTGTAGGAACCATACTCTTTATTCCCGTAGGAATATCTATCACTTCTCCCTAAAGGAACCTCTATCTCTTGTCCCCGAAGGAACCTTTTGTTGAGTATTTGAGATATTGAAACTGATTTGTCATGTTTGGTTATTTAGGGAAGCCTTTTTAGGGTTAATCGTTTTATGATTCCCTACAGTGCCTTTACAGTAGAAGTTCTTCATCAAGCTCTTCTAAGGCATTGGCTTTATATTAAGGCATTGGTTCTATATTTTTGGTAAATATTTTATGTTCCCTATAAATAATCATTAGGTTAGCTATTGTTTAGAAGCTTTTTCCTGGTTAGGGTTTTCTTCATACGTTCATATCATAATTAATATACACAAAACCTTTATCAGATTACTTGCATATTATGGTGATTGATTCTTGATTGTTCTTGATATTCCCCATTCGTCATCTCGGATTTATCGCAAAAAGCGGTATCAAAGCGGGTTCTTGTAGATCTTAGCGATTATTCCAAGAATATGACCTTGTTCTTCAAGTTTTGTAAGTTTTCTAAAAAGAAAAAGTCTAATACCTCGTTTATTGCAAAATCTTGTTCAGATATGTTATCTTCTACTCATTATTTCATCTGATTTGTTCTTGAATCGTGTTCTGGAAGAGAATTAGAAGAAAATTTTTGTGTTTATTCGAATTTTTGTGTTCAGATCTACTTTATCTCTCTAAAATTCGCCTCAAGTTTGTCTTCTCTCTCTAGAAACCATCTCAAATCCGTTTTCATTCTCTAGAATTCTTATCAGGTCTATTTTCTCTCTTTTCAAGTTATGTCACTTGTTGAAGATCTAATGGATGAAACAAATATATTGTTTGACTCCATTTTAGAACTTGGATTAAAGGTTACTAAACCAATCTATGGTGTTAACAAAGTGACTATGTTTCATATTAGTGGTCAATATATGTTGAAGGATGTTACTGAGTTGTATAATCTTATTATTGATAAGAAAATATTTGAATACTCATATGTTAATACCGGTGAGTTAAAAGGGAATGAGAGAATAGAAGAACAATTTCGCATTATTCGTAGTCATCTAGATCTAGAAAATAAACAACAGATTTTGGAGATGATAAGAGCTGAAAAGAAAGACGAAGATTCTCTTGATGTTCTTGGTGTTCTTGGTGAAGTTCATAATGTTCCTCATGTTTCTGAAGAAAAGATGACTCCAGATGTTCTTGTTGAGGGGGAGTTAAGTGGTTCATGATTTTCAGAAGTTTTACAATCCGAATCTATATGTTTAGAAGACGAATCTCATTGCAAAAATTCAAAAGTAGTGAATGTGAAGAAGTTTTATTCAATTAGAACTCAAACAGATGACTTTTTATGTTCTGATGATGTTTTTGGAGGAATGATTCCTTACAGAAAGTCAATACTTCGTGATGTTCAGATTTATCAAACTCCAAAAGTTGATGTACCAAAGGTGTCTAATGTTCAGATTCAAAAAGACGAAGAGGTTGTTTAGATCCAAAATTCGTTTCTACAGCCTAGAAATCAAAAACGAATGAAGAAGAAGAACAACAAGCGTAAAATAAAGAAAGTTTGGATGCCCAAGATACAAGTACCCAATGCATGTGAAACGATTTAGAAAGCTGAAGTCAAGAATGTTCAAAGAAAATTCATTTTTTCTTCAAATTAATATGTTAAAAGTTGGAGGAAAGAGAAAATAAAATTTGGTTGGTTTAATGAAATATATGGAAAATTTTTGTTTTTCATCTAAAAAGCGGGTATTATTTTCAGAAGATGATCGATTCTCTTCAAATAAATGGGTGTGCAAGAAACCATCTTCAATCTTGAATCTTAAATGGGTACCAAAGGTCTCATAAAAAAGTTTTGTCCTTTATTAAAAAAATTGGACAAAATCTGGTGAAATTTGGTGAAGATTCAGTCACATATATGAAATTGTGTTGAAAAATCAATTTTTATTGATTTTTAAATGGTTGGTAATGACAAAAAGTGACAAGTTGAAAAAGTGGGTGAAAAATGACATTTTCTGCAAGAAGAAGGTTGTTATCTGACACTTTTCAGCAAAATGGGTGCAAGCTGTCAGTTCACTGTAACAGGAGGGTCAGATTCAGTTTTATGGAAAAATAGGGGTTAGATTCGGAGTTATTGACAAAAAGAGGTTGTTTTCGGAATTTGGGCGAAATCTTCCATTTCCTTCAATCTTTAAGGGTTACTTTCGGATTTAACATACAATTGATAGTGTCGGAACCTGTGTGTATCAGCGTCACCTGTAAACGAAGGTTCGGAGCTTCAAAACTGAAATCGGAGTTCTAATCTCAAAATTGAATTCGTAGTACCTGGTTTCGGACTTTATGGTTCATCTTTGAATCGATCCGAGAATTCGGAGGCATTCGCAGTTCTAGGCTCGAAGGTTGCGATCCTTCGTAGTGTATCCATTCGGAGTTCTCCGTCGGAATTCTAGGAATGAATAGTTTGGATCAATTGTGATCATTCGGAGTTTATGCGCTCGTAAATTGCAATCGATTCGGAATCAGTGTTTCCATCGGGTATAGCATTCAGAGTTCTAGGAATCAGAACTTCATAATACAGATTCGGAATCTTGCAATTGGAACGACGTTGAACTATTGATCGGAACTTGGTATTGGATCTTTAATCGAATGATTCTTTTGTTCGTACTGAATATGTTCGCAATTTAATTTTGACTTTCAAAAGTCAAAGATGGAGTTCAGCGATTCTAATGACGACAATGAGTCATATTTTCCACCATAGTCCCCTAACTTTCAGATCTTCACAGTTTCAACCCTATATCTAAAATTCTTTACAAATTCTTGGATTTTACCATTTTAACCCCTTCTTACCAAAATATTTTCATTCTAATCCTTTTCTTGGGTCTTATTCTTTTCAAACCCTTCTAAATAATTATTTCTTATTCCATTCTCTTTGTCTAATATTTAAAAATCGAAAAATACAAAATTTATTTTTGTTATTTTTTCGGTTTTAATTTTTGAGAATTGAGTATATTCTAAAAGGATTTATTCAATCTAATCTGATTGGTTTTCAAGATTGTTGGTGATTCTTCTTAACTTTTCGAATTCTCTCCATGGTATTTGTTGAAAATTCAAGGGGGGGGTGATGATTATTCAATGGGGAGTTCATATTTGGAAGATGATATTTGTTTCTCTCGCTTTGATGACCCCATGTGTTGATGAGTCTCACAATTTAGGGGGAGAAATGCCAAGAAGATCGAAAATCGTGATCTTCATCAGTTTCAACATCTAGGGGGAGATTGTTGAGTATTTGAGATATTGAAACTGATTTGGCATGTTTGGTTATTTAGAGAAGCCTTTTTAGGGTTAATCGTTTTATGATTCCTTACAGTGCCTTTACAGTAGAAATTCTTCATCGAGCTCTTCTAAGGCATTGGATTTATAATAAGGCATTGGCTTTATATTTTTGGTAAATATTTTATGTTCCCTATAAATAATCATTAGGTTAGCTTTTGTTTAGAAGCATTTTCCTGGTTAAGGGTTCTTTGTACGTTCATATCATAATCAACATACACAAAACCTTTATCAGATTACTTGCATATTATGGTGATTGGTTCTTGATTGTTCTTGATATTCCGCATTCATCATCTGGGATTTATCCCAACACCTTTGTCTCTTGTCCCAAAAGGAACCTCTGTCTCTTGTCCCTGAGGGAACCATCTTTCTCTACATCTCTATCTTTGTTATATGACTCATCACATAACACTTATCCCATGGACAATCTACCACTTTATCTAATCAAGAGATTATCTAATCTTTCTCTTTTAATACTTAACTTATTATGTACATAATCTCTATCTATGTCTAGCAACTATTGGTATTCTACAGAATACCAATAATGTTTAGACATACATACATAATAATATGATTATATTGCATATAATCATCTTCTAACTCTTTATTTTATCTATTGGGTATTACCAAATACCCTTCCTTTCTGACCATATCTAGTCTAGGTATACATACATGCTCTGATACATGTTTGTAAATGTATACCTCATAAATTCTCTTAAATATACGTACATGCTCAACTATATGCTCTTACATGTATATTCTTCAACTACGTATATCTCATTTCTTGGGGACTTTCACTTAGTTCCCCCAAGATTCAACATAAATGCATATATATATATATATATATATATATATATATATATATATATATATATATATATATATATATATATACTCACCTTATCGGTTACTGAAGACTAAATGTCCCACTTTCCTCCATTATGCTATTGATGCATTCTGGATGCATCTTCTTTGCTTGTTGACCTATTTATACACACATACAAGTGTCTTAATACTTGTCTTAGCCTATTAAGAGTTTTTATCTCTCTAAGTCAAAAATAACCACTTAATGGATGAACATTCTAAGTTTTCATTCTATATCTCTTAATCTACTCTAACCAATGAATTTATGTCACACCCCAAAACCGGAACGGCGGAAACGTTCTAGGGTGGATGACGTCATGTCAAGTATCACAACACATGCATTATAGTAATCAAAGTACAACAAAACATTGCATTAATAGTAATAGTTTTACAAGGTTTCATTACAACGATTTAAAGTGATACAAGTAATAGAAAAAATACAGCGTGGTACTAAGCTATCTTCATCAACAGCTCCGGGGATGTACCTGTCTAATGCTAACCTGAGAATACAAATTATTTGAAAAGCGAGTATCAGCATTTTTACAAATGTTGGTGAGTTCATAAGCATTTAGTGACATTTCATTCAAATAACTTAATAAAGTAATAGTTTAAGAGATTTCAGTGTATTAGAGTCCTATCCAGAAAATCCTATATTTTCTTTAATAAAAACAGCCTTCTACCAAGACCGGTCAGTGATGTGGGGTAAAAAGTAGTCTTCCCTAAAGTGCTATCATTATCAAAATACTGAATTTGGTTATTTGAGGAAAGTAACGACATCAGGGAATATCATATGCCTCAGCAGTGAGGACTGCTGACTAAGGCAAAGAACCGTAGACTCCAGGAAAGTATCAAACAACGACACGCCTGGTTCAGTCTAACGAGTGGAGAGACAAACCCCAGAAGGTACCAAATGAAGGGTACAACTAGTAGGGTCTAAACAGTGAATATAGACCGTAGACAATATCAAATGAAAGATGCATCTAGCAAGGTCTAGAACGGTGAACACAGTGAATACCGTGAATACAGTGGATTTTGTGAATACAGTGGATACAGACCCCAGGCAATATCGAATGAAAGATACGTCTTGTAAGGTCAAACAGAGATAACAGTGTGACTCTCAAAATGAATTACCAGCATACAGTGTAGATTGCCGGTGAAATACTGTTACCTTAAGGCCAAAGAATTATAAGGTAACCCGGGATACTCGTAACCATACTAACCGACACTAGAGAACCAGACGCCCTACGAGCGTCTTGAGAATGTGACATTTGTCACCCCTTGGCTTGGTGTACCGTGGACTGTAGCTAGCAGTCAGGGTGCGGGGGTGTCAATCCCGTATAGATCTATACACACAATGTCCGTTCTCCCTACAGGAGACTCTGGTTACCAACTAGACGACGGAGAAGGCCGTGTCCGGAAGATGCATCCCAAATAGTGGGTAGAGACTTCCAAATAGTGGGTAGTGTGTAAGTGTTGAACTAGAGGAGAGACTTCCCAATAGTGGGTTTCTAATGTAAGTGTAGACTAGAAGTAGAGACTCTTAACTGAACTGACTAGAGAATTCCTATATGTCCATACTTATATACATAATATATAACTAATGAGTCAAACGACCTTCGGACGGCCATCCGATCCCACCAGACCACATCTTAACGAAGAAAAGGAAATAGGGCAGATGAGCCTTCCTAAGTCTTTCAATCATTACTTATATGTACCTATATAAGCACAGACATACGTCTAACTACAACTGAGTGGGCATTAAGTAGAAGTGATCTTTGTGAAGTAGAAGTGTCTAAGAAGTGAAGTAGAAGCGGTCGCAAGTGAAGTAGAAGTGTCGAACAAGTATAAGCGTATCACGAAGTAGAGGCGACAATAAGTGAAGCGAGAGCGTATCAAATATAAGTGAAGTAGGGTCGATATCAAGTATAAGTGAAGTAGTGTCGATATCAAGTATAAGTGAAGTAGAATCGATATTACTAAGTGAGAGCGTGAATAAGTATAAGCGTCATCAAGTATAAGCGACTATAGGTATAAGTGAAAGCGTTACCGAGTCGAAGTATAAAATAAGTATAAGCGAAGCAGCAGTATTTAACAAGTAAAAGTATATGTCTAAAAGGGAAATCTTAAATGAAAAGCCTTTATGTACAGAGAAAATCACAAATTGTATTCTTTTGTAAAATATGTTTAAAAACCTTAGAGGATCTTTCATAAACCAATTTAGAATGAATTTGGATAAATCAGTATAAGTAAAAGTTATGAAATAAGTAAAATTCATTATAATGTCCCACTCGGTAAAACAGTGTAAAGTGGTAAAATCTTGTGCATGCGGTTTATCAATCACATGTGATTGACATGATAACTGACATGTTTAACTTGTATTCCCCCCTATAAAACATTTAAAAACATTTAAAGGTTCATTTAGGGGTATGAACTCACCTGGTGTAAGTAGGTCCGACAAAGGTGTTGTTTGGGCGTTCGGTGTCACGCAAGGACTTGAACACACACAATGACCTATTTTAACATATGGTAACATATGTTTACATGCAATTAGCACATTTAATACTAATTAAACAAATATACGCGCTCACAGGAGCGGAAAACACTTTGGCTAAGTGTTTGGGTGTCCCGGGTAGCGTTTAAGGGTGCTAAGGGTCTCCTATCAGTTGTGGAACTTTGCTAAACTCAAATATCAAGTGTGTAAATGGGTTTAAAGCATTAACATGGACCAATTTGGAGTTTACGGCCCAACTCAAGGGATTTTACGGCCGTAAACTCCCAAGGGTATATTCTTGGGTGTTTTATGCTTCTAGCTTGTTCATGGGATTTTTCTAAGGACTTTTCATAAAAGGCATGAGTGGGTTTGAGGCTTCTAAGGGCGTTTTCTATGAATTTACATCCAAGGAACCACTCCTAAGGGAGTTTACGGCCGTAAACTCTCATCCTTAGAGTTTTGTGAAGTTTAAAGCCCCTAATGCCTTTCTAGTGATTTCTAATGAAGTGTGATGCCATTTTGGGGGATTAAAACTACCATTTGAGTGTGTTTTGGGGAGTTTACGGCCTAGACAATTGCTTGGGCCGTAAACTCCTTTTTACCCCATCATTTCATGTGTTTAACTCCTTAAATCCTTCCTAGCATTTTATAGAAATAGACTAAGGTCATTTGGGGGGCAAAAACCACATTTTGGGCATGTTTTGGGGAGTTTACGGCCTTGGTATAGACATGGGCCGTAAACTCCTTTTTATCCTTCATTTTGATGTGTTTAATTGATCCAAACCCCAAATACTAAGTCCCTAAATTATGTATGAAGTCTAAGGGTGGTTTGGGAGTGTTTTTGGGACATTTAAACAAGGTTTAGAGGTGTTTACGGCCTAAGCATGTGCTTGGGCCGTAAACTCTCTTTTATGCCCCAAAATGATTGTTTTAAATGTGCAAACACTCCTAGGCTAATTCTTCTATTTATTTCTAAGCCATTAGGGACAAGTTTGGGTCATTTTGGCCTTGTTTAAGGGGTTTACGGCATAAGGAGGAGCTTAGGCCGTAAACTCCATTCTAACAGCTTCTAAGTCCGAATTTTGGGCTACAAACATGAATCAATATGTTTAGAATAAGCTAGGGTAAGCGGACTTACAATTTGGAAGCGTTTGGTTGCGGTTTCGGGGCGAAAATGGGTCTAGAGAGAGTATAGAGAGAGAGTGTAAAAAGTCTCCAATAGACTCCACTCACCCTTATATAGGGTTTTAAGTCAGGGCTCAGTGGGATTTTACCCGATACTGCCGTTAAACAGGGCTTTTGATCGCACCCGATTTAGTGGTCGTGATAATAAACTAATATTTTCCAAGTAAATGGAAATATGTGTTATGCATTTTTATTTCCTTTTATCACGACTTAACGGCATATAAACATACACAATTGAAATGTTTATTAAACTTGACGACTTCTCATTAACGGAACTTTTGAACAGTGGAATATTCCGTTAACGGTAACGGAGAAATGTAACGGGGCAACTTGGGTTGTCACAATTTAGCACCGCCATAATGCATCAATTCACAATCTCATTTGTTAGGATTACAAACGCTAACTCACATTGGATTGGTTCTGCCATGAATATCACTTTCTAAGCTTGGTTAAGGCTTCTAAACACTATTAATATAGCATCATACTTAATCTATATGCTAATAAAACCAGACTATCTAACAAATTTATCAAAACATCATTAAGCCCTAATTAGCATAATTATGGAGAAGATGATTACCTTATGAGATTTCCACCTTTAATCCAATCCATAAGCACCATTGATCACTTCTTGATCCTTCTTCAACCTCAAAATTATAGAGCTTGGTGACCAATTGACCCCGGTCAATGGTATTTATTTGTTGCGTAATTGCGTTGGGGTCATCTACTCTCTATGTCGTGGTGACCAATTGACCCCGATCAATGGTATTCATTTGCATGCCATGTTGTGTCAATGTACTTGAGATGTCGTGGTGCGCTTCCTCCTTTAGCATCCTACTTTGACCACCTCATCGTAGTACCCATATACCATGAAGCGGGGGAAGGTACATTGTTATTCTCTATACCAGACAAACACACATGAGTCCCAATCATCGATCACAATGTCGTGATGATATAACCACCTGTTGGGTGTGTTAAACCAAGAAATAAAGGGAGATAATAATAACAATTAAACATAATTCATTGCTACTATATACTTTTAGATAATATAGAGCAAGCAGGGTCGGTCCACAGAGATATTAGACTTAGGTGTTGTTTGTTTTTTGCCCGCAAATCTTCTTGGCCTCTTTTCTCTGCGCCACGCAGACCACACGCAGACATTAGGCTTTGCAGATTGTTTGTTTTTTTGAAGACTACAGAGCTAAAAAGGTATGTGCGTCCTCTTCCTAGTGCAGACGTGGACCAAAGTCTTCTAACATCTTCTAGGCTTAAAAACGCATGTATCTTTGTTTTTTTTAGAAATTTGGAAAAAAAAATTACAATACTTCAAGAAAAAAAGGGTTGACGGCCCAAACATGACCTTTGTGAGAACTTTACAAATAAAAATTTAATTACAATAATGGTCACTAGAACTGTTTATATAGATATAAAAAGTACTAATATTATCTTATAGTTTTTGTACCAAATTTTATAATACATTATTTAATGAAGTTTCTTCCATTTTCACGGCCAGAAAAGACCGATTTTGTTTATGTTTTATAAAAATCAGAGTACCTCTTTTAATAAAAATGTTATGGAATTTGTTCCTAGTAAAACATGATAAATACGTTATCAAAGCATTTCCAAAGAAAAATATTTTTATTCATTTTAAAACATTTGGGATGTCATCGTCAATATAGAAACATAAGCATAAACAGAACTTACATTCATTATCAGTAGTGATTTATATCTCTTTAATCTCTCAGTGTAATGTGACTTCATATCAACACCTGTGATATAAATAAGCTGAGTGGGTCAGGTTGGGAAACCTGGTGAGTACATAGGGTTTTCAACCCATAATAATATAGTTAACTTGTTTCTTCACATAATACATGTCAAACAATTAACCCGATTACCCTTCCCCATTATCTTCATTTGATATTCCCTAAATTATTACCTTAAAGTTCATCTCCTATATCGTATTTACCTCTCATCTCTTTACATCGCATTTCCTTATATGTTCGTTCCTAAGGACTTTTCCTAAGGATCATCACCTATATCACACAGAAAATAATGGTTTGGGAATTACTCCCTCAATACGCACCTAGTAAGGATTAGAGTATCATCGCATGAATACGTAGTTACAACATCAGCTGAACTCGTAATTCATAGTAAGTGTTAGAGTATCATCACATGAATACGTTATAACATCGCCTGAACTCGTAATTCATCATCTACAGGTTATGAGCCTGCTGGTGTTTCCATGGAGTTGTCAATAATAGTTCGTGGTCGCCATCTATACTCTGGTAGATGACTACATCTCCAAATTGTCGGACAAGGTTAGAGTATCTTTCATCCTACATCACTGATTCATCATCACCGATTCATCATCACCTATCTATCCTCACCTAATTATCATCACCTATCTCTCATCATTTTATTTCATCACACACCAACTATTTCATCTACCCATGTTTTATCCCAAAATATTTGTAGATATAAAATAAATATACAGTTTAAATCATTTAAAACATGTATAAAATCATTCATCCAACATAGACAGCAAGTATTCAGATAATATGCACACATAACACGTAATTTATATAAAATACTTCATATCTATGTGTAAGATTAAAGTAACTATGCACTCACCTGAAAGGTGGTGACTCGACACTCGAACAGCATTTCGTTATCTCAAAACAATTTTCCTTCGACAAAAACCTAGTATCAATATCACTAGGGGTTAGTCTGACGTTAACCGCGATTAATTAACAGTCTAACTATTATTACTATTATATAAGTGCGACACAATACTTTTCACCCACTATATACAAACGAGGCTAGACATGGTACACCGGTGGGTAGGATCATTTTGGCATAAAATCACTTCCTAATCCAGCAAACTAAACGGTCCTCCAAATCGGAACCCCCGTACCGCGAGTGGTTAAAAGATAGTATAACGGCATTATATACCCTATAATAACAGCCCAATTGAATATTCTAATGACCTAATAACATTACTATAATTATTTAAAAGCTATATTAAAAATTCCATAGACGTAACTCACTTATAGTGGGTTTTAAAGAAAACCAAACTTTGCTCGGAGCAGCATTTCCGAACCGAAAGACTCTTTTTCTCGGGACTCCGGGAGCCTCGGTGCTTCCTTCGGGTGCTAGGGGTTCACCTAGGCTTTAAGGGGGGGGGGGGGTTAAAAACCTTAGAGAGAGAAAGTAGTGAGAGAAAGAATGAAGAAATGAGTGATAAATCCGGGCAATTTCGCATGCCTTTTATAGGCTCTTGGCTTCGGACTTACGTTGGGCGTACCGAAGGCTACGCTGGGCGTAGCTTCGGATAAGGCTCCAGCTCGCATCCAGTTGGCTCGCACTTGCATCGGAAGGGATAAGGACCGAGGTACGCTGAGTGTACCCAACCTCGAACGTGGGGTGTAGTTTCCGAGGCGACGTGTCACAATCCGAAGAAAGCCTCTGATCAACGATGGACGGCCCAGATGTTGCCACGTCATCAACTCTCGCATCAGCTTCGCAAGTTGTACACTTAACTTCTAAAATTCGTATCTTTTGCATACGAGCTCCGTTTTTGACGTTCTTTATATCCACACGTAGGCGGGAACGTACTCTACAAATTTTTTTTAGACTCCGTTTGCAAATTTTGACTTTATTTTAAAAGTTATATTATTAACAGGCCAGGACAGGATTGGTCCGTTAAAAATTCATAATTTCTTCATCCGACGTCTGTTTTTGTTTGTCTTTTTATCGTTACGCTACTATTAACGAGATCTTCGATTCTCGTTTAGGTTGTGTCGGCTAAAAACCGCTCGATCTAATATTCAAACTTCGGACTGTACACTGCTAAGCCGAAACTTCGAAAAATCATAACTTCTTCATACGAAGTCAGATTCGGGCGTTCTTTTTATGGACGCTCTCAGTTTAACGTATCCTATGACTTTTGTTTAGATCACTAAGGCTAAAAGTTGCTCTATCGTAAACTCACTATTTACGCTTCTCGGTGTCGTGCCGGTTTTGTCGCGAAACTTCGACGACTCATAACTTCTTCGTTATAACTTGGATTTCGGTGTTCGTTATATGTACAGAACCCTTGAGACAT
Source organism: Lactuca saligna (assembly GCF_052625555.1). Classification (NCBI taxonomy): domain Eukaryota; kingdom Viridiplantae; phylum Streptophyta; class Magnoliopsida; order Asterales; family Asteraceae; genus Lactuca; species Lactuca saligna. The sequence continues at coordinate 284,458,206 of NC_136421.1, read as the reverse complement.
ATTCTACAACTTCATTGAGATTAATCCTTTTAAATAATCTTCCATCTAAAACTCATCTTTTTTTTGTGTGTTTGTTGTCTAGCCCGGATCTACGGGCATTACTATATATATATATATATAATTATTTTATGGTTATATTGATTAATCCTATCATCCATCTTAAGAGGTAGTGAGAATTGGAAATTAAGGTTTGGACTTAGATGAAGGGGATGATCAAGAATGTTCAAAATTTACCTATAGACAGTCCTAATAGATGTTTTAAGACATGTTAAGAATTACTCAAGCTCCTGAGGTCTATGGATTTGTCAAATCAATGATAGCTAGTTATTAAGTATCATATTGGTCAACCGAATTTATAAATGCTATAAATGAGTTAAATTAACATAAAAATAAATATAAATACTTTGAATTTGTATTATACAAGTTTGAAAAGTTATGGAAGAAAAAGAACTCAACAAGGTTAACGTATCCAAAGCATAACCTATCGATATGACTAAATTGTTGTGTTTAATCCTTTGGATTTGTATCTATACATGTTATTAACCAAAATAAAACCTAATATATCTATGTTTACTTAGATTAAATGATAACCCACCAAGTACAAATTAGTGAAAGATTTTGTAACATGTAACTTAAATTGGTACTCTTGTTTGAAAGATTTCAAAGTGGATAGTTATGGAGTATGAAATATGACATGAAAATTGAGATGTTGATATGTAACCATACACATTACACTTACAATGGGTGCTTTTAAATGGAATTTATTAGGTAGTTTCATGTTGCTTTGAAATAGCTACCACTATAAAAAATATAACACTTGAGTGGTTTTGTACAATGTGGGTGTTAATGATGCGTTTTCTAGTGTCACACCCCCAAACCAAGGATGGCGGAAACGTCCGGGGGTGGAGGACTTCATGTATAGTATCATAACCACAATTTCAATAGTAATTTAAGCAAACACAACCAACATATATATAATTGAAAAAGTTACATCACTTGTATGAATTACATGTTTCAAAATCAATTACAATATGTTGACAAAATATGAAAAGTTTGACGCCTTAACGTCCCATCCTCAAAAGCACTTGATAACCTGATTAGTGTTTTCCTGAGAATACAAGTTGTTTGAAAAGTGTCAACACAAAGGTTGGTGAGTTCATAAGCTTTTATTAATAAACTTAGTAGAAGTCTTTCACATGTAAATGTCGCGTTTGTTTCAGAAAAATACGATATTTTCCTTGAAATCCGAAAAATGTAGCCTTATAACCAAAGACTAAAATGTATGAGAAATCATCATTACTTAGTAGAAATGTCGTGAGTTTAAAATGATATGGAAAGTAAATTTCTTTTATCAACCTACAACCTACTTCGGTTTTATGAAACCCCGTAAACTTTATGAATTGTTATCTCCCTAGGTGAGTCGCTATAATCATACTGTGACTATGTGAACCTGCCACAACGTTTCTCAGGCGTCGCGAAAATGAAATGACATTTGTCACCCGTAGACCTGCAGGTCCCACTGTAGCTAGCAGCAAGGTGTGGGGTGTCAAACCCAATATAGATCTATATACAAGTATCACGTTCTCCCTCAAGGAGATTCTGATTATAACTACCAGGAATTATATCCCGCACTCGGACGTACGGGGAGAGAGAGAGTCTCACAACATAGGTTAACAAGTTTACGTGAAATGTGTGTGGATACAAATCTTTCTTGTATGAATGTACCCTTTTTGTACGAGTGTGTTGAGTGATGTATCATAAACTATACCTATTATAGTTTATCTAAAATGTATATAATATGTATGAATTCTTTCATGGAAATGTACTAGTGTTGTGAATTTATCGAACTATACTTTTTATAGTTACATAATACGTGTTCTAAATGAATGAATAATATTGAATATGAATGACTTAGTTTCAGTTCATAATGATAAACTAACGAGGAAACACATTCAAATATTAGAACTTATGATTATACACTTTGCTCAACATAATACAAAGTGTTATGATATTTACTTGCTGTTGGCTAACTTTAGCAATTCTTCCCTGTTTTGGAAAAATCATAGAAAAATCATACGAAGTCGAAAACTAGATCCGTAAATTCTGAGAGTTCACAAAATGTGTCTAGTTTACTCATAATTTTTATCACGATTTTTAATGACCTCCAACTTGTGTGAAAATGTCCATAATCACAGACTGGTCCGGATTGTTGTTTGAAATGATAGGCAGTTTTGTAAAAATCACCATAAATTGTAGAAAAATCGTATGGAGATGTGCAAGTAGTCATTTTAAAGCTACAAACTTGAGCTATTTGCACCTTGTACAATTTTGAAAACAAAAATGTTTAAGATGTCCAAAACAGTCCGTGAATGGAGTTGAACTTTTCTGATGAAGGCTGTTAGAAATATTTAGTTATGTTCTTGATGTTTTAACTTGTAACCCCCCCTGAAAACTTGAGAAAACATGAAAATGTAGGGGTATGAACTCACCTTAAGTGATTTCAGTAGATGATTGTTGAATAATGGAAGTGTTTAATTCAAGAACACTTGGAGATGCCTTGAAGGTTTTCGAGAATCTAACATTATAGTTATGGAGTTTGTGTAAGAAATCAAAGATTTGAGTAGAATGAAGTGAAATAATAATAGGGAGGATGAATTTTTACTTACTAAGTGTAGAAGAACACTTGAAATCAGCCTTGAATCTCGAAAATTTGTGTAGAAGAGTTTGAGAGAAAAGTGGTGTTTGTTACTTAGTGGAATGAGAGAAATGAGAGAAAATGAGGAGTGTGGTTGTTTGTTCCAGCTCAAAAACGTGGGAGTGAGTGAAATTTGAGTGTAAGGGAACATTGAAGTGACATAGGTAAGGTGGGGAGGTATGGCTGGTCATAGAGTGGGTGTGGGGTGGTTGCTTGTGTCATAAGTTAAGGCAAAGTCAACACTCCACCTTAAATAAATCCCCCATTAGATCTTTATTATTTAGGTAATGATTTTCATAAAAATATGTTTAAATTATGAATATTTAGAGTTTATTATGTTAAAATATAATTTCTGGAGAAAATCCCGCTTTAAAATCACGAAAAACGGGCTTAAAATGTTAAAAATATCAAAAATGGGCTAAAAGTGACAATTTCCCGAAGTCTAGCCGAGGTTCGGCCTTCTGGTGCTGAACCGAGAGAGAGGGAGGCAGAAACCGAGAGGGGAGAAGAGAGAGGGAAGGAACCGAGAGGGGGAAAGGAGAGAACAGAGGGCGCGAAGAGACAGAGGGCGGAGTAGAGACCGAGCGGCGGGTAGCGACCGAGAGGAGCAGAGCGACCAGAAGAGACCGAGCGGCGGGTAGCGACCGAGAGAGACCGAGAGAGGCAGAGCGACCAAAAGAGACACCGAGAGAGGCAGAGACCGAGGCTCGGTCTCGCATGCTTCACCCACCAGAGGCTCGGTTCTGGTCCTAAGAGGCCTCTCATTCCGGTTTCGGTTCCTAAGGCCTATTTTTCTCGTTTTCGCCCCGTTTTAAGCCGTTTTTGACCCGGTTAAGGTCCGGAATGACCCGAATAATTCTAAAAAGTTACGGGAACTATTTGAGGGAGATTTGGGAGAGATTTCTCATACTTGGAGAGATTTGGGAGAGATTTGACATTCTTGGAGAGATTTCTCATACAAAGAGATATTCGAGAGAGATTTCACATACTTGGAGAGATTTGACATTCTTGGAGAGATTTCTCATACAGAGAGATATTTGAGAGAGATTTCACATACTTGGAGAGATTTGGGAGAGATTTGACATTCTTGGAGAGATTTCTCATACAGAGAGATATTTGAGAGAGATTTCACATACTTGGAGAGATTTGGGAGAGATTTGACATTCTTGGAGAGATTTCTCATACAGAGAGATATTTGAGAGAGATTTCAAGTGTGGCATTTGTGAGTGTTTGGCTCCGCAGTGCAAGTCTCTTGAGCCCCGTTAAGTCATGGTTAAGGATCCCACACACTACCAATGAGTATGCAACATGGTTTTTATCAGTTTAGTTCATTGATTAGCACTAGGGCTTAGGAAATTTTTAACACAAGACTTTTCTCAAGTGATGTTTTCCCATTAATATAACAAGTTATACAGTATGAACATAACACAAACCCTAATACACAAGGTTTAATAGAGTTGACCGGCTTGACTTGATGACTTGACTTGACTCAAGATTGACGATTGTCACATCTAGGTTACAAAATAGAAGATTTATGCAGCTCGATCATAAAACTATTTTATGGGCACATGTAACCTAGAGATCTATGGCATTTTATTATTATTTCAATGTACTATGAAAAACTAATCTAACATATGTATTATTGAAAATTACAAAGATTAGAATACATACCTTTGAGTATTATTGAAAATACTCAAGCTTTAATCCTTAAGTGTTCCTTGGAAAGCTAGCACCAATGGTGTGGATGCTTATAATGGCCCGCACCCAATGCTCTAGAAACCCTAGGAATGATTTGGAGAATGGAGGGAGGAAGAGATTTTGAATTATGTCTTATGTATGCTAAGGTTCGAAAATGGCTAACAAGGATCCCTAGTTATAGTTGGCGAATCTCCGGGATAAACCCTAATTTGAATAATTAAATAATATAATTTAATCTATTGTATGCAGTCATCCTTATCAATTATTGGAGGCTTCCAGAACCCTTGTGGATTCCCTTCAAAACTATCCAAGAATGGAGGGTTCTAGAATGCCTTCCTTGCATATCAATTAAATAATTGTAATTCACCCTTTGCACCAAATAATCAAAAATTAATTTCTAATTAATTCAAATTAATTCTAAGTTAATTATTAACCATTTCTAATTAATTTATTAATCATATAATAAATTAAAAACTCATTTCCCCACTCTCCGAAAGTTGTTACTAGCTATTTCTACTTATGGAGAACAAGCAAAAAGGACTTTGTTTTTATTATATAAAGTTATACCAATTTAGTTATAACCCTAGACTCCTAATCTAACATTGTCCCACTTAGATAAGTCATCAACTACAATTGCACATATAGACTTCGAATAACCAACAAAGTGTGCTCTCCAAAGCCACTACAGAACTCTGAATTATATTAGACAGTGACCCTAAAATAAGTGATCAAATATTCTTTCATTCTACAAGATATCATATGGACATAAGACATTGATACAAATCAATATCATAGTCCAAGATCCTATTTCCCAATTTCCAATTTATGATTACTTTATTAGACTATGAATTGAAAACATCAATTTAATCCAAGTTGGTCAAGCACTATAATGTTAACATCAAATCATCAAGGGGCCTATAGATATTGTTTTCCCTATAATAGGCTAAAGGAACAAATAACTTTGACTATATAATTATAACCCTTACTCATCATGATTCACATGGAGCTACATTTTATTATATATCTAATTACGGATGCGTTAATGTAATAACAATGCACAACAGAGTTGTAAACTATATATATATATATATATATATATATATATATATATATATATATATATATATATATATATATATATATATATATGAGAAAAGTGAATATACCTTTAAGGGTATATAAGCTTACGTACCCAAACTCAGTATACTACGTCGTTTTGTATCATATAATACATTCTAATTGTCCAATGTTCTTATAATTTAACTTCTAACATAATTACTTCTGTGATTTTTATAAATTATACATTTATCTTCCTGTTACATAATTTTTATTTTCAACTACAATATATATATATATATAGCCTAATAGGTGTTCGGAAAAAACATGTGATGTAAGAGAAAGATAATATTGAAATTTCAAAAATTTTGAAAACAAATCAAGCTAAGAGTTAAAGTTTAAGAACATTATAATTAATATATTAAACAAAACGACATATTATGGTGTGTTTGGGTACGTAAGCTTATATACCTTAAGGGTATATATATATATATATATATATATATATATATATATATATATATAGAGAGAGAGAGAGAGAGATCCGGTAAGAAATTTTTTCCGGTAGGAAGGTAAGAAATTTTTTTTCGACTTATTTTTTTGACGAACAAAACAAATGAATCAATAATAACATCATTCACACAAAAAATTCCCGAAAAAACATTTCGATGATTCATTTTTATGATGATTTTGTTGATATTCACTAAAATTGTCATAAAAGTGAATTTTTTTCTTGATTTACCTAAAAATGAATCATAAAGGTGTTTTTTTTCGTAATTTTTTTCTTATAGATCATATTACTTTTGAATCATCTAATGATTCATTTCATTTTTTGGTAAGAAAATATGCATATAAAAAATTTCTTACCTTCCTACCAAAATTTTCATTCTTATTTGATTTTGACTATATATATATATATATATATATATATATATATATATATATATATATATATATATATATATGTATGTATGTATGTATGTGTGTGTGTGTTTGTGTGTGTGTGTGTGTTTGAAAAATAGAAGATATTATCATCCTAGAAGTACTTTTAATTGAATCCATGAAGTAATCTTTAAGCGCGAGTTTAACCAATACTTAAAATCCCCATTTTAAGCACTCGTGAGTATAATAACAATCTCTATGCTATGAACAATCACTACTTACTTCACTTGGTCTGTAGAACAAGTATCCAAATGACTTTGGAGGGTAACCAAGAAATATACACTTCTCGACTCTAGGCTCCAGTTTGTCGGATCTAGGTTCCAGTTTGTCATAGGTCTCACGCCTACCGAGAGCTTCACAACCCCAGACCTTGATATGTATGAGTGAGGGAGGTTTTCCACTCAACATCTCATGAGGTGTTTTGGAAACCTTTTTAGTAGGAACAAGATTTAGTATATTGGTGGCAGTCTCTAAGGCATACCCCTATAATGATATAGGAAGCAGAGCTCGACTCATAATGGAATGAACCATGTCCAGCAAGGTTCGATTTTTCCTCTCGGCCACACCATTAAGTTGTGTTGTCCTAGAATGGGTCAATGGTGAAACTATTCCACATTCCTTAAGATATTCATTGAACTCGATACTAAGATATTCTCCACCTCTATCATATTGGAGCATCTTTTTCGTCTTGCCCAGTTGATTCTTGATTTCGTACTTAAACTCTTTGAACTTTTCAAAAGTTTTTGACTTATGTTTAATCAAATAAACATACCCATATCTACTGAAATCATCAATAAATGTCACCTACTAGCGATTAACATCCCTTGTGGCGAATCTAAAAGGTTCACACATATCGGTGTGAATTAGGTCCAATAATTCCTCACCTCTTTCACAAGTCCATGTTAAAGGTGATTTAGTCATATTGCCTAACAAACAAGATTCACATTCATCATTTGTCCTATAGTTAAATGGTTCCAACACTGCATCCTTTTAGAGTTGGACGTTGTTTTTGTTGTTTATATGCCTAAGACGACAATGACATAAGAATGCTTTGCTTAAACTATTATAATAATCAATATTATATACACAATTGCCAAAATTATTCATACACGCAACATTTTTATACATGACATTACAAGGATAAGCTTTGAAAAATAAAAACATCATTCTCATAAACAAAAATTGCATTATAAAACGAGTAACAAAATCCTTGTCTAAATAAGGCATGAAATGAAATTATGTTCCTTGTTATATTAGACGAATAAAAAAAATTTAAGTAAATCTACTCTAACACCACTATCAAACAGAAACTCATAAATCCTGATCCTTCTATCATGTGAAGAATGTCTCTTTTCCATGATCAGGTTCAGCTTCCTATTCTCGACTCTCTTACTTTCCCTTTGTCTCTACATATCAGAACAAATGAGAAAACCACATCCTTTATCAAGGACCTGAGAATTAGAAATGTGTGTGTTATTAGTATCTATAATGTATATACGTAAAGAAGAGCCAATCACTTTTTATTTTCCTTTTTTCAACTCTTTTAGCTATTACGGTAAGCTTCTCTTCCAATGCTCCTTTTAGCCATAGTGAAAGCAAATGACCTTTTTCGGATCATTAACATGCAGAACTTCATAGTAAGCTTTTCCCTTTTGACCCACCACTAGACTCTCCAATGTGGGCTTTCCCTTTCCACTTGGGTTGGGTGATAGCTTTCCTTTTCTTCGCATGGCCTTGATGAATGGCCAGGTAATGAGCAGTAACAACACTAGTAGGATAAGATTTATTCATTCTCGATTCAGTAGTTTGCAACAAATTATGGAGTTGTACCAATGTAATTTTTGTAACATCCCAAAAATTCATATAACTTTTTCATTTTTAAATTCATTTCAATCATACGATAATCATATTGAAACAGTCGAGAGTATATCATAACAACATTATATCAGAGTACAAAATCCAAAAATCACATGATGCGGAAATTAATAGGTGGATGCAATGCGATCAATTCGGGCCCTTCTCCTTCGAGTTGAAAGTAGAAACATAAATTGAAAATCGTAAGCACAAAGCTTAGTGAATTCCCTCAAAATACCCCATACTATACATAGATAACAATCAAGTGGAGATTTTATGAATATTTCCATGACACCATAACTTCTTATATAGACAATTTTGACAATTTGTGAGCATATAGACTTGTGTGTACTATTTTCAAAACCTAAAATCATGTAATATTCATATATGTGGTTATTAACTTATTATAGGTTCTTATATAGACAATTTGGACAATTTGTGAACATATAAAATTAAAAAAGAGTTTATTAATTTATTATATGTTCCATACCGGTAGAAGTTAAAATGAGTTTTGGATAGAAGTTTTTTAAAAGCAACTTATAGTTGTCCCTCATTGGAGAACATTCATTTTTATAAGTTACTACTCCTTAACTTGTCAAAAACTCTTCAACACTTTTTTAAAAACTCTATTTTGATATCGTTATAAGCTAATAAACTAAAAAGTTAAAGAATGTTTATCTTTTAATAAGGACTCTTAAACACCCCCTTAGAAGCCAATTTTAACCCATTCACACGTAATTTGAATTGATTTGAAATAGCTACATATGATATAGAGCTTTATATCACTAGTTAAAAGTAGCCCAAACTTTTAGGGTTTAGATTATTTTTAATCACTAAAAATTTTTGGATATTTTATTTGGGAAAATTATACACTGTTTAAGTTAACATTGGTCGGTAAACTTGTTTATTTTGTTCATTTTGATCACTCTAACCGACGATAGAAGGTATATAAATCTGAACATCATTATAAAGGTTATAATTAGTCATTGAACTTTTCTAGATGTTTTATTTTAGTCTGTTTAAGCTACCATTGGTAACTGGATTTTTTATTTTTTTCATTTTAGTCACTCTAGTTTTTTTTATTATCATTTCGTTAAAAAAAATAATAAGTACTAGTATTTTTTTCCTTTTATCCATAACTAAATATGTTACATCAATTGAGTAAATTATATGAATAATCCTTGTGATATACGGTAGGATGCATATTTTGTCCTATAACTTTTTTAACTCGAATGCTCCTAATAACTTTAAAAGAAGACTATTATGATTTCACAAAGATTATTCAAATAATTTACTTTAAAATAATTGATGTAACAAGTTTAGTTGCAGAGAAATGAAAAAAAATTAAATGATAATAAAAGAAAAGAGTGACTAAAATGAAAAAAAAAAAAATCAGTGATCAATGATAGCTTATACAAAGTATAATGATTAAAATAAAACATCAAGCAAAAGTTCAATGACTAATTATAACATTAACATGTTATATAACGATTATCACTGGTTGAGTAATCAAACCAAAAATAAACAAGTTCAATAACTAATGGTAACTTAAACAAAGTATGATGATCAAAATAAAACATTCAAAAAAATTCAGTAACTAAAAATGATCTAAACCCAAACTTTTATAAATGTTTACAAAATCCTAAATCTCTCCAACGTTTCTAGGCGGGACAATTGCAAAAATAATCAAAAAACTGAATAAAGTTTAAATTATAAAGCTGCCCAAACTTTTATAAATGTTTACAAAATCCTAACTAAATCCCTCCAACGTTTCAAGGCGAGACAATTACAAAAATTCAAATCTCAATAACCATAATACAAGAGTTTAAATTATACGTGGATTGGACTCTTTCCACGACATTCAACCATGTAAAGTGAGCCAAGAGATTAACCTTTTGCAGAAAAATATTAAAATAATTTAATAATAACAGTATATTATTTGTTTATTACTTTAATTCAAATAAATATATTTACTAGATTAGCTATATATGACAAAATTAAACAAAAGATAGATGAACCGTGAAACCTAAACCAATCTATATTGACTTCCATCTAAGCCATACATATTATCATATGCACATAATGAATAGACCATCCTTGTCTCGAGCAAGTAAAAAAAGTGTTATACAATACTTACAAGCTTCAACACTATTCTATTAAAAGATTATAAAAACAAATTACTATAAAATAGCAAAATAATTATATTCTATATTTGTCATTTCAAAGAAAAGACAATCTTAAAGATTAAAGAATACTCACCTCATCTAATCTCTTGTAAAGCATCAAGATTCATTATTCCTAGGCAATAAAAAAAGGTAGTTCAACTACTAAGCATCTCATGCTCATATCCACATACATTTACTTATATATTTTAAAGAATAAAAAGATAAGAGAGCTTTGTGTCGTAGAATAGAATCAGAACAAATGGCAGTTTCCCCATCCACATAATCCCATAACTCACCATCCCAAATCCAACTTTTCAGATCTCTAAATCCATCATCACATGTTCTCTTGTCTCGAGTCAATAACCCACTCAAGTCTCAACACCATAATCCCATTCCCAATCTAAACAATTAACAAGTAGTTATACCCACAAACATTAAAAAAAAAAAAAAAAAAAAAAAAAAAAAAAAAACCAAAGATAATCTTTATGTGTCACAATCTATAAAGTCCTAATGGAATCCTATACATTTTTATTCTTATTCCTTAACATTAAAAACCACAACCAAAGCATCAATAGATTCAAATCAGACAAGAAAATGAAACTACGTGCAAAATTCGACAATAACAATGAAAAGGGATATAATAATATTAATTGAAATCATTGATTGCTACATCAGTTATCATAATCCTCACCTCCTCCTTTCAAATCTCTAATTCACCCAACAAAAGAGGGTGAAAAAGGACCAAAACACTTGAGATCTACAACACCCACCACACATGATTACATCAACACCTTGAGTTTCTCAAGAAGAAAGGAAAAGGGGGAAAATTTTACTGTTAATAATAAAATATATCAGAATTAAGATTTGGTAGTTTTCTTAGAAAATTTCCTAAACTGGGCTACCATTTTCAAAGCACACCCAGATTTCTTGTTCTAAAAGTTTCTAATTTTTCTTCTTCTGCTTGTATTTAATTAAAAAAAATAATCAAGTTTCTTAGGAGAAAAAAGAAAAACTCGTTTGTTTTTCTGCTCCTCCTTTGTCGCCAACTTTCAAGCCCAAAAATCAAAACCGGAAATCGGATCGAAACCATGTTATTTACCTACTTATCAAGATTTCAATTCTGTTGAGCCACAAGTTGATCGAGCTGCATTTGCTCAATCCACGCACTCAATGCAGATTGATCCATTTGCTCAATCTGCGCATTCGAATTCCCACCACCACCGCCGCTACTACTACCGCCACCCCCACCACCTGGGCCGCCATACGCCGCCGCCAGCTTTTCCTTCATCTCTTGAGGCGTTTCCTTCACAAGTGATTGAACCCATGACAGATCAGGCTCCTCCCCATTATTCCCACCATTTTCAAAAGATGACGATCTTCGAAGCTTACCAAATTCATTCTCATTAACCCCCCAATCGGGTTTTTCAGACGAACCCCATTTTGACCACGGGTCAACCGAACCACCACCCACAATAGAACCAGATCTAGATCCAAGTTCCCGTGAACTCAAACTCCTAAACTGTTGTTGATTCTCACGTGCCAACATTGAAACCCTAGAACTCATGGGCGAAATCGGGTCAACACTTCTTGGCGACATCCTCCCGGGTGAATTTTGAACCCCAAAAGACGTATTCTTTGGCGAAAAATTTGTATTAATCGGTGATAACAAGCTTTGTTGTTGCTGAAACTGATTAAAAACCGATGAATTATGCCTCGGTGAGAAAACCGATTGATCTGAAAACCGAGGAGACGAGCTTTCAGCTGCAAAAATATCATCCAACTTTGTCGGGGTTAAAATCGTCTGATTATGAACAGCTCTTTGTTGTCTGGATAACTCATTCAGAAGCTGAAGATTCAAATCTTGATCAGACATATCTCGCGCATTAAGAGACGATCTTAATCTACTCGACTGAAGATTACTCCCCGGTAAATGCAAAGACGGGACATTCGGTTGCTGCCAGTTCATATTCGACATTCCGTTTCCCGACGGCGACATCGGCGGTGTAAAAGACGAAAGTGCCCCCGGCATCAAACTCATGGCTGCTGCAAAATCCAACGCGGATGAGGAAGATCGCGGAGACGGGACCGCGGACCCCGTTGAAACAAACAACGGGCGAAGCTCATCTTGTGTGTGAGCAAAGAAACACACCCGGCGGTTACAGCCGGTCCCGTCTTTACACAGACGGGTCCGGTACTGCGCCGGGTGTAACCAACATTCGAATACGCCGTGCGCATATTCGCACATGTCGCCACGGCGACATGTCCCTTTCCGGAAATTCGGACACGGGACACAGCTGTAATGGTACTTCCGTGGGTCCCGCCTCCGCGCGTTTTCGCCAGGGTGGACAAACGGGCATTCCGTCCAATCATGGGAGTAGGCCCGGGAGCATGGTCGGACTTTAAAGGAATACATTCGGAATTCATCGGTTGAATAAATGCTGTTTTTGATATCGGGTAATGATGGGTCAACCGGGTATTCTCTCTTGGAGTCAAATGTTGAAATTTTAGGTGAACAAAGAAGGTCGGTTTCTGACACCGGAGAGTGGTTCTCCGGTGAGTGGTTTTCCGGCGACAATGGGTCTAAAATGGGCGGGTCACAGTCGGATCCGAGAAGATCTTCGAGGGTTTTTTTCATCTCCGGGAGCTTTGGAGAGACAACGATCATATCCACGGGTCGAAGCCCGTTGACATCGATTAGATTCGGGTCGGCCCCACTTAATAAAAGCAGTTTTATAACGTCGACAGCATTTATTGATCCACCTGACGCAGCACAGTGAAGGGCGGTTGTCTTGTCAACTCCACACAATCGATTCACATCGACTTTTGATTGGGAAAGAATTAACTTGAGAACGTCTATGCTTCCGTACATGGCTGCCACCATTAATGGAGTTCTGTGTTCAAGAACCATTTGTTTTGACCCCTTTTGTCGGCCATACCATAATCCGACCTCGTCAATCCCAGATGGGTCGGATTCAATTGATCGGGAGAACCCCTGGATGTCATTATTCGCAGCAAGTTCAAGTAAAGTAGCAAAAGAATCTCCAGTTTCGATACTCAATTGGCTCATATTTTTACACCTGCTAGAGAAATTAGAAACCAAAACAGGATTTAGAATCGATCTTTTTTAAGGGTAAACTATAGATACACCAAGATTATTGATGTTAATTGGACAGTTTCACATATAAATACGAATCAGTTCTTGAAAGATATAAGACGTCAAAGAACTCTATTACACGGATTGGGGAAAAGGTTAAAAGGAAAAGCGAAGTTGCTGAGTGATAACAAACATAGTATGAATAATTGAAGATGTAGACAAGAAGATAGATTAAATCCTTGTACATAAATGGGAAAAAATAAGTTGGGGCCACTGGTAGATGATAATATGCACTTGAAAGAGAATGAAGACAAAATCTTTAGGTTTTTAGAATAGCATGATTGATCACCAAACTAGCCAATCAAAGTTTTCCATAAAAGAAGATTAATTTGGTAGCGAATTTCACTCTGATGTTTCTTATTTTCTTCAATTTACATAAAATCAAAGCAAAATGGAGTGTTTTGAGTTTTGAATACCTAATTTTTGTTATTTGTTGTCAAGAAAGCATGAAATACATCAATGGGTATTTCAGAAAGTTGATACGGGGTCAAAATCAAAATGAAAAGCTGAATCGTTATTCAGCAATTAAGAACAATCAGTTCTTTAAAAGAAGCCCCAAAAACCCATGAGGGAGATAAATATCATAATTTTGAAATGGAAAACCAAAACCCCAAAAATCGTGCTTCGGGAAGGTGTTGTACCACATGCTCACCAAGTTGTACCTTTTTTGCTCTAGAAACTATGAACATGCTCCATCGATGTCATTTCTCGTCCAATAAAACACAAAAATAACATTCCTCAACCGATCAAGAAGAAGATAAATAAGAACAAGTTACAGAAACATACCAAAAGGGTGTTTCAAGAAGTGATAAATGGTCAATAAATTTTCATCTGAAACCAACGGACTGTGTGTTTTTGTGTGTGTACGGACATATACAGATAGAAACAGATTCCAAAAGGGTCTTCAGAAAAACGAAGATCGGAGAGTTTAAGCAAGTAAAAAACACAAGTTTTTCGCCAGAGAACAGAACAGACTTACCACTGATTTTGCTTTACTTAATCATCGAAGGTTTTGAGGGGTTTTCAGATCTAAGAATCGAAGAAAGTGATAGAGTGGGAAGAGAATCAAAAGTAATGATTTCTGAAGGGATAATCAGAAGAGAAGAGCTTCTTCTTGCCTCTTCGCCATTTCCTATGCTCTCTCTCTCTCCCCCTCTTCCTCAACTGAAATAAATTATTACATCGAAAAGAAGTTTCAAATAGGGCCTACATTTTGAAAAGATGGTTACTTTTCACACTTTATTTTATAAAATGACATTATAGCCCCTCTTTCTTTTTATGTATTAATTTAATCCGTTAATGTCATTAGTGTCATAAATGAATACCAAACTATTTGTTTTATTATAAAATGTCATTATTTTAGAAATGGATTCATAAATAGGTAACGCATTATTTGTTTTGTTTATAAAATATGATCGATAAATCGTTATAAATTTAGAATTTATTGAACATCAAAGTAACTGAACCTTCTAAAATAATTGTGTTTTATGAAGGAAAAAAAAAAACACTAACCATTTATAACATCAATTGTAGCTTAAAATATATAAATACTTAAGTAGTATTTTACACTCTATATATTTGTTTGTTTTAGACATAGTATATAACATCTTTGAAAGAACATAACAAGGAAAATCATTATATCTATGGCATTACAATTAAATAGAGTTAAAATACTACCAAACTAACTACTTAATGACAACGACCATCAACATGATATTTTTAAATAAATTTCACATACAAGTGAACTAATTTGATTCATTATGATTTTTTTATTACATAAGCTAAAGATGTTAAACATACATACATAAACAACATTGATGATCTATAAAGTTTTGTATCATCTAATGTCAAATAATGTCTTTCTAACCTGCTAATCTTGTATTACCTTATTGTAACAACATACACGTCAAATGTATAAGGAATAACCGAAATATATTGTTTTATCATATATGGTTTTAATATGATTTAATTTTGTTTTCATTTTTGTTCGTCGTATTAACGGAAAATTATTAATAATTCTTTACTGTTTGTATTATAAAGTCAATCTATATATTTTCAATATATATCTCTAGTATTCATTTATTTTTAATTATAATGGTTGAACATGAAACATGGTGACATTCACTTGGCCGTTAACTTATTTTAATTTGGTATCTTGGTCGTTAACTTATTTTAATTAGCTCCATTCACTTGGTTATAAGGAGATTATGCACTTTACATCTCATAGGATGCATTTTGTGTAGTATACTGTAATAAAAGGGTGTTTATTTATTGTTTTAGAAGTATAGGGGTGGTACCTGAATTTATCCATACATAATGCTCTCTTTTTATTTTGTTGAAAGAAACGCCTACCCAATAAAAGCGGGATTATGTATTTCTTGTCTTTTTCTTTCTTTATTATTTTCGGGATTATTTGTGTACCTAAATAAATAGTCTGAGTAAGTGAAAATAATAAGTGTATTATGTGAATACATATTTTGAAAATATACTGTTATTTTTTATTTTCTTTTTTGTCAAATAGTGACAAAATTAAAGAAGGGTTAGCAGATAGATACATCGTTTTTCTCATTTTTTGTAATTAATAGTAGTTTAAGAAAATCCAATACAAAAGTACAAATTTACAAAATTCGATCCAAAAAATTATAATTAACTTACATACCCATTTCATAGATGTTTTGACTCTATTATTGATGACAAATATAGTGTTACGATTGTTAAGAAACATGACGTTACGCTACTTATTTTATAAAGGTGTAATAATGTTTTGGCATAATTTTACTTTTTTGTAATTTAAGGTTTGGTTTGTCTTTTAATATTTAAAGTTTACCCATTAAGAATTAACTTTAAGCTTTAGAGTTTACTTTTTAAAAATACAGTTTCTAGTCATCAACTTGCTTTTTTGTGTTCAAATGGATACTATTATTGACTTAATAGTTCATCCAAATTTTATTTATGTGGTCCATTTTTTGGTATTATTTAAGCCTAGATAACACTAAAATAAATATAAAAGGTAAAATCATCTCCAGCTTATTTTCATTTTTAATATGAGAGTAAATAAATATAATGTAAATAGTATTTTAGGATCATATCTCGTTTTTATACCAAAAGTGAAATTTCTAATATATCCATTTTCTTTTGTAATTTATATATATTAAGTTTTATTATTTTATTAAATATCTTTTAACAAATATATATTTTATCTTTCATAAATAATATATATAACTTACATTATTATAAAGTTATAACAAATTAAATTTTTCCTATAAAATATGTTAATCGTGTTTTAATTTTTAAAACGTTATTTACAAGTTTATTTGAATTTATATATCAATATTAAATTTTATATTCATCACTGTATCTCATATTGGTGTGTTACGGTTTTCTAATTGGCTATAGATGTTGGAGTCTCTCTTCTTTTCTATAAAAAATGATAACAAAAGCAACATCCGTGCCCTGTAATGTTGATTGGTTAAACATTCAATACCAAGTTACAATCCATCAAACGTGAACCTACATATATAACCTTAACTAACACATATCTCTTAAGCAAACGATAAGCTTAAAGAAGAGATAATGACAATATAAATATAATCCAGAACGTTAGAGAATGTAGAAGTTTTGAACCCAACAGTTTGGTTAGCAAGTCTGCTAACTAATAACGGGTGTGAATTCGAATCGGTGTGATTTCTTTTATTATACTCATTCTCTTACAAAGTACAATCCATTTGTACATGCTTTTTTCGCTCATGAAATACAGTGTTTTAAGCAATGTGAAGTGCCCACTCATTGTTACATAAAAGAGGTGTCGGCTTATTCATGTTCACATTAAAATCTATTAACAACCATCAAGTCCAAAGTACTCATTGTTATATAAAAGAGGTGTCGACTTATTCATGTTCACATTGAAATTTATTAACAATCATCAAGTCCAAAGCTTTTCACTAACGGTGATAGTCATTACTCGATATTCAGCTTCAACTGATGATCGCGAAACAACCGAGTGTTTCATTGACTTCCAGGAGATTGGTGCTCCACCTAAGATCAATAAGTATATAGTTTGTGATCGTCAAGAACAAGGGCATCCCAACGAATCATAATTGATATAGGCAATCAATTTTGTCCCTTTCTCTTTTGGCAACAATATTCCTTAACCCAAAGTGGTCTTGAGGTATCTAAGCACTCTTATAGCAGCTTCCAATGATTTTGTCTAGGATCAAAGACAAATTGGCTCAACACATTTACCATGTAAGTGATATTTGGTATGGTTTCTTGAAGATATAAAAGTTTGCCAACTGGACGTTTATACATGTTGGCATCAATCGATTCAATTTCATCTCCCTTATCAAGTTTGAGGTAGTAACGTCTAGAAAATCCACAATATTTTTTTTCATTTTTAAAACAATAAATCATACAAACGAGTTGTTCCAAAATCGATCAAAGTGAATATATCATTTAAACATCAAAGTAATATCATTAATTACAATGCAGAAAACTCTAGGGAATGTTGTGCAGTCACGTTGGGCCCTTCTCTTTCGAACTGAAAATACCTGAAACCATAAGCATAAAGCTTAGTGAGTTTCCCAAAATACCACATACTAAAACATACAAGTGTCATGGGCTACCCTAGGGGTGTCAAAAAAACCGAAACCCGATTAACCCAAACTGAACCCGAACCCTAATAAGGTAATTAGGGTCGGGTTTAATAGGGTCGGAACTCTTAATCGGGTTATTCGGGTTAACCCGACTAACTGGAATTATTATTAGGGTCGGGTTTAGGGTTGATTTTTTTCAAAATAATTTGGGTTTCGGGTCAACCCGAATAACCCAATTAAGAATTTATTACCAAAACTTTTTTTCCTACGTTGAATGACGTGAACTTAAGATCCCATAAGATTTTACAACTAATACATATTCCTTATTTAAGCAAACCAGATAATAAAATTACTATGTATAGAGATGTATAAAATGACATAATTTTCCTCTCTTCTTAATGCAGTATGGTTTGTTTGTAACAGTTTTACAAATTTTATTCACTGTTTACATTACTAACATGGTAAAAGAAACTCCAAAAATTCATATTATATACCAACTTTACATTTTAAGTCCCAATACATGTGGATTATGTATTAAAATGGCACAACATAAATTCATCTTATATTTCAACCTCAACCCACTACCCGATTAACCCGATCCTACTAACCCGAAACCCGATTAACCCGAACCCGACTAACCCGTACCTTATTAGGGTCGGGTTACGGGTGAATATTTTTTCTAGAAAAACCCGAATAACCCGACCCGTTCAACCCGAAACCTGATCGGGTTAACCCGATTAACAGCCCTAGGCTACCCCATGGTCTTTCCTTGCAGTTTCAAGGTTCAAATCACGGCCTTACATACAGGTGTCACGGCCCAGATCCTAGTCTTTCATACAACTTTCAGGGGCCAGATCTTGGTCCTTTATACAATTACCAGGGACCAGATCCTGGTCTTTCGTATGATTATCATGGGCTAGATCCTAGTCTTTCATGCAAGCATCACAGAGACGACTAGGATTCCACATAACAAGTAATGGACCGGCATTGGTGCCTTTGACCCATGGATATAGTGAGAACACTCACCTCACATTCTGAAAGAATAACTGCATCGATCATTGCTCTAAAAGTTATCTCTGCCGGTCACATATGCAATTATCAGCAACCCAAATCTCAAACTATAAAGCAAATTACCCAAAATGCCCTTATGTCAAACTTGGTCAACCCTGGTCAAAGTCTAAGTCAACGGTCAAGGTCCAAAAGTCAATATTTCTTCCCAGCAGAGTTTCTCATGCGTACCAAGAAAATACACCTAACGTACTCTGATGTTGACCAAAAGTAGGGCGTGGACTGCGTACGCGTAACTTACCACCAAGTACGCCCAACGTATGCAACCCAGTCCTAAAACTCCATTAAGAGCTTATTTCATTGATCCCTTACGTCCAAAACTCATATCCAATCCCAAAATGATGTCCTAAATCATAACGCTTCCAACTTTATGATTTTCACGTCTATAAAGTGCTTAATGTCCAAAACCCTAAGTTCTTAACCCAATAAGACATCACAACTATTGTATGGAAGGGATAGAAGGGCCAAGATCACATTTTTATGGTTCATAATAGCTCCAATCTTATCCATTAGAATGGTCCCAACAAACAACATATATCGTTTATGTGGCATCCTCATTTTCACGGTCAGAAAAGACCGATTTTGTTTATGCTTTATAAAAATCAGAGTTCTTCTTTTAATAAAAATGTTGCGGAATTTGTTCCCATAAAGACATGATAAATATGTTATTAAAACATTTTCGGAGAAACGTATTTTATTCATTTCAAAACGTTTGGGATGTCATCGTTAATACAGAAACATAAGCATAAACAGAACTTACATTTATTTACACTAGTGATCTACATCTCTTTAAATCTCTCAGTGTAAAGTGACTTCGTATCAACACCTGTGATATAAATAAACTGAGTGGGTCAGGTTGGGAAACCTGGTGAGTACATAGGGTTTTCAACCCACAATAATATAATTATTATGTTCAATCAAACAATCAACCCAATTACCCATCCCCGTTATCTTCTTTACTCTTAAGGATTTAACCTAAGAGTCGTCTATCCTGCATTCGTTTATTCCGAAGTCCCTTACTTCCAGGGTCATAGGACTGACACTAAATCCATAGCTGCCAATGTTCGTTCGTAAAGCACTAATTCCATAGCTGCTATATCTTACTCATGGGGTACTAAATCCATAGCTACCAGTGCTCAACAGGTACTAAGTCCATAACTACCAATTCCTACAGGTACTAAATCCATAGCTACCAGTGTCTAACTAATAGGTACTAAGTCCATAGCTACCAACTCCTAACAGGTACTAAATTCATAGCTACCAACGTCTGACAGGTACTAAGTCCATAGCTACCGGTGTTTGTCCCATAGGCACTAAGTCTATAGCTGCCAATGTATACTCACGTCATCTTCTATCTCTCATCATTCATCTACCCATCTCATACCCAACATATTCGTAGATATAAAATACATATACAGTTTAAATCATTTAAAACATGTATAAAATCTTTCATCAGCATAGACAACAAGTATCCAGACAATATGCACACATAACACGTAATTTATAATAAAATACTTCATATCTATGTGTAAGATGAAAGGGACCATGCACTCACCTGAGTAGGTGGTGACTCAGCACTCGGACAGCGCTTCGATACTCTCAAAACGATATTCCTTCGATAAAACCTAGTACCAGTACCACTAGGGTTTAGTCTAACGATAACCGTGACTAATTAATAGTCTAGCTATTATTATTATTATTATATAAGCGTTAAATAACACTCAATATAACTCATAATAATAGCCCAAATAATTATTTTAAGGTCATAATAATGTTACTATAATTAATTAGAAGCTATATTAAAACTAGCGTAGGCGTAGCTCACTTACAGCGGGTTTTTCGCAAAACTGGGCTTCGCTGGAGCAGCGTTTCCCGAGCCGAAAGGCTCTTTTCTCGGGACTCTGGGAGCCTCGGGGCTTCCTTCGGGTGCTAGGGGGTTTACCTAGGCTTTTAGGGGGGTTAGGGAGCTTTGAGGGAGAGTTTAGAGAGAGAAAGAAGAGGGTTGAGGGGTGAGGAAATGAGGGAACCCGGCACCTCTATTTATAGGGGAGGAATCTGATGGACTCGCCGAGTCTGAGTCATGACTCACCAAGTTGGTCCATGTGGTGGCCTTCTGGTGGTGCCACGTGTCCAATTCTGGTGGTGCCACGTCACCCCTATCGCGTATCAGCCTTCAAACTTAGAAAAATCATAACTTTCGCATACAAGCTCCGTTTTCGACGTTCTTTATATCCACGCGTAGGTAAAATCAAGATCTACAACTTTCGTTTAGACTCCGTCGGCTAATTCTAGACCGATCTTAAATTTAACAGTAGTAGGCGTTTAGACTGTTAAATGACCGTGAAGAATTCATAACTCCTTCATACGGACTCCGTTTTCGCCTGTCTTTTTACTGTTGAGTTCCTATTAATGAGATATTCAACTCTCATTTAGGTCGCGTAAGCCAAAAACCGCTCGAACTAAAATCCGAGTTTCGGGTCGTGCACTGTTAAGCCGAATCTTAGAAAAATCATAACTTCCTCATACGAAGTCAGATTTGGGCGTTCTTTTTATCGATGCTCTTAGTTTAACATATTCTAAGACTTTCGTTTAGATTGCTAAGGATAAATCTTGCTCTATCGTAAATTCACTATTTACGCTTCCCGGTGCCGTGCCGGTTTTGCCATAAAACTTCGACGGGCCATAACTTTTTCGTTATAACTCGGATTTCGGCGTTCTTTATATGTACGGAAACCTTGTGACATATTCTAAAACTTGGTTAAGATTATTTATTATAAATAATCTTTTGTAGAAAAGTCATTTTCGACCCTTATTGCCTCTAAATTGACTAGCCCAGATCTGCGGGCGTTACAGTTTAAGTCTCAAAGGTACCCAAAAGTGCATATTTTTCAACTAAGTCTCCAACATTCAGATATGAATCAAAATGATGTTTAGATGGATAAAGTTTCCAACTTTATCCATAACAAGGTCACAAACTTTCAAGATCTAAAATTTATGCACTTAAAGTGACCAAAAGTTCATAACACCCAAAACTAATTGGATCAAAAAATTTCACCATCAAGATTCAAACTTTATACCTCAAGAAGAAAGATCAAGGCGAACAAAGTCTTGATCTACAAGCTACAATGTAACCAAAACTTCTTCAATGAGTTCCTTATTTTCCAAGGTGCACCAAGAACACTCCAAAGCACTTAAAAACACCTTCTTTTTGCTCACAAGGCTCAATCTAGGGTTAGGGTTACAAGAGACGATGTTAGAGAGGTAGAGGTTGAGAATGGAATGGTTTGGGGGAGTTAAGGAGCTTAAATAGGGCTCAAACCACGAAAATAGGGTTTGGGCACTAATTGTGTACGCCCAGGATACTCAAATTACGCCCGGTGTACTTGGGATGCCCTAGTACGCCCAACGTACGGGGCTCAACCCAAAATCGCCCTAACTTCAAACAGCCATAACTTCTTCATTCCACTATGTTTTCAACGATCTTTATATCAACGGAAAGGTATTAAAGAGCTCTACAACATTATCTAAATATCTTTGACTAAAAACTTCTTGAACAAAAATCCATATTTTATGCAAGAACCCGACCTATGATTTTTCCTATTTTACCCTTTGACTCCACAACATAATTCAAAGGTTTAGATCTCATAACCATCATTACCTCCTTCCAAAAGGTCTAGACATTGCCTCCTTAAGGCCCAAATTCTTTAGACAATGACTTCCAACCCACGACCCTGGATCACATAATGATTCCGAACATGGTGTTACAGAGGTTATGTTCCATTAGAAACTGGCTAGGTTTGTAACCAAGTAAACGAGATCCTTCCAAAATGCATATTATGTGTTTTCGTTGGCTTAAGACAGGCCCTTATTTGATGTGTTCCACCTCAATTCCCAATAAATATTTTAGATTGCCAAGATCTTTGATGTTAAAACCTTTATCAAGACTTGAATTTTGTCTTTTGATCTTTTTCAAATCATTACCAGCCATGATAACGTCGTCAACATAGATTAGGGTTACTACAAAGGTATTCCTATTTTTGTGAATGAAAAGGGAATGATCTGTAATACATATTTCCCATATCGAATCAGTGGATGGTATAAAGGAGTCTAAGGCATGGTTTTTTAGGAAAACCATATGTCGCAACGTGACATGAAGGGTGTCACGATGTGGCATCCTAATTAACAATCGTGTGTTCGGGATAGTTGTCACGACATGATAACAACCTCAAACCAAGCCCATATTTTTAGGGTTTCCTCAACATTTAAAGTTATTAACTCGTGACCTAGGGCACCCTTTTCAGCCTCCAACCACTCTCAACGAAACCATAGCCTCCCATCTTGCCTTTTGAGATGTTTTATGGTGTTTTGGCCTCTTTAAGGTTGAATGAGGACTTTTTTAGGAGAATGTGATGAGTTTTAAAGGTTACAACAATCTTATTTTGGCATAAAAACTTAAACCCTAAGCTGACATGCAACCTAAAGGATTTATGTTCTCACTACGATGTGCAAACAACTATTGAATATCAAGAACCCTAAAAGTATGTTGTTGTTTTTCGAAATTAAGAAAGGTTTATTAGAAAATACATACCTTTAGTTTATTATAGCAAACAAATAGGGATGTCAAAAAGTCCCGTGGGGCCCCGGTCCCGTATGAGGGGTAGTTGTTTAAAAAAATCGGGGGCGGGGGCGGGGACAAAGTTAACCCCCGTTTTAATTTCGGGGGCGGGGGCGGGGAAGGGCAATCCCGTTCCGAAATCCCCACGGGGACCCCGTTAACATAATATATATATATATATATATATATATATATATATATATATATATATATATATATTATGTATGATTGATTGTATCTGTGTGTACCCAATACCGTAGCCATGTATGTAGGGTTAATAACAATATACGACTGCATCTTTTTACTAATAAGTTTTGACTTTTGACATAAGTTCCTAGGTCGTAAGGAGTAATAACGAGTAATGAGTAATGAAGATTCAATTCCTTCCTAGTTCTCGACTTCTTGCTGCTAACATCGCTTCCCGCTGCTAACGTCGCTTCTCTCCGGACGAACCAAACTTTAATTTCTTCACGTCGTCAGCACTACAGAGTACATCGTCTCGGTCTAGCTGTCGTCTTCTTCATCGGTTCATCTCCCTTCATCCGTTCATCAGCAACACAGTTGAACACACGCTTAGGTACTTGGCTTAGTTGTCTATAACATCTTCTGATGATCTTCAGATCTTGATACTAGAACTGATCTGTTCACTGATCTTGATACTAGAACTTCAATTTCTTCACGTCGTCGTCTTCTTCGTCCCCCTTATATTAGTGTGTTATAATCATGATTTATATTAAATTAACTTATTAATCATAATGAACTAAAGTAAAGAGAGTGCATGCATGTAGATTGGAACTTCTAGTCTTCTAGAAGCAATAACAACTAAAGGTTGAAGCCGACGAGTCATTAGGTTCACAATTTTTTGAGAAGTTTGTTTATCTGCAGGTTGCAGCTCCATTAGGTTCACATTTTTTTTTTTTGTTTTCCTTGAGCTTTTACTTGCAGCTCCATTAGTTGAAAACTGTAACATTTTATTTGGTTAATTCCAAAAATTGATTTGCATTCCATACAAACTTAGGATATATATATAGCAAATAATTGATATCACTAACACAAATTGTAATAATTGTTAATGTTTTGTGATGTTGTAAAATAAATTTCAGGCTTCAAATATCATGACTTCTGCTGATCAAACTCAGCCACATCAATCAAATATGGTTCATGATACCGCCAATGCTACTGATCAGGCTGCGGAGAATGATAAAAAAAGAAAACTAAGATCTCCGGTATGGGCTCATTACGAATTGAAAAACATTAAAGGAACTCAAAAGGCTGTTTGCATTTATTGCAATAAGGCATTAACTTACAATAGCAACACTGGAACAAAAGGTTTGTTGGGTCACCAAAACTCATGTAAAGCAGGGAAATCTCAAAAAAAAATTGACGATTTTCAAAGTCGTTTAGTTGGAAAAAGTCTAAGACGGACGAAAGTGGGGGATCAGTTTTAGCAACCCATTGTTTTAATTATGAGGATTCACGAATGGATCTTGCTAGGATGATAGCGCAACATGACTACCCACTTCGTATTGTTGAACATGAAGGCTTTAGAGTTTTTTGTCAAGGGCTTCAACCATTATTTAAGTCTATTACTAGAAACACGGCTAGGAGTGACGTCTTGAAATTGTATGATGAGGAAAAGGAAAAGCTAATGCAATTCTTAGGGAGTATTCAAGGTCGTATTGCAATAACTACCAACATGTGGACTTGCAACAACCAAAGAAAAGGATACATGACCGTGACATCTCATTTCATTGATGATTCATGGAAATTGCAAAGCCGACTTTTGAGGTATTTACTAATTTATAGATATATGATTAATATAATACTATGTTTTCATTATATTAAATTCAATTTAAATTGTTGATTGGTAGGTTTATATATGTGCCTTGTCCTCATACTGTAACGAAACTAACAGATGTGTTGTTAGATTGTTTGATGGAGTGGAACTTAGATAGAAAATTATCAACTTTAACCGTTGATAATTGTTCAACAAATGATTGCATGATTGAACTGATAACAGAAAAAATGCCTTCTGATGGGTTGATTTTAGGTCGAGAGCTATTTCATATGCGATGTGCAGCGCACATTTTGAACTTAATTGTGAGAAGTGGGTTGGATTCCTTTAAGGGGATTGAGAAAGTCTGTGAGAGTGTTTCTTTTTGGACAACAACACCAAAAAGAATGGAGACATTTGAACAGAATGCGAAACATTATGGTGTTATTTGTGAAAAAAAAAAATAGCCCTTGACTGCAAAACTCGTTGGAATTCTACATACTTGATGCTTGCTACTGCCGTGAAATACAAAAAAGTCTTCTTCAGGTTAAAAAACCGTGAGCCCCAATATAAGAGTTTACCTGATGAAAGTGATTGGGAATTGGCTAGTGAACTTTGTGGTAGACTGAAGATCTTTTATAGTGTCACAGAATTGTTTTCGGGAACAAAGTATCCTACCACTAACATTTTTTTCCCTAAAATTTGTGAAATAAAGTTAGCTTTAAAGAAATGGGATGACTCCAAGTTCATTGAAGTTAGTACAATGGCATCAAGTATGGTCACAAAATTTGATAAGTATTGGGAAGAAAGTTATGGGGTGATGTCTATGGCTACCGTCTTGGATCCTAGGTTTAAGATGAAAATCTTAGAGTACTTTTTCCCTCTTATCTATGGCGATGATAAAGCAAAAGTTCATCTATTGAATGTTAAAGCAATTTGTGAGGGTATATATCAAAAATATGATTCAAGATGTGTGAGCCCAACAAGCAATGATGATAGTGTCCCTACTTCTACTAAAAATGCAACTCCTAGAGTTGAGACAGAATCATTAGATGATTTTTTTCATGGAACTCTTCTCGTAGTGTTGTTTGTGGGAAAACAGAGTTAGAAGTGTATTTAGAAGAAAACACTTTACCGGGGAGTCATGATTTTTATATTTTAGCTTGGTGGAAACTAAATGCTATTAAATATCCTACTTTGAGTGTGATTGCAAGAGACATATTGGCTATTCCCATCTCTACTGTTGCTTCAGAGTCTTCCTTTTCTACTAGTGGTAGAATTATTGGTCCACATCGTAGTAAACTTCTTCCGAAAACAATTGAAGCTATAATATGCACCCAAAATTGGTTATCTGGTGGGAAAAAAGGTATGCATTTTTTTATTCGTTATTTGTTTGTCATTTCCATACTAACGGTTGCTTACTATAATATTCTTATAGGTAGTCTTGTGGATGGTGGCGATGACTTAAATGTTGATGAAGACGAAGAGAAAGATGAAAAGTAGAATGATTTTATATTATGATAATCATTGATGCTTCTTTGAATTTATCGTGCATTTTTTGGTTTGTAACTTTGAATTTATTGGGCTTTTTTGGAACTTTAATCAGATGATAGATTTGGATATATTGTGGTTTTTTTGTGGAACTTTACCGTAATCGATCATGTTTCTTTGAATTTTTTTGGTTTGAAACTTCGAATTTATTTTGTTGTTTTTCGGGGGCGGGGGCGGGGGGGATAATCCAGGAATTCGGGGGCGGGGACGGGGATGAGAATGCTAGATATTTCGGGGGCGGGGGCGGGGGCGGGGGAACGGAAAAATTCCGGGGGCAGGGGTGGGGGATGCAGTCCCCGTCCCGTTTGCCCCCGTTGACATCCCTACAAACAAACTAATATTCATTCTTTTTTGGTCTTCAAAAT
Source organism: Lactuca saligna (assembly GCF_052625555.1). Taxonomy (NCBI): domain Eukaryota; kingdom Viridiplantae; phylum Streptophyta; class Magnoliopsida; order Asterales; family Asteraceae; genus Lactuca; species Lactuca saligna. The sequence continues at coordinate 284,430,677 of NC_136421.1, read as the reverse complement.
TCAGAAAGCAAGCACTAGAAGTCACGTGCCCCTAATGGCTCACACCCATACCCTATCAGACTGGAAGCTAAAGAGGTGAGAGGAGAAAAAGGAGAATTTTTGGATTTCACTCTTGGAATAAAGTGAATTCTAAGAACCAGACCCAAGGGGGATTATATAGGTGATAGTTATTAATCACATGTAATTGATATAATAACTAGTATGATTCAACTTGTATTCCCCCTATAAAAGCATTTAAAAACATTTAAAAGGTTGATTAAGGGGTATGAACTCACCTGTAATGAGTGGATTGTACGGAAGTGTTGGACAAGGTGCTAGGTGTCAAGTGAAGACTTGAACACATATAATTATCCTAAATAACATATAATAACACATATATGTATCCAGTTAGTCATTTAACAGCTAATTAACTAAGTTAAGACACCTTAGGACATGAAAACACTTTGATTCAAGTGCTATAGGTACCAAAGGGTTGCATCTAAAGGTTGTATGGCATTTCAATGGAGTTTATGGCCCAATGACCACTCCTTAAGGAGTTTACGGCCTATGATCATTTACCCCATGAGTTTACGGCCATAAACTCATGGTACTTAGTGTCATTTGGTGTTTTAAGGTCTTATAAGTCAAGATTGAGTATCCTATGATCAAGTCCAAGCCATAGGAAGTAATAGTGGCACCATTGCCCCACCTTATAGAGTTTACGGGCCATGGTCCATTCCCCATGAGTTTACAGCCGTAAAATCATGTGTGCTTGATTCTTTTGCTTGTTTAAGGTCCTATACTCCACACAAAAGTGATATAAACTTGTATCCAAGGCTTAGGAAGGGACTAGGGCACAAATGCACCCTTAAATAGAGTTTACGGCCCAAGGATCCGTAAACTCCCTTTTGATTGTGTTTTCTTGATGTTTCTTAAGTCTAAACAATTTCATTCAAGTATATAATAAGCTAGGACAAGTGTACTTACAAGACAAAAGCTTGATTGGGTGTTTAAGGTCCAGGAACACTAGTGTGTGTTCTTGGTGTTTTGAAGAACACTTGAAGATCTAAGTAAAAATGAAGAATTCATGGATGAAATGGTGTATAACAACTAGATGTAAGGTTATAACAACAAATCAAGTGAAGAAACACTTACGTTTTTGGAAGATTGGAAGAAGAGTGTGATGATACTTGAGAGAGAATGGTGGGAGTTTTTGAGTTTGAAAGCTGGAGAATTAGAGAATGAAGAGTAAACTCATGCCTTAAGCATGAGTTTGCGGCCCTAAGGGAGTTTACGGCCCAAAATCCATAAGTTTGGCCGTGAACTCCTTATTGAGGTGTTACGTGTGTGTTTGCTACTCCAAGACCCTAGAGAATACTTCCTTTTATTCGTTCGTTTCAAGAATAATTACTAAAAACATTCAAACGGACTTTAAACCAGCTAAAAATTAGCAGAAATGTATTTGACTTTTATTTGAAGTGCTTGACTGTAGGGTTTGTACGAATGAAAATTTCGGATTGTCACAATAGTGATATGTTATTATATGACCAATTAATAGATCTGTATGATTATATGTATTTACTGGTTTTGTGTTTATGTTTACCTGTTACATATGTCGATATATTGTGGTTGGGTTGATGCAATCCTACTTTGTGCTAAAGGCCAAGATACCCGGGGCGGTCCGGATAGTCTGTAAGCCCTGTGACGCGGTCAAGTCAGGCCGAAAGCCTGTAGAGCAGTCCATGTATGTTGTAGGCCCTACGAGGAAATCCAATTATGTTGAAGGCTCGTCGAACAGTCAAGATAGGTTGTGGGCATTGCGAGGTGGTCCAGTCAGGCTGAAGGCTTATATTTGCATGCTTTATTTGTTATGTTGTGTTATGGTACTTTGGGGAAACTCACTAAGCTTTGGCTTACAATTTTAGTTTATTGTTTGAGGTATTTCCGAGGATCGTTGGAAAGCAAAGGCCATATTGTGCACATCTTCATTTTTTCATGATATTGATTTTTGGGACACTTTAATATGACTTTACTTTTGAAACAATGGTTCTTTGTATAAACAATGATTGTTAATGGTTATTTTCGAAAATTTTGAATTTGTATGATTTTTGGGATGTTACAAGCTGGTATCAAAGCCTTGGTTTGAGAGAATTGGAGGAGCATTTGTATGAATCCACACTCAAACTATGGAACTGCAAAAGTTTTAAAATGATTTTCAAAATTGTTTTCAAAAGTAACCAATGAAGGATGTGATGTGTACGATTAGATGGAGCTAGAAAGTATACCCTAAGTTACCACACTGTTATTTGATATGATGTTTACAATAGAACAACATGTTAGTGACAAGCTAGGGATCTTTAGGAATTGCATGATAGAATTTCCTGATATATGATGCCTAATAGCCTAGGGTTACTTCTTGTATGGAATTGACATCATTACTGTAGTTGCTTAGTGTATGCATCATAATTATACATAACTAATATTTTATAGCCTGATAATGTTTGGTTTAACCTTATATCTTGTTCCTCATTTGGTTGTGGTCTTAGGGTAGAATCAAGTATTCAATTGTCTATAGGATCCAATGTTATGTATGATCAACATACGCGAGTGCTATAGGGTCGGTGGAAGTTTCATAGATGAGTATATGTGTGAGAAGCCGACCATATAAGGAATATTTATCCACTCCCGAGAGAGTGAGGATAGGAGGTATGTGTATCCTAGTTGTTGTATTTGTTTTAGGTGGTTGTGATGATCCTTCAGATAAATACGGGTATGTGTGGAAGGTAGTATGGGCCCGTACTACTGAAAGCATAGGACCCATACACATCGCAAAGAAGTCACGAACCCCAATGGATAATTTCGTCATGTGGTCGAAGCAATGTGTACTGTGGCATTCTGATGCATTTTTGGTTCGATTTAGTATAGAGCTTACGAGGGGACGTGATTCAGGGTCTGGAGTTAAGGGTCAGGATAGGTCAGGGTTGATTGTTGATCAAATGCGAGAGATGATTACCATTGAGGTTTCATAGATATTACGGGAAGAATTCTTTGGTATCGTGGATCAGATCATTGGCGGGCTAATTGCCAAGTTTGAGGAGCGAAGTACAACTTTGCAGACTGTAAGGGGGGACTGCTGATATGACTATTAGGGAAGATAACATGGTTTGATACCATGATTTGTGGCTTTTTTCCATATATGTCGGTCTTTGGTTATGGTTGTTCAGGCATGAGAATGAGACTGGTGATTGTTTGGGCCTTAGTGGTCATGTCAATTTGGGTTTGGACGGTGCAGACCTAGGTGATTTAGCTAGTTTTGAGGTCTCGAGGGCCTTACTTGAGGCCATGCCAGTTGAGTCGCATGACTCAAGAAGGAAACAATTTTTATGATCGACTCGAGGATTCCAGTTGGAAGCTGAGTGGTTGACAGATGGATTGGAATGTCGCTATCTACGACAGAGTTATGTTCTTCCAACTTGTTGCGCTCGAAGGAAAGACATAGCAGACTTGTGATATTCAGAGTCGGGGTGTAGAACTAGCACAAGGCTAGATAGTTGCGGTTTTTAGCAACATGTATGGCAGTGTGGGAATACACAAGAGGATCTTTGCGGCATGATTGCCTATAGATGAGATAAAGGGTCTGATTTCCCGTAGTATTCATAATGAGAATCAAAGAGGTTTTCCTTTTCCCTAAATTTTGTCTATCTTCCTGTTCCATATAATGAATGATGAATTGACTCTTAGGCAAAAGAAACGTAGACAAGAATATTAAGTCTAATATTATTAACCTAATTTATATTTGGGTCTATACTCAACCTAGTCTAATATATATGCAAAATGTTTTTTGGGCCCTATGATTTAATGAACCTTGTTATGATGCCCACACTTTGAATTATTTTTGGATCGACCTTGTAAAGCTATATACAATTACATAATATATATGTAGATGTTCAATTGAGACCATTACAATTTTGTGAGACATGAGGATGCAATCATAGCCACTCATATTGGAGATCAAAAAATAAAATAAAATATAAAGTGCAAAATAAAAGGAAAAATCCAAAAGTTCTTTTAAAAAAAATATATTGTTTTCGTTATTTAATATATCCGAAAAAATTAAAAAAGATAAAAAAAATCAGTATTTTTCTTGAAATATAAGTGAAATATTGTAATAAAATATTATACTATAAATAACTAAATCGAATTTTTAGAATGTTAGAATATTATAGTATTCTACTAAAATTGGTAGATATGCTAAACTATTATAATATGATACTTGAATTCTTAAATTTGTTAGAATATTCTAATATTTTATTAGATTTTTTTTGAATATTTGTAGTTTAATATGTTAGTAGAATATTTTAACATTTTAAAAATTTGATTTCAATATTTAGAGTATAATATTTTATTACAATATATCATGTATATATTTGAAAAAATGGTAATCATTTTATTTTATTATTTTCTCTTTTTGGATAAAATAAATTACGAAAATAATATTTAAAAAAATCAAAAAACTTCATTTATTTCGCAATTTAAAAATATTTTACTAGGATTGCGTTCCATATCTTTATATATATATATATATATATATATATATATATATATATATATATATATATATGAGAAAAAGGAATATACATTACAACCCCACCTAAGCTTAGGTACTAAACCTCTTGAAAATATATTGTTTTACTACATAAAAATTACGGTTAATGGACTCACGATTAATACTTCAAGATGTAAATTCAAGATCGACACAATAGGGTTTAGGGTTTAGAGTTTAGGGTTTAGGGTTTATGGTTTAGGTTTATGTTCAGGGTTTAAGGTTTAGGGTTTATGTTTAGGGTTTAGGGTTAGGGTTTAGGGTTTAGATTTAGGGTTTAGGGTTTAGCTTTAGTGTTTAGGGTTTAAATTTATGGTTTAGGTTTAGGTTTAGGTTTAGGGTTTAGTAATGTTCACTTGGATGAAGTAATAAATGATAATTGAGGAAAGAAAACGGAGATGATAAAACGATAATGAAAGAAAGAAATGTTATGGAGAATGATATATTTACTAAGTGAAACCAAATTGGGTATATTTAGCATGTTAAAATGACATATTTTAGAGGTTTAGTACCTAAGTTTAGGTAGGGTTGTAATGTATATTCCATATCCCCTATATTCCCTATCCCCTATATATATATATATATATATATATATATATATATATATATATATATATATATATATACACACACACACACACACGGTCCAATTCGGTTTTATACGGTTTGAAAAGTATGAAACCACAAACCAAATTGTTCATGACATTTTAAAAAAAATTTGAAACGCCAAACTATAAAACCAAACCGATACCCGATTTTGTCAGTTTCACTGTTTGAAACCGAACCATAAACGCCATAGTAGAAGCGGTTTCTTATATGGGAGGACATCTAGCTAACAGGTAAAATGGATTTTTTGTCCTTATAATGCATAAATAAATAAAAATTATAGAACATTAACAAAGAATAAAGCGTTCATATGGCCAAAGCACCCATTACATCTCTTAACAAACCTATCAATTTTAGATTGAGTTCGGAGGTCCAATTGTAAAATTTCATCTTCTTAAGCAAAACGAGGCCTTTTTTTTTCTTTCACGTAAACTGTTTAGTTGGGCCACAACTCTCTATTCGAAGCATTTCGGGCCGGAGTTATATAAATTGGCCTAGGGTTTTAATATAATCTCCTGCCGTCTACTGAATATCACCACTGCAAGAGGTAAAGAAGGTAGAATCGCCGTCGCCGTACTTTGTACCGGAGTAATCCCTCTATCTCTACACGTTTATTTTCCATCCTTTTTTATCAGCTCCTCGTATATGTAATCACACATGTTATGCGTGTCACTCTCTGTTATTTATGTATTATTTATCGAAGGATTACAATGTCTACGAGACTTTGTTAGTAATAATGTCTGCATACTTGTTTCAAATCATGTTGAAGTTGTACTGTTTGTATGTTCTTTTGTGGAGGTTAGATGTTGCGTAAAAATTAGAGTTTCATATATGCCTTAATACGCTGATTACATTTCCTTTTGTCTATATTGCATATGTTGATTGTTCTGTAGTGTAGAGCTTTAATACTTATTTGATCTTATGCTGGATCGCATCATTGACTAAGGTTGTGATTAACAGTATCTAGAAGATGGCGTATGCAGCGATGAAACCAACAAAGCCAGGGCTAGAAGAGCCTCAAGAACAGATTCACAAGATTAGGATTACCCTTTCCTCCAAGAATGTTAAAAATCTTGAAAAAGGTACGTGTTCTTTCAACCTCAGTTATTTCAGCAGATCCTTTAACTTATCTGTTCATTCTTGTGTATGTAATTATGGTGCTGAGGGGAACTTGTGTTCTTCATTGGTTGTTACTAACAAAATGACTAAACTACCATGATATAATAATCATTTGATCTCTATATTGGTGATTGTTTAGAAGAGTCTTGACAAACTTTAATGAATTGGGGATTTGTGACAGTGTGTGCTGATTTGGTTCGTGGTGCGAAGGACAAGAAGTTGAGAGTTAAGGGACCAGTTAGAATGCCCACCAAGGTTCTTAATATCACAACCAGGAAATCTCCTTGTGGTGAAGGTAATTCAACTTTTCATTTTGCTTGTGTTATACTACAAGTTCATCTCATAATTTCTAATGAAAGAACAACATTTAATTTTTGTATTTGATGTTTGTAATGATGTAGGAACAAACACATGGGACAGATTTGAGCTTCGAGTTCACAAACGTGTGATTGATCTTTTCAGCTCACCAGATGTTGTGAAGCAAATCACCTCCATCACCATTGAACCTGGTGTTGAGGTTGAGGTCACCATTGCTGATTCTTAGATTACCAAGTGTTGTTTGCCTTGCCCTATACATTTACTATGTTTTATCTTGGGTAAGATTTCATGTAGGGTTAAATACTTTTTGCAATTTTGGAAGTATTTCAAGTGAAGATTTTCAGAGTTATGTTTATCTTTAATCTATTGTATTTTTATCAACTTAGTGCATTTCAAAGTTCATGCCCATTTTGATATTTTCTGTTGGTGTGTAGTTTCATGTGAGATATTGAATCCAATTACTAAAACCATTCAGACTATTTAGAAGTAATACAAAATTGGTGATCCTATTTAACACGTAGATATATATATATATATATATATATATATATATATATATATATATATATATATATATATATATATATATATATATATATTTATTTTTATTTTTATTTTTATTTGACATTTTATTTTAACATAATCATGAATCCACCCAACCACAATATCCTTAAATAAGGCTCATACTAATTTGATATTTTTGGAGCTTTTTGCTATTAGTAATTTTGTAATATGATGAAAATTTGAAGTAATCCACTAAACAAAATGAGCGATCACTCTGTTTAAAAGGTCAAAAAAAGTTCGAGTTTGTTAATATAAACGAGGCCACTGTGGTCATATTTTCTGATTATCCCTTAGTTATATTTCTTGTACTAGTAGTTAAACATAAGCGGTATCCTTAAAAGACATTCTACAATGCGTGTTTTATCTATTTCTCAATCGACCTCAATCATGCATGAATTCTCTTTTCTCGTGAAAAGTAGGGCCTTAAAACCTAATTTTATTACTTTTATCTCTAGCCCTAAATAAAAATCGTAATAGGCATGTTTAAAAGACGATATAAAGTAGAACAAAAGAAGATTAGATACAAATAAATACATGTATGCAACCCTTTGCAGATTTACAAAGAACACCACCATCTTCACATAGACCCAATCTTTGAAGTCATCAAGAAACAAAAAAAAAGCTATGTCCCACACGGGTCTTGAAAAGTAAAGCACCACATGATACCAATCTTTGAAGTCATCAAGAAACAAAAAAAAGCTACGTCCCACACGGGTCTTGAAAAGTAAAGCACCACATGATATCCAAAATCCAGTAGCAAAACCAACTCCCCCACCAATATAGAACCATACCCAAAATTCATCTAGACCTTCTCCATCACCCTTACTTTTACCAATGACAGATGGTACTTCATCTTCTTCGTCTCCAAGACATTTTGTAACAAGGGGAGGTCCACATAATCCTATGTTTCCATCGTATCTTGAAGGTTCAAAGGACTGGAGTTAAGTGCTAGATGGAATTCTATCAGACAAATTATTACATGAGACGTCTAGGTAATCCAATAAACTCATTTGAGACATGCTTGATGGTATATCTCCTGACAAATTGTTTCTAGATAAATCCAAAGCTAAAAGTTTTTTCATCAGACCTATATTACGTGGAATCTCTCCACGAAGAGCATTCCCTGATAAGTTTAGCGCAATCACTTCATAAAGATTGGTGATATCATATGGGATTTGTCCTGTTAAATTGTTGCTTGACAGGTCAATGCTCTTCAACAATCTCAAATTGTTAATGAATTCACGTTTATCTCCTAGCCACTCAACCACTGCATGGTCAGCATAAGCAACACCATCTCTACCTAAATCGAAATACGATGAGTAATCATATTGTAGATCTTGTACTTGTGTGAATCCTTCTTGAACCATGCTAGTAAGATTGCTCAAACATGAAGGAATGGTTCCATGGAGATTGTTTATTGACAAGTCCAAGATTTGAAGGTTTTCTAATTCACATAATTGTAAAGGCATGGTTCCGAAGAAGTTGTTTGATCGTAGGATAAGAACATACAACCTCAATAAGTTTCCTCCAATCCAAACAGGAACGTTACCCGAAAACTTGTTGCCCCCCAAATTCAACGAGTTTAAACTCGTACAATTCTGTAAAGATATGGGTAATTCTCCAGAGAAGTTATTGTTGTATAAATACAATACCTTGAGTTTGATCAAAGATTCAATAGAAGTAGGAATTCTTCCTGATAGATTGTTGTGTCCCAGATTTAGAACTTTTAGCTGTTTGAAATTCCATAAACAGTCTAGAAGTTCCCCGGTTAAAAAGTTATGGGAGAGATCAAGAACTTGTAAAAACCCATCAACAATTTGGCATAAAAAGGAAATCCCTCCATAGAATTTGTTTCTCGAGAGATTTAATGATGCCATGGTGGAAGAAACATTAGGTATTGGACCGTAGAAGTTGTTGGAACTCAAATCCATGACCGAACCAAAGTCAAAATTCGATGATAAATCTGGTACTTTTCAACTGATGTTGCTGGAAGAGAGATTAAGATAATGTAATCGTGAAGGCCACGTGTCCCAAAAATCAAGAGGAACTGTGTCTGATATTCTAGTGTTAGAAATATCAAGACGAGTAAGATGTTTGAGATTTTGAATCCATTTTGGGAATTGAGGCCCTAGATTGCAAGAGCTTAGATCAATCGCCTCTGCAGAAAGGTTTGACATGGGATCTATGGAAGGAACTCCTTCGAGTGAGTTTTTTGAAAGATCGTTTATAGAAACCTTCGAGTTTCCAATGTTTACAGAGATGGCACCTCTAAGATTATTGAAAGAAACGTCAAGGGTTTCAAGCTTGGGTAATTCCCACACTTTCTCACTTATAGTTCCGTTTAAGTGATTGTGAGATAAACACAAGTATCCTAGGTTTGAAAAGTTTTCAATCTCATCGGGTAATGACTCTGTAAATTGGCTCCCTCAAGTTGACAACCATTGTAATGTAAATGATGTGCATCCAGACAAGTTGTTCAGAAAATCAGGAAGGTTGACAATAGCAGAGTTGTTTTCCAATCTAAAAACTTCCAAATTACAAAGGTTACCAAGATATTTTGGTATCCTATCTATGGGGTTGTTAGAGAGCAAAAGAAAACGGAGCTTATTATTGGTTAATGGGAACAACCAACTATACATGGATGAGGTGAGATTGTTGTTTCTAAGATCAAGGAATTCAATAGATGAAGAAGAGTTGACAAAAGAAGAATACGGATCCATGACTTGAGAAAGCTCACATTCTTGTAAACTTAAATGTGATAGTTTTCCAAGACCCAAAACTACATTAACCCAATTGTTTGCTTTGGACATGGAGATCTCATCCATCTCAAGATGTTGCAAATAAGATAGATGAGACATCCACTCCACATTTTCAACTCTACATCTTCCAACATATCCAAGGAGAAGCTCTTCTAAGTTGGTGAGGTTTCCAAACTCTGGAGGAATGGTTCCATAAAGAGAGTTATGGGAGAGGTCAAGGTAACTTAATTCGGTCAAGGAACCAAGTGAGGCTGGAATGATTCCATTAAAACCATTGTCGCTAAGATCAAGGTACCTTAATTGAGTCATGGAACCAATGAACGTGGGAATGGGTCCATGAAAAGAATTGAAGGAAAGTTGAAGATGATTCAAGTTGCTTAAGTTAACCAACGAATGGCTAATCTTACCTCCAAGACCACTGTGCCATAGTTCAAGCTCTATGACATGACCAGTTTCGTTGTTGCATGTGACTCCGAACCACTTACAACAATCGTCTTCTTTAGCTCTCCATGTATAGAGATGACCATTGGGGTCTTGAAGGCCAACTTTGAAATCAAGGAGAGCATGTCTCTCTTTATCAGAGCATTTGTTGACAACACCTTTATCATCATCACCTCCTCCTCCTCCTACCAGCGTTACCAATTAGTTGGCAGTTGTAGTCTCAGTGAGCAGCAAGAGAAGTGAGAAGATTATAAAAACACAAGGATTCATGATGTATGTGCACAACTTGGTGATATTTGGTTTGTATTAATGCATATATGAAACGCCACAGCCCTTAAGGTTATATATAGTGTGGGGTGTGATGAAGAATCTTTCATGTGGATTACCTCAAATTGGCGCCTATTTGTGTCATACAATACTCCAAATTGTGATATTTGAACGAAAGTATAAGACAAATTAAAAATGAATAAATGAAATAAGTTGCCCAAGTTAGACGTCAAAGACTTGCAAGTCTTGGAAATTTGTATTTATTTTAAATATCTTTTCCAAACTTGTGGTAGCTTTTGGCCCTCATAATATGTGATGTAACTCCCAAAAAGAAAAAAACGAACTGTTGGAATCAAATACCATAAATATCCATGAAATTTGGAATATGATATTCTTTTGAGTCTAAGAATTTAATGAGTAGGAAATGAATTTTTCCTACTTAGACTAAATAGTAAACTTGTTTAAATCAAGCCGACTTGTTTAAATGAACCCAAGTTGGTCCATTTCGATTTAGTCCAAGGTGTTTATTGTTTAAACAAAATATATTTTAACTAAAAGCTGCTATCTATGACTCAAAATTTTAAAATGATTAAAGAAATTTACAAATTTATTATAACTTTTTGAAGAACGTAGACTTCATTTAATTTATGATCGATATTATTTCTTTCATTAGTACATGTTATGCCTAGAGATGGTAAAAACACATGTATCTGATGGATACCTGGCACCAGAATTGTAGTTGATTGATGCCAGGGATAGGTACATGGTTTGCCCGAAGTTATAAAATAGGGACAAGGACAAGGAAGGGATCCCCCTAGGTTAACCGAACCCGGGCCAAACAATGTGACATTAATTGTTCACAAACAATATCAATTTCATAATATCAGAATTTCACAAACAATATGAGTATTTCACAAATAATATTACTAAATAATATTCCTAATATCAAAATTAATAGAACTTCATAGTATCATAATTCACAAACCATATCAGTAGATGAAGCTTGACACCCAAACAATATTCAAAACCGGATCTTCAAAAATTCAAACCAACTAAAAGAAACTTGGAGACGAAGCTTGAACTCACTAATCTAGAAGTTGAAGTAGATAAAGCCTTGAACAGATTCATGATTGTTAGAACTTTAGACCCAAACAATGTGTGGTCTCATGAGGTTGGAGGAGTGCATCCACACCTTCTAGCTAGTACTAAACAAAGAAAAAAGGAACCCTAAGTCCCTAAGTCTAAACAAGTCTCATGTCTTATTTCAAAATTATATATATATATATATATATATATATATATATATATATATATATATATATATATATATATCTATATAGGATATAGATCCGGTAAGAAATTTTTTTTGTAGGAAGGTAAGAAGTTTTATTTCTACATAGTTTTTTGACGAACAAAAAAAATGAATCACTAGATGATTCATTTGTAAGATGATTCACAAGAAAAAATTCTCAAAAAAACATCTTTATGATTCATTTTTAAGTAAATTAAGAAAAGATTCACTTTTATGACAATTTTAGTGAATAACAACAAAATCATTATATAAATGAATCATCTAGATGTTTTTTTGAGAATTTTTTGTTGTGAATCATCTTACAAATGAATCATATAATGATTCATTTTGTTTGTTCCCGAAAAAAATATGTAGAAAAAAAACTTTTTACCTTCCTACCAAAAATTTCCTTCTTATTTGATTTTGACTCTCTCTCTCTCTCTCTCTCTCTCTCTATATATATATATATATATATATATATATATATATATATATATATATATATATATATATATATATATATATATATATATATAAAAGTAGCATTCATTTGGTATAGTGTTTGATAAAACTAAATAATAAGTAAAATAATAAGTAGCATTCATTTGTCATTTAAAGGAGAACATACAAGGTCCAAGTAGAGGTGCACATGGTCCTAGTAAATTTAGTTTTAGATTTTTTAATATCAGGATCACAGATAAAATCAGATCTAGCCAATTTCAGATTTTGGATAATCCAGAATAAATTTTAGTTGGAAATTATAGGATCCGGTCGAAATCTGTGGATAGATTTTTTTTTTTTTTTCTAGATTTTGGTTGGAAATTATAATTTTTTTTAGATAAAGGTATCCTACAGATAATCCTATCGAATTTTTTTGTAACCAAATAAAATAATATAGTGGTTGGATTATTTTACAGATAAAAAGCTTTGGATCCGTTTTGTGATCCTCTAGGCCCAAATATTGTTCATATGAAACTTTGAACATGTAATTAAAGCATACCCGACGATAGACGTAATACCATCCATGGCGTGAGAATTAAATCATGGAATGCAAATAGTTAACGAAGCTGTCTAGGTTTTGAACGTAGGCCTCCATTTTAAAATTTCATTTCCCAACCACTAAGCTCTATGATCAACATGCATATTGATTTAAATATGTAAAACACGTATTCAACCTCATATGTTATCAAACAAAATTGTACACAATTACAAACTTCTTAACGATTGTAAACCACTTTAAACACTCACTACTCTTGTCTTTGTTCATCAAAAACATACAACATTGCACCTAAAAATTCGTTTATCTTTAGTACAACACCTCAGAATTGTCACCTAGCTTTTGGGTACTCTTCACTCCAAAAAACTTACATGGCTCGGGTGCATGCATGCTTAATTATTATATATAATTGTCGTGCGATAGGCCTTAAAAGAATGAATGTTTGGCAGGAGCTCGACCAACAACCCTCATCAAATTAGCCACTTCCAAGATCCTTGCCACTTTCGTCCCTTTCTTTGCCTCTGTAGTCGCTCTCCTTTCTTCTGCTTTCCTTCGAGCTTTTGCTATGTCATTCTGCATTTTCTCCATTGCCTTTGCTCGTTTCTCCTCCAGTTTTCTCTACACCAACCAATATGATCGATCATGTTCGTACGTATTACATTTAAACAATCTTTATAGCGACTTTGATTCAGCATATAGCTTAATAAAATCATATATATGAAAAGGAAATCAGTTAATCTTCTCACATCGGATCTTTACTATCCACTCTCCTATCTCAAAATCGGGAATAAAAATCGCTATCTGAAAATCGATTTCAGTGAATATAAGGGTTGTACTATGTTCATTTGAAGTTGTGTCCGAAGATAGATTAGTGCTACAGGGTTCTCTGCAGTTGATTTATAGTACTTGCATAAAGATAATGTACTAACAAAATGACAAAAACTACAGTTACGATTGTTTACCAATTAAAAGACTTTTCGTTAACACTTAACAGGATACGTGTGTATGCTTTGACCCGTTAGAAGAATCGTACGTACCTCAACTTTCTTCATCCACAAACTGGATTTCTGAACCTGTTCATTCTCCCACCCGTTAATGATCGCATCATCACGTTTGAATCGATTATTGATCTTTGAGATCTTGGCGTTTTGCCAAGCGGATATCTTTGATTCGACCTCATCTTTCTTCATCCTCTGAACGGACACCTCGCTATGGTTTCCACCGGCGGTGATCATGGAACTTGTGCCACCCTGTGGTCTAGTCGGCGACGCCATAGGATTATTATCTGGCACGATCGCTAACGGATTAGTTTCTCTCGTATCTTCCTCACCAATCCTTTCCAGATCACTGCTTCCATTGTTGGTGTTCATACTGTTCACTCCCTCGCTGATTTCGCTTCCGTTTATGCCAGTTCCGGAGGGCATTAAACTCTCTGCTCATGGTGGTGAAGTTTTCACTTTCGGTGCTGGTTACTGAGAGGGATGAGGATCGGTGGCTGGTGGTTTCCTAGGGGTCATGGTGAGGGCGATAGGGTGGTGGTGGAAGTGGGGAGGTTAGAGCATGGATTTCTCTAATGTTTTCATCATCATCATCGCCTTGTTCTTGATCATGTGAAGAATAAAGTGTTTGATCATTGAACATGCTTGTCTTCTGGGAAGATAACAAAACAGAAAGAACAAGAATTAGAGCTTGGAGAAAAAGGGTTGGGAAGGAGAGAAAATGGCGTAATCACAATATAAAGTATGCATTACGATGATATGATTAATGATGTTGGGTTAATTAAGCAAAAGAAAAAAAATACTAAGCAAATACTAACCACAAAAAAGAAAGATGACTTTGCATGGAGTGTAGACTCAAACATCTCTTCGGTAAGAAGTACTTATCATGTTTTCCTTATTAAAATTTTCTAACATATTTATTTAGTAGAGGTGATAAAAATCACAAGCTATGTTGCTCGTTTTGGTGTTATAACATATTTTTAAAGTAATTATTATCAAGATGGACTAATGAGTTCCATTTACTTAGCGAAACAAGAATATATTCGGAGTGACAAATATGGACTTACAGATATGGGGTTCGGTGAAAGCACCCATGGGTACAAGGTTCTAAGGGGCAACACCCTTGGTGTGGTCTAGGGGCAGCGCCCCTTGAGGGGTCTAAGGGGTAGAGCGCCTGACGGTGGTTACTAATTATGATGTAATAATGAGTTATGTGCCAACGAGGGAACCTTGCCTGTCCACATCTCGTGAGGCGTTTTGGCAACCTTCTTAGTTGGGACTAGATTAAGGATATGAGCGGCAGTCTCTAAGATATACTTCCAAAATGAGATAGGTAACGAAGTTCGACTCATCATGGAACGAACCATATCCAACAATGTTCGATTGCGCCTCTCAGCCACACCATTGAGCTGCAATGTTCTAGGTGACGTCAATTGTGAAACAATTCCACATTCCTTAAGATAGTCGTGGAACTTGATACTAAGATACTCACCAACCCTAATAGATCTGAGCATCTTTATTTTCTTGCCTAATTGATTCTCCACTTCTTGTTTAAACTCTTTGAACTTTTCAAAGGTTTTCGACTTGTGCTTGATTATCCATCAAGGTCACATAGAAATGGTTTGCATCCCTTTATGGTGGATCTGAAGGGCCCACACACATCTGTGTGTACGAGATCCAACAATCCCTCACTTCTTTCACAAATACCAATGAAAGGTTATTTAGTCATCTTTCCAAGTAAACAAGATTTGCGCGTGTCATCTAACTTTAGGTCAAATGACTCCAAGACTCCATACTTTTAGAGTTGGGCAATGCACTTCTTGTTGACATGTCCAAGACGAAAATGCCAAAAGCATGCATTTTCTAAACCATTAGACGAATCAATATGCAACACATTATTTCCTAAGTTATCTACTACCATCACAGTTTCATATACACCATTACAAGGCAATGCTTCAAAAATATAAAGTATCATTATAGAAAGCATTAATAGAACCAACTTCATTATTAAATGAAAATCTAAAACCTTGTTTGTACAAACCATGAAAAGAAATAATATTCCTTGTTATCTCGGACGAGTAGCAACAATCATTCAACTCTAATCCTAACCCACTACTAAGCACTAAAGAATAGATCCCGATCTTGGTGACAGGCGACGATTTTCTATTCCATATTATCAGGTTCATCTTCCCATGCTCCATATCCCTACTTCTTCTTAGGCCCTGCAAATAAGAACAAATGTGAAAACCATATCATGTATCAAGGACCCAAGAACTAGCATGTGATGAGTTATTAGATTGAATAATATAAATACTTGCGAAGGAGGGCTTTATCTTCCCATCCTTGATGTTCTACAAGTATTTCAGGCAGCTTTGTTTCCACTGCCCCTTCTTGTGACAGTAGAAACACGTTGCTTCTTTAGGATTGGATGAGGGAGTGATAGAACCGGCTTTACTTTTGGATCCATTAGAAGAGGATCCATCATGAGACTTTCCCTTGTGGCTCTTAGAGAGAGCTTTCCTCTTTTTCCCTTTACCATGTCCTATAGCGAGAACCGGGGTAGCAACAGTAGAGGTGGACTCAACAACTTTGCCTTTAAGTCCACTTTCATCAGTTCTTAACAATACTTGAAGCTTGCTCAAGGTGACTTCCTCCTTGTTCATATGATAAGTCATCTTGAACTAATCATAGCAAGGAGGTAAAGAGTGTAGAATTATATCAATCACTAACTCTTCGTCACAGTTGACATTCAACTTGAGTAGGCGATCCACATACCTTTGCATCCTTTGCAAGTGGCTCGTGATGGACTCTCCATCTTTCATCTTGGTTGTTATTAACGAGGCGACAATCTCATACCTTTCTTGACACGCGCTTTAATGGTACTTTTCCATCAAATCTTGGCACATGTCATAATGCCAATAGTCCTCGTAGAACCACTGCAAATCAAGAGTCATAGTGGCTACCATAATACATGACACCTTTGTCGCGTCCTTTTCGTGAGCCCAATACTTAACTATTTGTTCAGCAGTAGCTTTGGTTTCATTTATCTCTTTGAGTTCTTTGTCGAGAATGTATTCTTTCTCCTCGTATCGCAGGGTCGTCGAATGTTGCAACTTCATTTATTAAAATTGGATCCATAGAAAGCGACCCACCCACAAATGTTCAAAAGAGAAAAGGAGCTTGAGGAGTTAAATTTCGAGCCAGAAGCGTTGTTTGAGCCAAACATCTGAAAAAGAAAAGGAACAAAGTTTTGATCAGATAAAGAATCCTTAATATAACATCCAAATGAAATATTAAGGCTAGGACCCAACACAATAATTCACAATTCGGAAGAGGGAGGCCGTAATCCAACTGAAGATTATTTGAAGGTAGGTAAATGACGATTTACCAATTCCACCACAAAAAACGAAATGAAGAATTAGGTTTTAAATGAAATGAAATTCCTATATTCTTTTGAGATTCATTAAACTTTTCAATGACATGTTTAATGTCGATTATGCCCTTCAAGTTTGTGACTGGGATACCGAGGATCACAAACAAGGTGTGAATAACCATGCAAATTAGCTTGACACTCTTGATGTCGTTTACCACTTAATCAATGCGTTGGTTAACCACACACGCTCCATTGATCTATGGTAATTCTCGAGCTACCCTTTTCACCTTTGTTAGTCCAAGTTAGTGTGCCGGTTAACCACATACGCTCCACTAATGACTTGGCAAGGTGCAAAGCGCAATTTCATGGAATAGTGTAGCACCTGGTTCCTGGTATGTAAATTTTTTATCTAAGTAATTGTCATTTTAGCCTTGGACTCGGCGAGTTGTAGGTCCGACTCGTCGAGTAGGGACGCGGTCCAGGGGCACGCTTAAGTTGGCGACTCGGTGAGTCCATATCCTGGACTCGGCGAGTCATCGCTGTTTGATGAAACCCTAATTCCAAGGGTTTTCCCCCTATTTAAGCTAGCTTGTGCAACCCAAGCTCGCCCCCTTTCACCCTCAGAGCGCCCTAAATCAAACCCTAACTCGTTTCTTGTGAAATTGAAGTGATTAGAGTGATTCCTTGAAGTTTTTAAGAGAAGAAGGAGAGTGGAGCAAGAAGAGGAGAAGGAGACCAGATATCTTGGTGCTATTTCAGAGTTCTCTGAGGTATATCTCTACTCTATTCTGTTTGCATGCTTAAAACCCCATTAGATCACCTTTTGAGCTCTCCTTGAACCTTTTCCAAGCTTGTGCATGAAGTAGAATTCGTAATAGGTTGAGTATCCGCTAGAACTAGTCATGTTGGAGCTCCAGAAGCTCAGATCTATAACCATTATGGGAGTAAATTGCTGGAATGTCCTAGATCTACCTTCTTAGCCATTATTTCGCCCCTAATCCCCAATCTATTCATTTCTACACGTAAAGTTGGAAACTTTACGTGTAAACCAGGCCCTAGGAATCCAGATCTATGAATGGCATGAGCTGGATCCAAGCAAAATCGCGTGTATGGTTTTTACATGTGGCCAACTCGGCGAGTCGCTCATCTAACTCGGCGAGTCGGTTCGCGAGTCCCAAGGTTGTTCCCTTTTGTGTCTGCGAGTTGGGGTAGTGAGTCATAGGGTATGACTCAGTGAGTTGGAAGCCAGACTCACTCATGAAGTAACTCGGCGAGTCAATGCCATGACTCGGCGAGTTCATGGCAATCTTCTTGTCTTAAGAACAACTCGACGAGTTGTTCATACAACTCGGCGAGTCACAACTTAAAGTGTTCTTCGGATGAAGGCGAACTCAACGAGTTGTTCATACAACTCGGAGAGTAGGATGAAGGACTATTAGACTTGGGTATAGAGAAAGGGACTCGATGAGTCGGCAAGCCAACTCGGCGAGTCTGGTCAACTGGCAGTTGACTGTGACTTGACTCATGACTTGTTAAGGCTAAATGGGCAATTTACCCTGAGGGCGGTTAGCCGTATTTGACTAAGTGTTTGGTGGGAATTACAGCCGGAGGATTTCCGGAGCAGCAGCAGCAGCACACAGACTATTCCCATACAGATCAGCAGCTACTACGAGGTGAGTTACCTTCTAGTAGCGGTGGGTCTACGGCCACAATGCCGGCCCATCAGTAGGAGTTGTATGATGGATGATTGTCTCTGTGATGTTCATCTAAGGTTGCTACTACCTATGATATGTTTATGTGCTAGTATGATATGCAGCTATGTGCTAGTGACAGTAGGGGGAGATAGTCCCCAGATTACCGGTCGATAGGGCCGAAGGGGCGGTCATGCCCAACCATGCTAGATAGATTACGAGATATATGTGTTATGTGGTAGTAGTAGGGGGTGAAATAGTCCCCAGTATCCGGTCGAGAGGACCGAAGGGGGAGACCAGCACCCAGATATGCTAGTCAGTATCCGGTCGAGAGGACCGAAGGGGAGGCAAGCTCCCAGTTATGCTAGACAGTATCCGGTCGAGAGGACCGAAGGGGTAGGTCGGGTACCCAGATATGCCTGACGATATATGCATGTTATGTGATTGTATGGTATGTGGTAGGTTGGGGGAACTTACTAAGCTTCGTGCTTACAGTTTTCAGTTTTGGTTTCAGGTACCTCTTCTTCGAAGGGGAAGGAGCTGGCGCGGTAGCGGCCCATCACACACATGCTTCGTATTCCGCATCATGAAAACTTCCTGGGGATTTGTACTCTGACATTATTATGTTTATTGAAATGTTTTCTAGAGATGTGATATCTTATTCAAATACTATGATCGGTAAATGTTTTGCTAAAAATATGTTTTCAAAAATGAAATTTTTGGCTCGTATTTTGGGGTGTTACAAGTTGGTATCAGAGCCCTGGTTTGAGGGATTCAGACACACCTTCGGGGGTGTTTGAACTAAAATCGAGGGATTAAAAGATTTTGGAAATAGATAATGTTTTCTAAAAGGCTAAGTAAAGGGTTTTGAGAAAGAACAAAGTGTGTGATGTGCGTGACCAGCCGAGCTCAAGTAAGTATTCCCTAATGTACCCATACAAGTTTATTTATGTTTATCAGTTTCTGTGGAACAGCATGCTAGAATAGGACTAGGGATCTAGGAGTGATGCCTTATGTGCCTACCTTATGTGCTTCAGTATATGAAAGAGTTGCATGCTAGAGTTGAGTAGACAGCAGTAGGGTAGCCTGTTAGGTTATTCCTGATTGTACGAGTTTCGTATTGTATGCTAGTTCAGTTTTCTCTACGAGGATAGAGTGGCTTAAGATTGTTTTCTTTATGTCCAAATGTTGCTTGCTTTGTGCTATGTGGGATTTGAAGTGATGGGAGTTAGCTGTTAGGTGAATACTTTAAAATCACATGTGATCAGGGTTGAATAATCTCAGAGTGTTAGATTTGACCCTATTGCATAGCTCTTGTTTGAGTCCTAACCGTTGTAGGGATGAGTCCCTTACTTGAAGGATTATCCGAGCCTCATCACATGTGATTGTATTCAGGTACTAGCTAATTGGCATCACCAAGAGGCCTTCATCAGCTGAGGACTGGGTTGGGTGGAGTCAGAGGTTTCCTAGGGAAAGCCTAGGATAAGAGTAGCAGTGATCAACAGTAGTGGAAGGGACCTGGTTGAGTCGAGGCGGTCTTTGGGGAAGGTACGGATAGATGTGGAAGGTAATATGGGCCCGTACTACTGAAAGCAGAGGATCCGTACCCGAACCGAGGAAGGCTAAGATAAGACCAGGAAACTTGTAGTGAGTGTGATCCCTCCAGGGGTATCAGTATCGCTAACAGTTGTTATTTCTTTGTATTTCAGAATGGTGGTACTACGCCCGAGGCCAGTAGTTGACAGTACAGGAGAGGGATCGGGTTCGGGATCAGGTTCCGAGCCAGTAGATGAGGGGCTATGCGAGTTCATCGTGTCAAAGATCACCAGAGGCATCCTTGAGTCGACCCCCATTATCTTCGGGTCGATCAAGGAAGGGATATTGGAGATGATGGAGGATCGCCTCCGTGCATTCAGGAGCGACATGGCATCTGGCTAGTCAGGACCCCACACACTTTCCTTCAAGGACTTTCGGGGCAGTGGTGCACCGAACTTTCATGGGGCGAAGGACCCCATAGCTGCCAGACGATGGATTTCAGACATTGAGTCTGCACAGTTGACTAGCTTCTGCCCTGCGGGGTCGAAGGTGAGATATGCAGCAGGATGTCTGAGAGATCGAGCTAGGGATTGGTGGGAGTCCGTCGGTGACTCGTTTGGAGACTCGGCTGTCGAGGCTATGACCTGGTCGGACTTCGTGACCAGGTTTTGTGACAACCGTCATATTCGGGTCAATTTGTGACAATCGTCAATCTTGAGTCAAGTCAAGTCATCAAGTCAAGCCGGTCAACTCTATTAAACCTTGTGTATTAGGTCGATGAATCGATAAAGCAAGAACATATGAGTTTTTGATTCGCAATTGGATTGATGATTGAGGGATGATTCGTGAAGAAAAACGCGAAGTCAAGGACTATGAAATTGTTGGTTGCAAGAATTTAAAAACTCGATTGTGGAGTTGTTGATGCTCATTTTGCGAAAGTAAAACAATCGAGTGTTCGCATCTATGAATCAATTTGAAGTCAATTGGGTTAATATTCGCATATGGGTTCAACATATGAAAATTTTGATTTCGCAAGTTTAGAGTTCAAGAACTAAACTGTGTTCGCATCTGGAATGAAAAATTTTGTGAATCGCATTTGATTAATTAGGTTAAAATGCGAAGGGATGCGAAGGGTGTAAGAATGAAAATGCGAAGGTGATAAATGCGAAGGTGATTAATGCGAAGGGATGCGAAGGGTGTAAGAATGAAAATGCGAAGGTGATTAATGCGAAGGGATGCGAAGGGTGTAAGAATGAAAATGCGAAGGTGATTAATGCGAAGGGATGCGAAGGGTGTAAGAATGAAAATGCGAAGGTGATTAATGCGAAGGGATGCGAAGGGTGTAAGAATGAAAATGCGAAGGTGATTAATGCGAAGGGATGCGAAGGGTGTAAGAATGAAGATGCGAAGTATTTCACAGTAGAATGCGAATTGGGGAAGAAAACAGAAGATTTCAAATATTGTCCCTGGAGTTTCGCATTTTTGGAAATAAATACTCAACTTCGCAAATGGGGGTCATAAAATGATGAAATTGCAGAATTTTTAAAGAGATACACACACATAGACAACCACACATATATTTAGAAAATTAAACTAAAAATGGGATATAGACTATTATAAGACATTGTTCTTGACTTTTGAGTCCAAAGACGTATGATCCGAACTTTAATTGTGAAATCGTCCTTGATTGAGTCAATTTCCTTTATAGGAGTAATATATTCCATTGTGCCTTGCAAGTTAAAAAAAAAAAAAAAAAAAAAAATCAAAGTCACAAGCAACCACCCCACACCCACTCTATGACCAGCCATACCTCCCCACCTTACCTATGTCACTTCAATGTTCCCTTACACTCAAATTTCACTCACTCCCACGTTTTTGAGCTGGAACAATCAACCACACTCCTCATTTTCTCTCATTTCTCTCATTCCACTAAGTAACAAACATCACTTTTTCTCTCAAACTCTTCTACACAAATTTTCGAGATCCAAGGCTGGATTCAAGTGTTCTTCCACACTTAGTAAGTAAAAATTCATCCTCCCTATTATTATTTCACTTCATTCTACTCAAATCTTTGGTTGCTTACACAAACTCCCTAACTATGATGTGAGATTCTCGAAAACCTTCAAGGCATCTCCAAGTGTTCTTGAATTAAACACTCCCATTCTTCAACAATCATCTACTGAAATCACTCAAGGTGAGTTCATACCCCTACATTTTCATGTTTTCTCAAGTTTTCAGGGGGGGAATACAAGTTAAAACACTAAGAACATAACTAGACTTTTCTAATAGCCTTCATCAGAAAAGTTCAACTCCATTCACGGACTGTTTTGGGCATCTTAAACATTTTTGTTTTCAAAACTGTACAAGGTGCAAATATTTTAAGTTTTTAGCTTTAAAATGACTACTTGCACATCTCCATACGATTTTTCTACAATTTATGGTAAATTTTACAAAACTGCCTATCACTTCAAACAACAATCCGGACCAGTCTGTGATTATGGACTTTTTCACCCAAGTTAGAGGTCATTATAAATTGTGATAAAAATTATGAGCAAACTAGACACATTTTGTGAACTCTCAGAATTTACGGATCTAGTTTTCGACTTTGTATGATTTTTCTAGGATTTTTCCAAAACAGGGCAGAATTGCTAAATTTTACCAACAACATGTAAATATCATAACACTTTGTATTATGTTGAGCAAAGTGTATAACCATAAGTTCTAATATTTGAATGCGTTTCCGTGTTAGTTTATCATTATGAACTGGAATTAAGACATTCATATTAAATATTAAATATTATTCATTCATTTTGGAACACGTATTATTAGACTATAAAATGTATAGTTTGATAAATTCACAATACTAATACATTTCCATAAAAAAAAAATTCATACATATTACATACATTTTAGATAAACTATAATAGGTATAGTTTATGATACATCACTCAACGCACTCGTACAAAAAGGGTACATTCATACAAGAAAGATTTATATTCACACACATTTCAAGTAAACTTGTTAACCTATGGTGAGACTCTCTCTCTCTCTCCCCGTACGTCCGAGTGCGGGATATAATTCCTGGTAGTTATAATCAGAATCTCCTTGAGGGAGAACGTGATACTTGTATATAGATCTATATTGGGTTTGACACCCCACACCTCGCTGCTAGCTACAGTGGGACCTGCAGGTCTACGGGTGACAAATGTCATTTCATTTTTCGCGACACTGAGAACGTCGTGGCAGGTTCACATAGTCATAGTATGATTATAACGGCTCACATAGGGAACAATCCATAAGTTTACGGGATTTTATTTTAAAACCTAAATGAGTTTTATGTCGATTTAAAATCACCTTTTATCTCTATGGGTACAAATACAAAGTACCGGGTCTCTATACAAAAAGGGGTACAAATACAAAGTACCGGGTCTCTATACAAAAAGGGGTACAAATACAAAGTACCGGGTCTCTATACAAAAAGGGGTACAAATACAAAGTACCGGGTCTCTATACAAAAAGGGGTACAAATACAAAGTACCGGGTCTCTATACGAAAAGGGGTACAAATACAAAGTACCGGGTCTCTATACAAAAAGGGGTACAAATACAAAGTACCGGGTCTCTATACAAAAAGGGGTACAAATACAAAGTGCCGGGTCTCTATACAAAGCTATTATTATATTAAAACTACACATCCTCTAAAATTGTTAGACTTCACTATAGTCGCTGAGCGTATATGTTGAGTCATATAAGAATTTAGTCTTGATTGGCCTAGAATTGGTGGTGCCCGCCTCATCTCCTGTTCCTCGTTGGGTTGTGGACCTAGGGCAGACCCACTATATTCAATGTTTTATCTAAGTTAAGCCTTATATAACTTTATATGTTGGACGATTATAGAGGAACTCTACGGATTACTCTAGGGTTCTTTACAGCATCATGTAGGATTATTTCTATTCATACTTAACTAAGAAAATATTGGATTTTCTGGAAATCAAACTAAATCGATTTTACAAGGAAAAACGGTTTCTACTTCAAACAAAACTCTTATGAACTCACCAACCTTTGTGTTGACACTCTTTAAAACTACTTGTATTCTCAGGAAATCAGTGAAACAGGAAAACTTCATCGCTTTGAGGATGGGACGCTAAACCGTCAACAATTTATTTTGTCATCATAATGTAATTGCTTTTGAAACATGTAAACATATACTTTGGTGTAACTTTTGCAATTATATTTATGGTGGTTGTTTTTACTTTGAGCACTATTATACACGTTGTTGTGATACTGTACATGAAGTCCTCCACCCCCAGACGTTTCCGCCATCCTTGGTTTGGGGGTGTGACAGATTGGTATCAGAGCATTGTTTATAGTGAACTAAGTATATCGAACCACCTAAGATATACAAACTATAAATGCATTGGGACTAAGGTCTCTGATTTTAAGATTTCAAAACCACTATACCTTTAAGAATAAATAACTCTTGTTAAAAGTATACATGCATGCATACATACTAAGGTCAGCATTATTTTTTTAGGACAAAACAAAAGTAATGATTGTTGGATATCACAGGTAAGCCTGGGGATGTATGATCAGTCTTGGGAATAGCATAGCCTGATCAACTATGCTGGTCCGAGGAGTGATTAGCATATGCCCAAGAATGGTTGTGATGTGGCAACAAGTCTAAAAACTTACCAACACTACCACAATGAAATACCATAGGGGTATTTTGGCATTATTAAAATTACATCTGCGAGAACTAAATAGATCTTTATCAATAGGTCAATAGTCGCTTAGTGGATACATTAAAATTTTATGTATCCAGGACGTCATAGACTTAGAATCTGTGGATCTTTGCTCTACTTCCTGTTCTCGTTGGATTGGGGATTTAGAGTTAGGGTCGCTTATTCGAAGGTCTATCCTGTCCCGAATACATATAATTAGTATGCACTAAACAATTTGTTGAAGTACCTGATAAAGATCATCGTATAATTAGCCAATTAGTACTTTTGCTTAATTATTTCTTATATCCCCATTTCTCGCGAAGATATCATGGCTGGAGTTCCATCCACACGATGACCCGTACTACCCTAACCACGACAATACCAAATGGCTCGGAGAGGAGCCAGAGAATGATTACCCAACCCCTGTAGATGGTCACCAAGCTGAAGGCTATGCTGATGGTTCTGACCCCGACCCTGAAGTGGAGAACTTAACCCCGATGACTCTTGTTCCGAATCCCAACCCTTGACCGGCTTTCAAGGCCCGACGCCTCCTTGGGTAGAGTGCTTGGAAACCTGGAGCAAAGAACAAAACCAACATATGTCGTTTAATAGAGAACGAAGCTTCTACAACATAAACGAAGGAAACTCAGCAGATAATTTTTTTTTTTCAATCCTAGTCTATAGAGTTGCCCGAAACGAGATTCAGGGTAGAACAACTCTCCATAGTATCGCAGAGGTTGATGCAAATACAAGAATACATACGATCCGCACCAATCGCCTTGAGCACACTCGCGAAAAATCTAAGAGAGACCACAAAACCCACTAACTCGTGAAGTTCATTAATATGGACTTCCTTTATGAATTATATATAAGGAATTCTTAAATCGAAGAATAACGCAGGAAAAATCAAATTCTATAACAACTGACTTGTCTTTACTAGTAGGAACTTACCATCTGATCAGTTTTCCTTTTTGCAAACTCTTTGACCATCATGCCCACCATGACACTATGACAACCACCCTTACCCAAGCAAGAGGAGGGAACAACGAAAGAAAGTTTTGGGACAACAAGAAGGACCAATCAACCCAAGGCCTCGCTAGGAAGCAACAGATCCTTGCTGTTCATGCTGCCACAACCCTCACCACACCAACTCCCATGAAACCATACGCTGGAACACTTCCAAAATGCAACAAGTGTAACTTCCATCACACTGGGGCTTGCCGAAAGATGCATTGCAAAAACTGCGACAGAGAGGGGCACACTGCTCATTTCTGTAAGGCACCAGCACGACCTATCAACCAGGTACCCGGCTCTAGAGTAAGCCCAACCTGTTACGAGTGTGGAGAAACAGGACACTTTAAAAGGGAATGCCCAAGGACAAGAGATGCTGGTGGTGGTGGGAGGGTGTTTGCAATCACCGAGGGAGAAACCACTCCGGAACTGCCCGCAAATATCAGTACGTGTTTCTAACATCGACATTTAAATCCCGAATTTCTTTATATGATAAATCTAGCATCGATTAAAGCATGCATAGTAGTAATCATGTGACATCGGGCGAGTTATTCCTCGCCATAATCAAATTCTGGTACTACGAAAAGTCATCCC
The DNA here is from genome assembly GCF_052625555.1 of Lactuca saligna. NCBI lineage: Eukaryota > Viridiplantae > Streptophyta > Magnoliopsida > Asterales > Asteraceae > Lactuca > Lactuca saligna. The sequence continues at coordinate 284,403,810 of NC_136421.1, read as the reverse complement.
CATCTTTCCTCTAAATTCCTGGATCCCCATTCGAAGTGCAAATTTTGGGACGAAATTCCCTTTAACGGGGGGATGATGTGACAACCGTCATATTCGGGTCAATTTGTGACAATCGTCAATCTTGAGTCAAGTCAAGTCATCAAGTCAAGCCGGTCAACTCTATTAAACCTTGTGTATTAGGTCGATGAATCGATAAAGCAAGAACATATGAGTTTTTGATTCGCAATTGGATTGATGATTGAGGGATGATTCGTGAAGAAAAACGCGAAGTCAAGGACTATGAAATTGTTGGTTGCAAGAATTTAAAAACTCGATTGTGGAGTTGTTGATGCTCATTTTGCGAAAGTAAAACAATCGAGTGTTCGCATCTATGAATCAATTTGAAGTCAATTGGGTTAATATTCGCATATGGGTTCAACATATGAAAATTTTGATTTCGCAAGTTTAGAGTTCAAGAACTAAACTGTGTTCGCATCTGGAATGAAAAATTTTGTGAATCGCATTTGATTAATTAGGTTAAAATGCGAAGGGATGCGAAGGGTGTAAGAATGAAAATGCGAAGGTGATAAATGCGAAGGTGATTAATGCGAAGGGATGCGAAGGGTGTAAGAATGAAAATGCGAAGGTGATTAATGCGAAGGGATGCGAAGGGTGTAAGAATGAAAATGCGAAGGTGATTAATGCGAAGGGATGCGAAGGGTGTAAGAATGAAAATGCGAAGGTGATTAATGCGAAGGGATGCGAAGGGTGTAAGAATGAAAATGCGAAGGTGATTAATGCGAAGGGATGCGAAGGGTGTAAGAATGAAGATGCGAAGTATTTCACAGTAGAATGCGAATTGGGGAAGAAAACAGAAGATTTCAAATATTGTCCCTGGAGTTTCGCATTTTTGGAAATAAATACTCAACTTCGCAAATGGGGGTCATAAAATGATGAAATTGCAGAATTTTTAAAGAGATACACACACATAGACAACCACACATATATTTAGAAAATTAAACTAAAAATGGGATATAGACTATTATAAGACATTGTTCTTGACTTTTGAGTCCAAAGACGTATGATCCGAACTTTAATTGTGAAATCGTCCTTGATTGAGTCAATTTCCTTTATAGGAGTAATATATTCCATTGTGCCTTGCAAGTTAAAAAAAAAAAAAAAAAAAAAATCAAAGTCACAAGCAACCACCCCACACCCACTCTATGACCAGCCATACCTCCCCACCTTACCTATGTCACTTCAATGTTCCCTTACACTCAAATTTCACTCACTCCCACGTTTTTGAGCTGGAACAATCAACCACACTCCTCATTTTCTCTCATTTCTCTCATTCCACTAAGTAACAAACATCACTTTTTCTCTCAAACTCTTCTACACAAATTTTCGAGATCCAAGGCTGGATTCAAGTGTTCTTCCACACTTAGTAAGTAAAAATTCATCCTCCCTATTATTATTTCACTTCATTCTACTCAAATCTTTGGTTGCTTACACAAACTCCCTAACTATGATGTGAGATTCTCGAAAACCTTCAAGGCATCTCCAAGTGTTCTTGAATTAAACACTCCCATTCTTCAACAATCATCTACTGAAATCACTCAAGGTGAGTTCATACCCCTACATTTTCATGTTTTCTCAAGTTTTCAGGGGGGGAATACAAGTTAAAACACTAAGAACATAACTAGACTTTTCTAACAGCCTTCATCAGAAAAGTTCAACTCCATTCACGGACTGTTTTGGGCATCTTAAACATTTTTGTTTTCAAAACTGTACAAGGTGCAAATAGTTTAAGTTTTTAGCTTTAAAATGACTACTTGCACATCTCCATACGATTTTTCTACAATTTATGGTAAATTTTACAAAACTTCCTATGACTTCAAACAACAATCCGGACCAGTCTGTGATTATGGACTTTTTCACCCAAGTTAGAGGTCATTATAAATTGTGATAAAAATTATGAGCAAACTAGACACATTTTGTGAACTCTCAGAATTTACGGATCTAGTTTTCGACTTTGTATGATTTTTCTAGGATTTTTCCAAAACAGGGCAGAATTGCTAAATTTTACCAACAACATGTAAATATCATAACACTTTGTATTATGTTGAGCAAAGTGTATAACCATAAGTTCTAATATTTGAATGCGTTTCCGTGTTAGTTTATCATTATGAACTGGAATTAAGACATTCATATTAAATATTAAATATTATTCATTCATTTTGGAACACGTATTATTAGACTATAAAATGTATAGTTTGATAAATTCACAATACTAATACATTTCCATAAAAAAAAAAAATTCATACATATTACATACATTTTAGATAAACTATAATAGGTATAGTTTATGATACATCACTCAACACACTCGTACAAAAAGGGTACATTCATACAAGAAAGATTTATATTCACACACATTTCAAGTAAACTTGTTAACCTATGGTGAGACTCTCTCTCTCTCTCCCCGTACGTCCGAGTGCGGGATATAATTCCTGGTAGTTATAATCAGAATCTCCTTGAGGGAGAACGTGATACTTGTATATAGATCTATATTGGGTTTGACACCCCACACCTCGCTGCTAGCTACAGTGGGACCTGCAGGTCTACGGGTGACAAATGTCATTTCATTTTTCGCGACACTGAGAACGTCGTGGCAGGTTCACATAGTCATAGTATGATTATAACGGCTCACATAGGGAACAATCCATAAGTTTACGGGATTTTATTTTAAAACCTAAATGAGTTTTATGTCGATTTAAAATCACCTTTTATCTCTATGGGTACAAATACAAAGTACCGGGTCTCTATACAAAAAGGGGTACAAATACAAAGTACCGGGTCTCTATACAAAAAGGGGTACAAATACAAAGTACCGGGTCTCTATACAAAAAGGGGTACAAATACAAAGTACCGGGTCTCTATACAAAAAGGGGTACAAATACAAAGTACCGGGTCTCTATACGAAAAGGGGTACAAATACAAAGTACCGGGTCTCTATACAAAAAGGGGTACAAATACAAAGTACCGGGTCTCTATACAAAAAGGGGTACAAATACAAAGTGCCGGGTCTCTATACAAAGCTATTATTATATTAAAACTACACATCCTCTAAAATTGTTAGACTTCACTATAGTCGCTGAGCGTATATGTTGAGTCATATAAGAATTTAGTCTTGATTGGCCTAGAATTGGTGGTGCCCGCCTCATCTCCTGTTCCTCGTTGGGTTGTGGACCTAGGGCAGACCCACTATATTCAACGTTTTATCTAAGTTAAGCCTTATATAACTTTATATGTTGGACGATTATAGAGGAACTCTACGGATTACTCTAGGGTTCTTTACAGCATCATGTAGGATTATTTCTATTCATACTTAACTAAGAAAATATTGGATTTTCTGGAAATCAAACTAAATCGATTTTACAAGGAAAAACGGTTTCTACTTCAAACAAAACTCTTATGAACTCACCAACCTTTGTGTTGACACTCTTTAAAACTACTTGTATTCTCAGGAAATCAGTGAAACAGGAAAACTTCATCGCTTTGAGGATGGGACGCTAAACCGTCAACAATTTATTTTGTCATCATAATGTAATTGCTTTTGAAACATGTAAACATATACTTTGGTGTAACTTTTGCAATTATATTTATGGTGGTTGTTTTTACTTTGAGCACTATTATACACGTTGTTGTGATACTGTACATGAAGTCCTCCACCCCCAGACGTTTCCGCCATCCTTGGTTTGGGGGTGTGACAGGTTCAGGGCAGAGTTTGCGCCGGCTGTCGAGCTTCAACAGCTGGCCAGAGAGTTCCTTGATATGAGACAGACGATGGAGACTGTGGCGGAGATCACCGCCAAGTTCCGGGAGAGGGCGTTGCTGGTGCCCCAGTACGCGGGTGACGAGGATACGAGGAGGACCCGCTATCATGATATGCTACGAGCTGATATTCGGGAGCATGTCAGTTTTTCAGCTTGCCCTACCATGGACTCTATGATTGCCAGGGCAAGGGAGAGGGAGATAGATCTGGAGCACATCCGAAAGATAAAGAGGGAGGAGGGGCATGTTATGGGGGCTTCGGGGAAGAAGCCCAAGGGATCAGATGCGGGGCCGAAAGGCCAACAGGGACGGGGTCGCTGCAGGAAATGCGGCAAGACGCACGAGGGAGCGTGCAAGTTGGGATCGTCAGGCTGCTACAAGTGCGTCAAGTTAGGGCACTTCAGCAGGGATTGTACCGCCCCTGCACCTGTGATTCAAACATCGGGGTTGCTGTGTTTCCACTGCAACCAGAGGGGCCACAAGAAGGCCAATTGCCCCCAGTTGACATCACCAGCACCGGTTAAGGCATATGAAGATTTTGCCCCTCATTAATTTATTTTCCAATTTTCTTTTATTACAAAAATTAAATAACAGTTATAAATAAAACAAAAGTAAAACCCATCCTACTACTTGTTTTTCTTTCTTTCTTAAAATGCTTACTGCAAATGACCACCACTGGTCACCACCGCTTCCACCACAACCGGTCACCACCATCTAATGAACTAAAACAAAAAATTTTGGATCTGCAACTCAAACTCAAAATTATCATATTTGTGAAGTCTCACCATCTATCTCTCTTCCTAATTTATACACACATATACAAAGATGGACAAGATGATGATCTGGGAACCAGATGAAGATTTGAACCAACTTCTAGCACAAACACACACATACAATAACCGAACTTAGTTTTTCTTAAGCATATGAAGATCAAACATGTCACACAAAACTCATATTTAATAAGGTCAACATAAATGGGCACATAAACACTCCAAAACATCTAAGCAAGTAGATTTCTAAACAAGAATAACAATCAGATTTGTTAACCCACAAGAACGCTTGATTATAAGATTTGTAAAATCACAAGTACTAATTACCGGATTTATAAAACCCTAGACTTCTCACATACAAAATCCAGAAATCGACATAAATACGAATTTGTAAACCACACTGACGAACATAAAAACGAACACACACACAACCGTTCGAATTTTTCAAGAGCTGCAAAAATCCCTAGAGCCGCCACCGCCCTTCTCGCTGACGGACGTCAGAATTGTACTCTGCCATTCTTGATTTGTCTTCTCCGGTAGCAGAAACTCTAACCATCGCGTTGTCTCCCTTCTTGATCTGGAACCTATGCAAAATCGTCTTTATATATCTAAAACTAACACGTCTCTTCCGTTCTTTGCGTTTCCATATCCATAATAGGTGTCCAGATGGTGCAGATCAATCAAAATGTGTGGCTCCGTCAACAATAGATAGTGGTGGTAGTCCGACAACCATCAAAGAAGATGATCTTCGACACTAATTATCTCCAACGGAAAGAGAGAGAGAGAGAGAGAGAGAGAGAGAGAGAGAGAGAGAGAGAGAGAGAGAAGATTTTTGTATGTGGTGGTGGGGTTATATTTTTCTTTCTTTTTATTTTTAGTTTTTAATCAGAAAATCAAGAAAATAAAAAAACAAAAAGGAAAGAATAAGAGCAAATCCATCATTACATATATTTTCAAAAAAAATTGAACCAAATTTGTAAGAAAATGAAAAGTTTAAATATTTTTTGATAAAAATGATAATTTTCGACAAAACATATGAACTATTTGTGCAGTTTTATCTTTTAATATTACTTATATATGATAAATAAATTCTTAATAATAAATAACAAATTGTTTTATTTAATAGACCAGATAATCTAATCTTATTAAATTGTGTTAATAACATTAATTTAGGATACGTAAGTTTTGAAGTTGGGATGTTCGAAGTATATGGTTTGAACTTTGAAATATACATATATTAAGAAAATAATATTTAAAAAAAATGCTTTACTTCATCAGATAAAATGACAAAAATGGTTGAAGAATAAAGACAGAGCTTAGCCTAATTAATTTGGATGCAGAAGAAAACCATACGGTTGAATGTGACACGTTGAAAGTGAAAGGAGAGTTTGGGTTAATATTTGGCATCTTTCAATATATATTTTTACGTAAACTAATTTTTAATGATTAAATTGATAAGGCTTTACACTTTTAAATTTGACAATTTTTTTTTTGCACGCCTAGTCATTTTTACACTTTTATAAGAATGATCTCTCTAGTTTAGGGTAATCCATGTGGTTAGTCCCTAACAATTTATTTTAATTCGGATTGTCCCTATTTTATATTTTTGTTCCACGTTTAATCCCTATCCGTTCTAAAAAGACTAATGTACCCTTATTCATTTCTTTATTAATTAAATTTTTATTTATTTATTTATTTATTATCTTATATAAATAAAAATACATGTGGACCCCCTCCCTCCTTCCCCTTGAGTATTCTTCTTCCCTCAACCATTCTCTCATCTCTGATTCCTTCATCCCAACTCTGGCAACTTCATTAAATCTCCGACAAACACCAACCAATCAAACCCTCTTTTCACCAATTAAGCCCTCTCTTCACCGGAGAAACAATGTTTACCTGAAAAAACAAATGGCAACGAAAATCAACAAAATTTTGGTCATCGAAGGAACGCGCAATGTATGATATGTCTTGTCGTCGCCGCCGCTTTGGGTGTTTCCGACCAACGGAAATCATAAACCAAAAACCATATCCTCTCCCTTTCTCAACTCCGATGAACTTGTTGGATAAGGTGTCTAAGTCCATAACTATTTCTGGTATGTACTTGACCCGACCCGGCATGGTCCATTTGGGTTGCATGGCACCATGCAATTGGATAGACTAAATGAGAGAAATAACACTTGGAGATTATTAATATATTATAAGTTCTAATATATTAATAATATTATTTGATTAGTTTGATCAAGAATTAATTTAGAATTAATTAAGTGATCAAAAGATAACTAATTAAATATATGGGTTGATTATGTAAATCATCCATATCTTGTATAGTGGGCTAAAAGGCTCCATGGACTATCAAGTTGGGTTCCACCCATAGGATGCTCCATGGGTCATGGAAATGAAGAGTCATGACACATTAGGGTTTAACCCTAGATGTGTCAACACTATATAAGTAACATGTTCTCCACCTAAAATCGGCTACACTAAGAATCAAGAGGGCTTGGCCGATTTTGAGAAGTGAGTATTCTCTCATAAGTTCTTCCAAGAGCATTTGGTGTTGTGTGAAGCATTTGAGGCATCACACTTGGGGTGCTAGGCTCACAAGGTTTCAAGGAACACAAACAACAACAAGGTAAGTTATTCTATCTATACTTTATGTTAAAATTGTTCCCCATGTATGCTAGATAGGAATATAACCTTGAAATTCAACTTTGCATGACAATTAGACAAACATAGATCCAAGGTTATTAGGGTTGCATGTACACTTAGGAAGTATTAGAATGCTCAAAACCCATCAGAACTAACCCAAAATACCTTTTATTAATATCATGTTTAGGCTATTTAACAACGTCACAAATGAATGTTGGGCAAAATGGATAAACTTGGTATTAAAGCTAGTGTTTGATAAGATCATCAAACTTTGAGGCTGTCTACATTGTTTATTAAAACTTTATGTCTTTTTTCTTTAATATCTATTGATTTATGTCTTACAAAAATAAAAATTAAGATTCCTTTTGAACTAGCTAACCGGTAGTAAAACATAATAAATTAGTAAGTTATTTCTTTAATATCTGATAAATTATATATCATATATTTATTTTGTAGAATTGTAATATTCATACCTAATTATTAAATCATATAATTCATGAATATATATATTTCATTCAGAAACTTATCTTAAAGTATATTATTTTATTGATTTCCTATTGATAAGGTCACCGTCCTAGAATTTACCTTGTATTATAGTAATTATTAAACAATAATGATAAAATCCTTTACAAACATCAAGCACCAGTGGTCTAGTGGTAGAATAGTACCCTGCCACGGTACAGACCCGGGTTCGATTCCCGGCTGGTGCATATTTGAAGCTGTGATGATAATGCGCTGATTTGTAAGGCTGGTCCCTTGCTCCTCTCTGATCACAGACGAGTTAAAGGCGCTTCTGAGCTTTAATTTTTTATTATATAATGTGTCAAAAAAAATTACGGTATTTTTTTAATTAAAAAATGTATATAAGTTATATGTAAACTGTAATTTATTTTTTTCTCGTTTGATTCACCTTCGTAAAACTCCGGCAATAACATCAGAGCATGATATGGAAGTTTAGATCACTAATAAATTTATGATTTATTCAGTCAAAAGCGCTGCAAATTTGAGCGTTGCTAAAAGGTATGATAGGGTAATCATTTAGGTTTTAGGACGACTTTGGACAAATTTATAAGACTATATTAAGAAACAGAAGATGAAGCCTGAAGGAGATATAACCCTTGTATTTTTTTTTTTTTTTTTATTATTATTTTTTATTTATTTATTTTTTTTATTCTTTATTTTTTAGACATATTTTGCTTGGAATGGTTTTAGTTTTTAAGGATGGAAGATATGGAAGCAAGAACAAGATTGACATAGGTGAGGTGGAAGGCGGTACTGCCAGCCCAGGATGGTGCCCATCCCTACTCTTGGTGAGCCAATAAATATCATGAACAATGTTAAATATTAAAAATTCAAATTTACATATTACAAATCATAAACAAAAAAAAATGACGAAATTAAGCCAAAATCTTCTAAGATGATGTTTGTTTTTTCAAAGCGAAAATTCATTAAGTCTGCGGACCACTTTGCACACTTGTGCAGTAAAAGAGATGGACCAAACGGCTGCAGTCTGTAATAAAAAGTATGTTTGTTTTTAACATATGCAGACTGCTACAATAAATTAAAACTTAAATAAACTAATTTTTAAAAAGTTCATAATATATAATATATAATAAACCTTTAAAATGATTTTTAATTTGGAAAACGAAATTTTTTATGTTTTATTTTTTATAAAAAGTTAAGATCATTTAAATAAAACGTTCTTATCCTTAATAATAATACTTTTGAATTTTTTTAGAAACTCAACAAAATAGTATTACGAAGAACTTTATCATTTGCTATTTTGGTTTTGAATAAAAAAAATTCTTTATTTTATATAAAAACAAATATTTCTTAAAATTAAAACATAAACACTTGGAAAACTTGTTTTTTTAAAATTTCTATTTACAAAGTCACTAGTATAGTGTGTATAAGTATTCTTTTTTTTTTTGGATAATTTTTTTTTTTGGGTTTTTTTTTTTTTTTTTTTAATTTAATGATTGTACTCATTTGGTAGAAAATTAAATTTAAAAAAAAAGTTATGGCCGAAAAATTAAGAACATAGAAAAAAATTAAGGATTGGATAGTTGGGTAAAATGAACTCTTTTGGTTGAGACAAGTGGAGGGAGTTGACTTCCATTTATTATTATTTTTTTCTTCCTTTTATTGTTTATCGTTTCTTTGCTCTAAACGTTTAACTTTCGTTACAGAAATTATCAAATTTTTGTAATTAATTACTAAATCGAATATCATTTCGTGAGATTTTAACAATAAATAAAATTAAATATTTACCATTTAGTTTTTCAATCTTAAGACAAAAAATTATCTTCACAGTTCATATTAAAATTTGAGTTACTATATGATCTTACTTTATATATATATATATATATATATATATATATATATATATATATATATATATATATATATATATATATATAACCTGAAGAAAAAAAAAACATTCAGCAGTCAATAGGAGAAGCAATGGAGGATATGCTTTTGCTTCATGGTTTATTGGGTTAGTTTAGCAACATCTGTTAAACAAATAATCATTATCAGGTGCTTTGTTGACTGGTTTTTGATTTTGGGATTAAAAATTGTTTATTTTTGTTAAAAGTTGTTGGTAACTACATTTGGGAAAGTTTAAGTTTGAGTGGAACAGAACCTGATTCCACCATTTGTTTCTCAATTTCATAATTTTTTGGTGTTTTGAATCTTATTGATTTTAACAATTCGATGTTTTTTGAATATTTTTGTGTTTCATCTTAAACAGGTGAGCGGGTATGATCCAAGAAATTATATGGGTTTTTACTTTTTTTTTATATGGGGTTTGATAAAAACTTATAACTTTATTCACAGGAAGTCACTTTATGAAATAATCAGTAAACCCACTGATGGAGGTGTAACTCCTCTTCATATCGCTGCACTAAATGGACAGGTTCACAGTTTGTATTTACAACTTGACTTAGGGACTTTAGTAAATGAAGTCACTCTGGAAGATGGAACTACAATTGACTTAATTGGTAAGTTTCAGTTTATACCCTTTTTGATATGATTTACGAAATATGAACCCCAAATGTTGTGAGTTAAGTTTTTGTTACAATCAGAATTGAATTTTTTATATGATTTTAAGTGCTGGAAATACGCCTTTACATTATGCTGCATTAGGTGGAAATCCACAATGTTGTCAACTATGTTCATTTTGTTATTATTTTTTAATTAGAGGTGTTTTTTTCTTGATGTTTTTAGCTTATATATTGTTGCGTTTTTGTTATGTTCTAAATTTTGATAGATAGGGGTGCGAGTTTAAGCGTTGAAAATGCTAATAGGTATGAGTTTTATCTACCGCTTTACCAATTAAGTAATCAATTTCTGCTTACATTTCCATTCATCTGATTGATGGCAAATTACACAGAATAGCAACATACTTTAATTTGGATACCAATTTATGCAATGTACTTCCCCATTTGTCTCAGAATACAAACACATTTTGCCTCGCACAATGCACGGGTAACCCTCTAGTTATTATTATTAATATTATTATTATATATTTTTATGCGTGCGTGAAGACATAACTCACTGTAGAAGATATCAATTTGAAGTCAATAGTCAAACCATTTATCATATTTTGAAATGATGTCATTTAAAACTGTTTGACGAAATATAATATTTCACAAATCCCTTAAATATTTTATCACAAATAAACGAATGATGACCAATGACAAATCAAAACCAATTTCACCATTTATCATTTGGTGATTTCAACACATCGGCAATTTGCAAATTTCTCATTTGCATTAAAGAAAGAATCCGGTCTGGTCCGGTCCGAGTTAAGTCCCATATTCCGTGTAGGGTCCGGTCTAAACCCGTAACCTGATTATTGGTTAAAACAAAACCCAAAATCCGCCCATTAATGTGAATATCCGGTTCGGTCCGATTCAATGGATCGTATGCTCATCTCTAGTTTATGTAACAATAACTTGGACTTCTAGCTGACGTGAATGTGGTTCTCTTCATTACTAAAAACGCAAGAATCAAAAAAATATAAACATATTTATATATTTATAAAGGTATAAAATGTTTTATTATGTTTAATATGTTTGTAAAGGTACAAAACATATTTTGTACCTTTAAAAATATAAAGGTATAAAAACATGTTTTGCACCTTTAAAAACGTACGTTGTTTTATTATGTTTAATAAATTAATAGTTATTTTTGTTAATATCTCAAAGATTTAATATAAGTCGGATTAGCTTTACTGATTGATGTGTTCCTTACTATTTAAGTTGGTGTATATTTTAATCAAAATTCTTCTTAATGATTAAAACATAATTCAATAGAACATTGATAATTTTGTTGAATTATAATCCATTTGATTAATTATCATTATCATCTACGAATAAATGATAAATGACTATAAGGTTTAGCAAAGATATTTGTCTATGACGAAGAATAAATGAATGCAGCGAGTAAAAGCGTGGAGCACTGTGGTCCAGTCATCCAGTGTTAGGAGGCTTGCTACATTTGGTTTTGTTTCTGGGATATAAGAATATAATTCAGTAGCTTTTCAACAAGCACCATTGTCTAGTGGTAGAATAGTACCCTGCCACGGTACAGACCCGGGTTCGATTCCCGGCTGGTGCATACTTGAATCCGTGATGAAAATGCGCTGACTTGTAAGGTTGGTCCCTTATTCCACTCTGATTAAAGACGAGTTGAAAGCGCTTCTGAGCTTTAATTTTTTTTCTTCTTTCTATAAACGCAGATAAATTTTGTTTAATTAAACCGTTTTTGCCTTTTTGGTATCTCTAATAAGCATCAAATTTTTGAGAGTTTGTAGCCCTTTAAGTATTCACGAACCCAAGATTCAGCCCATATCATTTGGTGCAAGATATTTTACGTAAATATCCTTTACCCGATTACGCCATACTAGCCCATCTTCAAGTCTAAATGCAAGCCATACGTTTTTCTTTCCCAATCATCTTTACTTCTCTAGAAGAGAGTAGAAGGTCTGTCGTCTTCTAGTTCTCTCCGTCGCTTTTCACTGCAATCCCATTTTGATTTTGCTCCCTCTCTGTTCATAGACTGTGAACTGTGAGTCAGTGAGGGAGTCAATCATCAATGGAAATGGCTGTTGGAATACATAACTCTATCACTCCAACACTAAACCCCAATCAAAAGGGATTCCCTTTATCTTCACCTTTTCTAAGAACCCAACTCTCCGTTGGTCGCACCTTATCTTCTTATTCATTTTCTAAAATCAAGTCTCCAACTTTCTCGCGTTCCAGAAGAAACCCTCTTCCTAATTTCATCAAATGCTCTGTTTCTGAAGCTGAGGCCACTGACACCACTACCGGTAATTGTTCTTCGCTTAAATGGTTTCAATCCTTTGTAATTTCATTATTAATCTTCCTTGGGTTCTTAAACCATGCTTAAATTTTGTAATATTATTCAATTGGTCCTATCAATATCCCTCTTACAACATTCTATTGCATTCGTGGTGTTCGATTAAATGTCAAACATATAAGCCTGAGCGTTGCAACATGAAACTAATCTTGATTAGCTGCTTTCGTTTTTCTGGCGTGTTTTATCATGTTTCTGTTGATGCAGAGAAAAAGGTCACATTAGTGAGGAGAAACGACATAAGGAATATTGCAATTGTTGCTCATGTCGATCATGGAAAGACAACTCTGGTTGATGCAATGTTGAAGCAAGCAAAAGTAAGCATATATATATATATATATATATATATATATATATATATATATATATATATATATATATATATATATATATATATATATATACTTCCTTTACATATATCATTCATCATTTAAACCTTTTGTATCACAATCTTAAGCTTTTTAAACAGATAATTACCAAAGGAAATATCATATATCCAAATCGTGGTTACATCAGATAAATTTGTACTCTTTATTTCTTTGGATAAGCTTCCTTTATGTGTTACGACGCCACCTATCATTGTTTAATTACATTTACATGTTAATGAACCGAAAATTCCCTACTTTTTTGCAGGTATTTCGTGATAATCAAGTTGTAGAAGAAAGAATTATGGACTCAAATGACCTAGAACGTGAGAGAGGAATCACAATCCTTAGTAAAAACACATCTATCACTTACAAAGACACAAAAATGAACATTATCGACACTCCTGGACATTCTGACTTTGGAGGTGAAGTAGAACGTGTCCTTAATATGGTGGAGGGAGTTCTTTTAGTGGTAATCTTTCAACCATTTATTTCAACAATCCAAGCAATTCTGAAACATCTAAATCCAAATATGGTGTTTGTTTTCACTTTTCAGGTAGATTCTGTTGAGGGCCCAATGCCACAAACAAGATTTGTTTTAAAGAAAGCTCTTGAATTTGGTCTTGCAGTTGTTGTTGTTGTTAATAAAATTGATAGACCTTCTGCACGTCCAGAATTTGTTATTAATTCCACTTTTGAACTCTTCATTGAACTAAATGCATCAGATGAACAGGTATCTGAGGACTATCTTCTACTAGAAACATCCATAAATAGAAATGTATAAAAATGTCAACTTTTGTTGCAGTGTGATTTCCAAGCAGTTTATGCAAGTGGTATACATGGAAAAGCTGGACTTTCTCCTGATAATTTAGCAGATGATCTGGGCCCACTTTTTGAGTCAATAATTAGATGCATTCCAGGACCTCGCATTAAGAAAGATGGATCACTTCAAATGCTTGTTAGTTTTTTCAAACTTTTCTTCCTCTTTTTCACTTATTAAAAGTTCCATTTCTCAATTTTAGTTTCTTTTTTTAAGGTCACGAGTACAGAGTATGACGAACACAAGGGGAAAATAGCTATAGGAAGGTTACATGCTGGTGTTCTGAATAGAGGCATGGATGTTCGTGTAAGTCATTGTGTCAAATTCACTGAATAAATGATTTTTTTTTTTTTTTTTACAAAAATAATGACAAACTGTTATTTCAGATATGCACATCCGATGATGCTTGCAGATTTGGAAAAGTGAGCGAATTATTTGTGTTTGAGAAATTCTACAGAGCTCCTGCAGAGAGTGTGGAGGCTGGTGATATTTGTGCTGTTTGTGGTATTAATGATATTCAGGTAGTTATTTATTTATTTATTTATTTAATTTTAAAAGTTATTTGAAAGATGATGATTAAATATGGTTTCTTTACACAGATTGGGGAGACAATTGCTGATAAGAATGATGGAAAGGCATTACCTGCAATTAGGGTTGAAGAACCTACAGTAAAAATGGCTTTCTCAATCAATACTTCACCATTTGTTGGGCGTGAGGTAAGTTATGATATACTTATATCAAGTTATGGTCCAATGTCTAAAATGCCCTTTTGTTATCTTTCAGGGAAAGTATGTTACTAGTAGAAATTTAAGAGACAGACTCTACCGTGAGATTGAAAGAAATTTGGCCATGAAAGTTGAAGATGGTGAAACTGCTGATACGTTTCTTGTTAGTGGACGTGGTACTTTACACCTTACAATACTGATAGAAAACATGTAAGAATTTATTTATTTGTTTATTTAATTTGTTATTTTATGCAATTTGCTACCTTTTGTTTATGAGTTTATTTATTTACATATGATTAGGCGAAGGGAAAATTACGAGTTCATGGTGGGACCTCCAAAAGTAATCAACAAGAGAGTTGATGATAAGTTGCTTGAACCTTACGAGGTACAAATATTTTAGTTAGATAAAAATCATTTATACATATTTTTTTAATTGAAAATTTTAAAGTTTTATATTTAATACTTGCAGATTGCCACAGTGGAGGTGCCTGAAGTACATATGGGGTCGGTTGTTGAACTTCTCGGTAAAAGGCGTGGCCAAATGGTTGATATGCAAGGGCTTGGGTATGTATTGTGAAATTATGAATTATCTTTTTTTCTTTCGTTTAATTAAGTTTTGTCTTTTATTCTTGAAGTGTTTCTTGGATGGTTTTGTTGTGTTTAGATCGGAAGGAACAACGCTTCTTAAATACAAAATCCCGACGCGTGGACTTTTGGGACTCAGAAATGCGATTCTAACCGCGTCCCGAGGGACCGCGATTCTCAACACGATATTCGATAGTTACGGGCCGTGGGCGGGCGACATGTCGACGCGTGATCTCGGATCCTTGGTAACGATACATTCTAACGACATAGAAACTTTTTTTTTTTTTTTTTTTTTTTTTTTTTTTTTTTCGTGTTGAAATGACCTTTTTGCCCATTATGTTTATAGGTTGCTTTTGAGGATGGAGTTTCGACTTCTTATGCTCTTATAAGCTCTCAAGAAAGAGGACAAATGTTTATAAAACCAGGGATGGAAGTGTACAAAGGTCAGATTGTTGGGATTCATCAAAGACCCGGTGATTTATCCCTCAATGTATGCAAAAAGAAAGCTGCTACAAACGTGCGTTCTAACAAAGAAGTGTCTGGTAAGAAATCCACATAAATGCAATAAATATCAATGTACTTTCATTTATTTGTTGCATTTAATCCATAACGTATTTTGATTTGATTGGTGTATACAGTTGTTCTTGACACGACATTGGATTATAGTCTTGACGATTGCATTGAGTATATTCAAGAAGATGAATTGGTGGAAGTAACTCCAAAAAGTATACGCATGTGCAAAAATCCAAAGATGAGCAAAAAGGGTCGATGAACAAAAATCTAAAATGTCGGAAAATAAAAACTCTATAGAGTAAAAAATATATATAGGAAATTTTGATTTTTATTGTTTGTTGTGTAGTTGGTTATGGATGTATATGAGCGTCCTAAAAAACCTCACAAGTCTATAGTTATTTATTATTGACGTTTGGTATAATTATGTTTGTTATATCATGTAGAATTATTTGATGTTATAACTATTTTTTATATTCCAGAGGCAATGTGGCGAAAATTATATAGGGAAATTTCTAATAACGTTCCAAAATTTTAGGCTAGTTTATGGTTTAATCTCAAACTAAATTTTGTTTATAAAAAATGACAGAATACCAGTTAAAACTTTATAGTAACCCTATGTGACGAATTAATGAAAATATTGTGACTTTTTCATTAATTCGGTTAAAACTTTGGAATAACCATTTTATCAATATATTAAAAATGGTTTGTTTTTCAATACATATATTTTTTTCATTTCTTTTTATATAATGTTGTATATTTAGTTTTAAAGTTGCGAAATTTAGAAAATGTATCTATACAACGAAAACAACTAACAAAACTTCATAAATTTGTTTGAAAAGTTTTACCGGAAGATAGAGTACTCTATGATTGCAAAATGAAATTCATATAAAATTAATATATATTTTCTTTTGATTTCAAGATTAGTTGAAGTATTGGGATAACAACAAAACATATGTAATAATATTAATTGGGTATACTTAAATTTATGGGGCAATCTTTTTCGTTAATACTTATTTTCTGTAGAATTATGCATTTTTAACATGCTCACGCTAGACCACAAAAAAACAGATTCGCTTGAATTTTGATACCCTCATTTCAGACATGCACACACATGTTCCAGATCAGAAATTTTTATGTGTGTGTGCGTACATAAAAAGGAAGACAGAGCTCTATCTGAGGGGTGTATGTATGTTTCATTTATCGCATTCTTCCAAATTTTACAATAGATAGAAAGAAACAGAGGGAGAAAAATGACACATGGATTAAAGTTGTAAACAATCAATAGAATGAAGAAGAAAATAAGTATTAACGATAAAGGTTATCCAATAGATTTAAGTAGATCTGATTAGTATTATTATGTATGATTTATGATTATCCTAGCACTTAAACCAATGTTAAAAATCAAAAGAAAATATACAATAATTTTGTATGAATTTCATCTTGCAATCATGGAGCACTCTATCTTCGATAAAGGTTTTAAGACAAATTTATGAGGTTTGTTAGGTTTTTAGATTGTATAGATATTTTTTTTTCTATATTTCGTGACTTTAAAATCGAAAATATAACGTTGTATACAAAGAAATGAAAAAAGTACATTATTTGAAAAAACAACTATTTTTAATATATTGATAAAAAGGTTATTCAAAGTTTTAGCCGAATTAACGAAAAAGTCCAAATATTTTGATAATTTAACGAATAAAGCCGAAATACTGGTTAAATCTACGAAACCAAACATGGAGAGTTATTCCGAAGTTTTAGCCGATATTCTTTTTTTTTTTTTTTTTTTTTTTTTTTTTTGTAAACAAAATTCAATTTTGGATTAAACCAAAAACTGATCTAAAATATTATGATTTTATTGGAGATTTTCCAGTTATATAATAAAAAACATACATAGATATGATATATTAGTATTTGTATTTCATTTCCAGGTAGATAGAAAATGATTTGTTTATATTATACTTACTGTGCACATATTTAAATGGTTGATTTTATTGTTAATTTAGAAAAAATAAAAGATTGAAAATAAAGTTCATGAAATCCTCAAATTTAATATTTTCCATATATCTTTTTGACTTAGTAATTATTAACAAGATACCATGGATAAAATAACATGATAATAATAATATATCGTTTTTTCGTTCAACGAACGGAATCACAAATTAAGTTTACACGATGGGATAAGTCGTATGTTTTTTAATACAAATTGCCAACTTTGCTTGATTCGATGCACAAGATGGACGTGAGATGTTGTTGGACTGTCTGCTTCTTGGGCTGTACATCTGACTTTTAGTCAAACATGATGTTCGAGAAGAATGACTACTTCTTGAATTTATTGGTCTCAACTCTCAAGCCGACATTTATAAGCCAAAGTTTTTTTTTTTTTTTTTTCGAAAATTTATATATTTGTAAGAATCTAAAAACTTTAATATCAACGTTTAGTTATGATTAAAATATGGAGAATGGTCATTTATTAATAATAATATACCCAAAAAAAAAATGTTACGCAACAACAAAGTTTGATAAAGATATTCATAAGAAAATACGTTACATTATAATAATATTCATTCTTATAACTAGAAAGAGTCCATGTTTAAAATTCTATTGATAGTAAAACTGCTTTTTTTAATAATTAGGACGATGTGATATTCGATAATAATTTGGTTGACGAGGTCCTGGTTGGTGTGTATGATTACTTAATTAGTCAACGGATTGGATGGTGCTAGAGAAGTATTGGGGCCAAAATTGAAAATTCAAACAACAAGGATTTTTGTGTTATGTTTCTGGAATAATAGATAAATTTAAATATTTAAATATAGAATCATTAACATAATAATAATAATAATAATAATAATAATAATAATAATAATAATAAAATGAATGGTAATCACTTTTTAGACAAGTGAGTATTAACCAACCTGTGAATGAACAATCAAATGTGAATTTTTTGACCAATGTATTATTGATCATGTATTTTGTATTATTATAATTGTTATAATTCTCTTCTTTGTTTCATTTTAAGTAAAATACCTAAAGATCGTAGGATTTTCAGGATATATGCATTATACAGTATATTTTTATATTCTATATTTAATAATTTTCGACGAGGAATATATATATATTTTTTTTCGTAAAAGGTACACGTGGGAAACCGCGGCAATCAATGTTGACCAAACATTAACTGCTAGGCTGCCACATCGGCAGCAAAGGCTGCTACGGGTAAATTGTTCACGTGTCGACAGCCCTTACAATTTACATTCTAACCCATCTTAACTTCCAATTTACATTCTAACCCATCTTAACTTCTTATCCTTGATTTCTCCTCCATTCTATTAAATTAAAACAATAACGATAGACAAACATACGTTTCATGTTTTTATATTTTTGATTTCTCCATCCCCGACTACTTTCTTTACCCTTTCCTATCATCTGTCTTCTTCTTGTTGGTGTTTGAACCCTTTCATCTTGGTTGTCTCATCAAAGTTTGTAGTTTGGTTTTTGAGACATCTTTAATTTTAAGGCAAAAAATATGGATTTATTTATGTTTATTAAAAATCATAGTATATTTTTAAAAAACTATAATGCGGAATTTGTTTTCAAAAACATAATAATAATATTATCAAAAACATTTAAAAACCTCCTCCACTTAAATTGAATTTCATCCTCGAAATCACTCATTACTACTCTCCAGACATACCCAACAAATTGGACAATTCTTCCACGACCTCGATCTGAACTAAGAAGTTGAATCATACGGATGAATACCTTCCCATACTACAATCAAAATTAAATCTTAGAGGAACTTACATACCGTGACTAATAATGAATCATTTACCCACTATCTTTAACCTTTGAAGAATAATCATCACTACTCTACCGGAAATCCAATACCTTGTCTGACTATTCACTACTGTTAAACCCTCCACTCGAAAACAAGATGACTCCCAACACGAGTCTCAGCTAAATAACTATTGTAGTGAAACACGAACAACGTCAGCATATTCCATAACTCCCTTTAATTGCTTCGAAATCAAGGCATCTTATAAAGAAAACTCCAGAGACCACTCGGGAACTCACAACTGCCAGCAACAACCCAATAACTTGAGAGTACTCAATCACACTGACTATTTTTCTCTCCTTAACTGTAAGACCCAACTTCCACTGAGAACCACACAGTCAGAGACTCTCAAAACTACAATCACAAACCAAGTCCATCAATGTACTTCCCAAAACCGGGAACCCATAAGTTCTAAACTTCATAACCCAAACTCTAAGACTAATGATTATTTATTCTTCGAACATACCCCTAGTACCTGACTAGGAACACCACCAAAACATGCGAAAAGAATTCTCAAACATACCGATCGCGAATTTTGCACAATCCCAAATCCGAAAATTGTATCCAAAAACCTTAAATACATACTTGACTTCCTGGCAAGTAATCATCAACCTACTGTTCCCACGGGCATAATGATGGTTCATCCAAGAAATTTACGTTACATCCAAATCTCTTTATCAGCTCAGATGCACCTCCACTTGACAAATCACTCAAGACATTCACAATGAACTTCATGACTCGAGATTCCATAACTGATACCCAAAATTGGTAACCAAACTCATGATAAACAGCCCACAAGCCAACGGGTTCATAATGCAGTCATTCCTAATGGACATTTGATGCACAACTATTACTCCTAACAACCTTTAACTGCCTATATGATCCAAACTAGCTGATCACCGAGTCTCCCCATTCTCACAATGCATTAACACCCAAACATGCCAAGAAAACTGATAATCCAAGATCTATGAGTCTCAATCGAAGGACTACCGAGTCCTACCCGTATGAATCATACAACCACTAGTTCACGATACATCGTGACACCTTCTAACCACTAAGCGATAAGCTCATGGTACTATGTCGATCTTGTCGTCATCCTATCACTGTCCTGGAGGCTCACGACTAGCACCACGTGGCCTAAAGATACTTAACCATCAATTCATCGTCTTATAGGAACCTAAACAACATCCCCCTCAATGTTAACCGAACCCAACATGACCATACTCCTCTATCACTCATAATTCCTTTCACTAGTACATGTTGCTACCAATTAAAAACCACGAAAATAACTCGATCCAAGTACTCTCATGCTATCATGCTCAACCTACATACATCCCCAAGGTAATGCATAACCAACCCAAAATCCGATGCATTTCTTTTTCCCCACAACCTTACCCGTAGGGTGTGGTACCTGTAAACAAACTTCAACATCTAACAGAAGCATTCTAATGAATTGTTGAAACAAAGATCCAACACCTTGCAAAACTAAACAGCACTGCCCCAACATCCGAACTTCCAATAATCAATGACATATGTCGAGCTTGAGCCTGGTATGAACAATGATTCCAATACACTACCGGTCAAAGCTCAAGAAGGACTAAACATATCAAACTTTGAAACTGACTGGCTAATCGACAACTGCCTAACCTAGACTATATATATCAATCTATACAACAAGCTGACAAATCCTTCAACACTCGATACTCAAATTGGATGACCCAATCGCCTATTAACCTATTCCTTGATGTTCCTGAAAGGAAACCCATGGCTACAATGGGCTCCTTGGCCAACAACTTCTTGCTGCGAAGATGACTCATGCATTCTTGAACACATACATATGACGACAATTTGTTCTGCGTCCGTGTCTTGACCAAATCCTGAGCCAAAGTTTCGCATACTCGAACCGCAAATCCCTATGACCTATTCTTATGAAACCATAAGTCGAACATATCACTTATCCTCTAAGCAGAATATCCAGCTCTACCCCACTTTGGGTTCGAACCACCACCAACTGACGTTACAAACAGACCAAAACTCAAACTGCCTCACCTAGATGCATAACATCCTAACTTTTCGGATATATATATATATATATATATATATATATATCACAATGCAAGATAATATTCTAGATAAAGACCAATCCAATTAAAAGAGATTACGAATCTCAGATGGAAACCTCGGGAGCTCCCCAATCATGGTTGTCTCCAACATCAAGAATTCCATGCAAATGCATAAGAAAAACACCAACTTCCTATCTAGAAACAAATGGATTACTACACTCCTCTCCTTCAAATCCCAATCATAAATTCATCACAAGAATCATTCATAAATACAAAGGGCATCATTTTCATCATCGAAATACATTAGAGACAACAAATTTGTCGCTCCTGATTAATTTCCTTGATCACCTGTAACCATCAGCAAACCCCTGACTTGCCTATACCCCAAGAAAGCAGACCCGTGATCTCATCTCAAGGCAACCATACAACAAAAATCCTCTTGTGCATTCCCACATTTCCATTCTTCCGCCAAAGACCACATCCATCTAGCCCCATGTTGGGTTTACATCTCAACTCCGAAAATCACATGTCTACCCTCTCTCACCTCTGAACATGTAAATCTGGAAGAACATAGCATCTGTCAAAGATTGTGACATTCCAATTCTTTTGCCAATCACTCAGCCTCTGGCTGCAATCCTCGAGTCGATCATAACAATCGCTTCCTTATTGAGTCCTGACACTCAACTATGACTACCATCAGGCAAGGCCCTCCAGTCCTCAAATCGACTAACTCACCTAGATATGCACTATTCAAACCTAAACTGACATGGCCACTAAAGCCCGAACAATCACCAGACTCATCCTTAGCCTGAACAACCATATCCAAAAGATCGCAAAATACAGAAACACAGTCATGAATCATGGTATCAACCTTTACATCAACCCTCAACCAACTCCTTAGAATCCTCATGACTTACCTTGGTTCAAGTATGGATCATGTGCTTCCAGTAGTATGGGCCCAATACTACCTTCTAGACCTATCCATACTTCCCTCAACAATCATCCAGAATCCTCTAAGTTACCTCCTGTGACATCCCCAATTTCTCGGCCAGAAAAGACCGATTTGTTTATGCTTTGTTTTATAAATCAGAGTAATTGTTTAAAGAAAACGGTTGCGGAATTTGTTCCCAAAACAAGATATGATAATAAACTTATCAAAACATTTCTCAAAGAGAATGTATTTTCATTAAATAATAAAACATCGGGATGTCATGTTCCGATATAGACACATAAGCATAAACAGAACATACATTCATTTACTCTAGTGATTTACATCTCCTTTAATCTCTCAGTGCAAAGCAGCTTCATATCGATACCTGTGATACAATTAAACTGAGTGGGTCAGGCTTGGGAGCCTGGTGAGCATATAGGGTTTTCAACCCACAATTATATAATTATTATATTTAATTATCAAATAATCAACCCAATTACCCATCCCCATTATCTTCCTTAATCTTAAGGGTCTACCCTAAGAATCATCTATTTGTTCACTCTGTATTAGGCACTAAGACAATAGCTGCCATGATTCTTTATTAGGCACTAAGACAATAGCTGCCAAGGCTTCTTCATAGAGCACTAATTTCATAGTTCTTATGGTTCATTCATCGGGTACTAAATCCATAACTACCAGTGTAGGTACTAAGTCCATAGCTACCAACATTTATCTAACAGTACTAAATCCATAGCTACCATCATCTGTCTATACGGTACTAAATCCATAGCTACCAAGGTTTATCTTGTTCATTGACAGTATCATACTCGAGATCCCTCTCGCAATACATGCCAATGAATTACTAACAGGTTTATCTTGTTTACTAACAGTATCATACTCGAGATCCCTCTCGTAATACATGCCAATGGATTACTAACAGGTTTATCTTGCTTATTAACAGTATCATACTCGAGATCCCTCTCGCAATACATGCCAATGGATTACTAACATGTTTATCTTGCTTATTGACAGTATCATACTCGAGATCCCTCTCGCAATACATTCCAATGGATTACTAACAGGTTTATCTTGCTTATTGACAGTATCATACTCGAGATCCCTCTCGCAGTACATGCCAATGGATTACTAACAAGTTTATCTTGCTTATTGACAGTATCATACTCGAGATCCCTCTCGCAATACATACCAATGGATTACTAACAGGTTTATCTTATTTACGGACAGTATCATACTCGAGATCTCTCTCGCAATACATGCCAATGGATTAATAACAAGTCTATCTCTTTTATTGACAGTATCATACTCGAGATCCCTCTCGCAATACATGTTAATGGATTAGTAACAGGTTTATCTCTATTCCTGATCCCTACTCATGAATCTAAAGGTAACCTTTTGATCTTATTATCCAACTCATCTTTTATCTTACACCAACTATCTCATCTACCCATGTCCTACCCAACATATTTGTAGATACAAAATACATATACAAATTAACTCATTTAACACCTATATAAAACATCCATTCCACACTCATCTCAAATAAACAACAATGTATAAACACATAGCACGTATTTCATAGCAAATACTTAATATATATGTGTTAGAAGAAAGTGATCACATACTCACCCAAAAGTCTACGACTTATGACAACACCAAGAGGATAACTCATCAGCTAACCCTCACAGAGATCCAAGGAACAAAAGTAATCTCAAAGGCTGAGTCCCCCAAATCTAGAACAAACAAGCGAAAGTTTAATAGGAAGAATCCCAAACAATCAAGAAGTGGCAATCAATTATGCAGCCACAACAACAGTACCTACACAACCAAAATCTTCATGGTGCAATCAGTGCAACCGTCATCATCCAGGTAACTATTTTGTCTGCATGAAGTGCAAGAAAAAGGGGCATACTGCTAGTTACTACAGGAGCACAACACCTACAACAGTTGATCAACAAACCAAAAATGGGACAGGCCGTGGTGAAGGAAGAAAATGCTACGAGTGTGGGGAGGTTGGACATATCAAGAAAGAATGTCCAAAGTTAAGGAGTCAAGGAGGAATAGGACGTGGCAGGGTGTTTGTGATCGGAAGCAAAGAGGCTATCCAGGACCCTTCGGTCGTATCTAGTATGTTTCTTATAGATAATTTATATGCTACTATACTCTTTGACTCTGGAGCAGATCGAAGTTTTATAACTCCGACATTTAGAAAATTGTTAAGTGATGAGTCTAGCAGATTAAAAGAAAGCTATGAAGAAGAACTCGCTAACGAACAATCTGAGAAAACACATGAAATCCTAGAAAACTGTATGTTAACGCTTAACAACTACCTTTTTCACGTCAACCTCATGCCAATGCCTATCGGTAGTTTTGATGTCATAATTGGCATGGATTGGTTATCTTCACACCGCGCTGAAATTTTATGTCATGAGAAAGCCATACGACTACCTCAAAGTCATCTCTTGTACTAAGACCCAGAAATATCTACATAAGATATGTAGCGCATTCTTAGCTCACATTGTAGATAGGAAGAGAAAGACAAAATAAATTAAGGACATACCTCAAGTATGTGATTTCCCTGATGTGTTTCCTAAAGATCTACCTGGATTACCTCCCGTCCGATAATTTGAGTTTCGAATTGACTTAATTCCAGGAGCAGTACCAGTAGAGAAATCTCCTTATCGGTTGGCTCCATCTGAAATGCAAGAATTATCTAGCCAACTACAAGAACTTCTTGACAAAGGCTTTATCTGACCAAGTTTTTCACCTTGGGTAGCACCAATCTTGTTTGTCAAGGTGAAGGACGGATCCTTTTGAATGTGTATTGATTATCGGGAGCTGAACAAGCTAACAATCAAGAATTGTTATCCACTTCCAAGAATTGATGATCTATTTGATCAACTACAAGGATCTAGCTACTACTCAAAGATATATCTTAGATCATGATACCATCAACTCAGGGTACAAGAAGATGACATTCCAAAAACCGAATTTAGAACTCGTTATGGTCATTATGAGTTCTTAGTTATGTCTTTTGGATTTACCAATGCCACAGCAGTGTTATGGATCTCATGAATCGCGTTTGCAAACCATACTTGGATAAATTTGTGATAGTATTTATCGATGATATATTGATATATTCGCGAACGAAGGAAGAACATGGTCCACACCTACAAATAATCTTGGAGCTACTAAGAAAAGAAAAGTTGTACACTAAATTCTCCAAATGCGAGTTTTGGAATAGAGAAGTACAATTTTTAGGTCATGTAGTTAGCAATGAAGGAATTCATGTTGACCCATCCAAAGTCGAGGCAATTAGGAATTGGAACGCACCAAAGACACCAACACAAGTGCGTCAATTCCTAGGCCTTGCTGGCTATTACCGCAGATTCATAGAGAATTTCTCTAAAATAGCCAAGCCGCTTACAACACTAACCCAGAAGGATACGAAGTTCATATGGGAAGACAAAAAAGAAGTTGTTTTTCAGAAATTGAAGAAAATGTTGTGTAGTGCACCAATCCTATCCCTTCCAGATGGGACAGAAGATTTCGTCGTGTACTGCGACATATCAAATCAAGGATTGGGATGCGTGTTGATGCTAATAGGAAAAGTTATTGCTTATGCATCATGACAACTTAAGGTGCATGAGAATAATTACACTAACCATGATCTTGAATTGGGAGCTGTAGTTTTTGCACTAAAAATTTGGAGACATTACTTATACGGTACTAAGTGTATTATTTTTACCGACCACATGAGTCTCCAACACATATTCAACCAAAAAGATCTTAATATGAGACAAAGAAGATTGGTTCAATTGTTGAATGATTAAGAATGTGAGATTCGTTATCATCCCAGAAAAGCAAATGTGGTAGCAGATGCCTTGAGCCGGAAAGAATATATTAAACCCCGACGGGTACGAGCATTAACTATAACTACCCATTCTAACTTTACCGCACAACTTAGAGAAGCTCAACTTGAGGCTCTAAAAGAAGAAAACATCAAGAACGAAGCTTTGCGAGGAATGGAAAAGCAACTTATACAAAAAGATGACGAAACGCGATACTTTATGAACCGAATTTGGACGCCTAAGTTCGGTGGAGTCAGGGACTTGGTCTTAGAAGAAACCCACAAGTCCAGATATTACGTGCATCCAGGCTTTAAAAAAATGTACTTGGATTTAAAAGTACATTATTGGTGGCCAAACATGAAGGCAGAAATTGCTACTTATGTAAGCAAATGTTTGACTTGTTCTAGAGTAAAGGCAGAACATCAAAAGCCTTTAGGTTTACTTCAACAACCAAAAATACCGGAATGGAAATGGGAGCAGATTTCAATGGACTTCATCATCACTAATTTACCCAAAACTCCTAGTGGGTTCGACACTATTTGGGTAATAGTCGATAAATTGACTAAGTCCGCCCATTTCTTACCAATTAAGGAGAACGACAAGATGGAGAAGCTGACTAGAGTTTATCTTAAGGAAATTGTCAGGTTGCATGGAGTAACAAATTCTATTATTTCTGATCGAGATAGTAGATTCACTTCACGATTTTGGCATCTAGATATGAGTAGAGCTTACCATCCATAGACTGATGGTCAGAGTGAGAGAACCATTCAGACATTAGAAGACATGCTCCGAGACTGTGTAGTAGACTTTGGAAATGCATGGGATACTTATTTACCGTTAATTGAGTTTTCCTACAACAATAATCATCACACCAGCATCAAGGCTGTACCGTTTGAGGCTCTTTATGGATGAAAATGTCGTTCCCCTCTATGTTGGGCAGAAGTTGGAGATACACAATTGGCCAGAGAACGTACAAGCGATACCTTACGTACTGGACCAGAAATAATCCATGAGACAACTGAAAAGATCATGCAATTAAGGATCGATTAAAGGCTGCATGTGATCGTCAAAAGAGCTATGCCCACGTAAGACGTAAGCCTTTAGAATTCCAAGTTGGAGACAAAGTAATGTTGAGGATCTCTCCTTGGAAAGGTGTCATTCGATTCGGGAAGCAAGGCAAACTAAACCCACGGTATATAGGACCTTTTGAAATTCTAGAAAGAAGTGGTTCTGTCGGATACCAACTCAAGTTGCCTCAAGAGCTAAGTAATGTACACGATGTTTTTCATGTATCAAATCTCAAAATATGTCTATCCGATGACACTCTTATTGTACCTCTCGACGAGATACAAGTCAATACCAAACTCAACTTTGTAGAAGAACATGTTGAGATCATGGATCGAGAAGTCAAACGATTAAAGCAAAATCGTATTCCCATAGTGAAAGTTTGATGGAACTCTTTACCAGGACCGAAATTTACTTAGGAACGTGAAGATCAGATGAAAGAAAATTACCCTCAACTATTTGACACAATCCCATCCACAAGATAAATTTTGGGATGAAATTATTCTAACGGGGGGAGAATGTAACACTAGTCAAAATAGGTCAATAGACAATCATATATGATTATACCAATCATGTAATGTGATTTTGTAAACTAGTAATGTGATAAACATACTATGTAGTTCATGAGAAATTCTAATACAAATACGAATTTTTTTATATATAATATAACTCAAAGTATATGTCCATACGATTCCAAAGATATAAAGAACGTTTGAATCTAACTTCGATTAAGGAAGTTGTGATAAACCGAACAATACATATCTCTATAATAAGAGGAATTTAAAATAGACTTAGAATTAGCCATTGTAGTCTAAAAGATAGTTGTATTACTCATAAATACATACGCATGGATATAAAGAACATCAAAAACGGAGTTCGTATGCGAAAGTTACGACCTTCCGAAGATTCGGATATCAAAAACCCTAATCTGACTGAACTCACGACGTGAACAAGGGTTTATTCACGATGTGCGGTGTCATTTTGCTACATATCGGAATCTAGAAGGTGTGTGACAAGGCTATGAAGGGATAAGATCCAAACTCACGAAGTGAGCAAGGATATCTCACGACGTGAGGAGTCACGTGGCCACCCTTCGAAGCTAGGGACGCAAATGGCAAGTCTACGGGATGAGCATGCAAGACTCATGACGTGAGTTTTATAAAACTCACGATGTGAGAGTCCAAAATCCTTACTATAAATAGCATGTCCGACCTCAACTATTCCTTACACCATTTCCATCCCTTGCTGAAGCCATCTTGCATCCCGAGCCTCGACGACCTCGTATCGCTGACCGTTTCTGCTTAGATTACATAAAATCATGCTACTAGGGTGAGTTTCACGGCCCCGCTTTCTAATATTTTTGGGGGAAAACACATGCTAAATATTGTATATACTTTACTATTAGGTCTATATGATGGTATATTAGTATCAATATAGATAGTTATATTAATCGAGATATAGTTGTTCCAAATATAATATTTTGAATATATACAACTATTGTCAACTTGTTAGCATGCTATTATTATAGAAATATATTAATGTAGATCTTGAGTTATACTTAAGATTCTATATATGTTGTGTGCGATATAGTTCCGAAGTTACATTCGGAAGTTCTATATGTTAAAAAGTATGTATGTTGTTATTGTTGGTTTTATGTCAATATAAAACTTGTTATGCTATATGTTGTTGTTGTTATTGGTTTTATGTCATGATAAAACCTGGTTTTACTTCAAGTTATAGTTGTTATACTGCCTAAATGTTATGAAGTTAGGAGTAATGTTTAAAAGCAAAGTCTAGTAACTTAGGGTTTTAGAAATGAAAACGCTTTTGTTGTTAGGGCTATAGGAAGTCGTTGAAGTCTACATGAGTAATTGTATTCATCAACTAATATTGGGGATCTTAGTTGAAACCCTATGAACTGTAACCGTTAATCCCGTGTGAGCGAGGAAGTCATGTATAATTAGTATACAGGTTGACAACCCCACTAGTGATTGTTAGCTATAGTCAACCATAAACAGGTGACGAACTATCCTTTTACTTGTTATTGCTCCTGTGTCGATGAAGCGTACGGTGCTGTTTCTCATGGAAATCATGAGTGTGTTTTATCAGAGGTATTGTGTCATAGCAGCGGTTACAGGCTTATGGTAGCAATTTGTTTGAAACATTATACTTTGTTGTATACAAGTATTAATGTTATGTATAAGTTTCCCCCTACTTATACTCTAGGTTCAAAGAACGTTTAGGTATAACACTTATTTGATAAGTAGAATATTATACCTGATATATATATATATATATATATATATATATATATATATATATATATTAAATGTTGAAGAGTCAAAATGATACTTTCAAAACTATACTTTTGAACTTGGAAAATGTGTTAATTTTATATAAAGTCAAAACCTGTGGACTCACTAATTTTATGTTGACATATTTTAAAATGTATGTGTTTTCAAGATCTTGAAAAGCTGGTATGTATTCGAACAGGAGAAGTTTTACTATTGTCTTTCTGTTCATTAAGAAGTATGCCATAGTCAGATATTATGTAATAGGTTCTAGAAAAACAGTTATGTAACTTTCAATTATCAATAAAGGTATGTATTTTCTTTAGTACTGTTCAATGTATGTTATATAATTGTGATACGAAGAATGATGTTGCACCACCCGGTGTTTCCGCCGAAAATACTTCATATCTATGTGTAAGATGAAAGTGACTACACACTCACCTGATAAGACGGTGATTAGACAACACTTCGTCCCTTAAAACAATCTTTTCGATAAATCTAGGATGTTTTCTAAAAAACCGGGCTTTACGCGGGCAGAGTTTCGACTCAAAAAACTCTTTTTCTCGCGGTCTTCGGGCACTCTGGGGGTTTCTTATAATGCTAGGAAGGTATTCTAGGCTTGAGGTTATTTAGTGTAGTTTAGAAGAGAGAAAAAGGGTGAAAGGTGTAAATTTTGTAAATAGTTTTCGAAAGGCCTCGCATTCTATTTATAGTGGTTGCAGCCTGGCATTACGTTGGTCGTAACTTCCTGGTACGCGGGGCATACTGCCTTGCAAGCCACTACGCTGGGCGTACACTAAGTATGCTAGGCGTAGGAAAGGATCACTTCAGACGCATCAAAGCTACGAACACGTGTGAACCATGTGAAGGAGTAGTGTAACATCCCAAGTCCAGGTATATCTTGTAAAAGCTTGATCTTTTGAGCTCTTGTCCATTTTGGACCTTATTATAGAAAAGGTGGTAAATGAGTACGCATGGTGTACTAGAGTGTACGCTCAGCGTACTCTAATGCGTGCATGTGACGCGAAGGCCACCTAGTACGCTGGGCATACCATTGGGTATGTTGGACGTACTAGGCCCATAATGAAACCCTAATGTTTAGTGAGCTCCCTATTTAAAGGACATGATGGTCTCATTTTTGGCCACCATTCCCAGACACCAAACGCTCTTAACCCTAAATCTTCGTCCTTATAGCTGGAGAGTGCATTTGAGAGCTTGTGAGTGTAATCTTGAGTTCTTGAAGTAGAGAAGGAGCTTTGGAGAAGAAGGAGTAAGAGCCCCAGGAGTTTGGATTTGAGCTTAGCTGTGTGGAAAGATTTACATAAATGTATAAAGCTTCAAGCTTTCTCATTCTATTGTTTGGTTCATTCATATGAAGTATTTGAGGGTTTTGTACCAAAAAGATGGAGACTTTATGAGATAATGAGCTCCAGAGACCTTGATCTACCCTTTTTCAGTGTATTTTGTGGAGTAGAGTCATAAAAATCCAATCTTGGACGTTAGGAGTGAGCCATGCATGAGTTATGAGCTTCATGAGGATAAGGGATAGGTGTTTTGAGTGTTTGTGACCTAATCAGCCATGCAAAGGCTTAGAGTCACTGACTTTATGGATTAAGAGACATTAGGGAGTCTAGATTTGAGATATGAGCATATGTCTTAGCTGATTAAGACCAAAAATGTCAGGAGAGTGAAATTGGGATGTACGCTGGGCGTGATCCCTGTATGCGCAACGTAGGGGTCGAGCATGTCCGATGCCTGCGTGACAGCCGAGTACGCCCAACTTAGAGAGTTAGTATGCACAAAGTACTCCCTACCGTTGGCTTTCAGTTGACTTTTAGGGTTTGGTCAACATGTGTCTATTAAGCCCATTAAGGGGTAAAATGGTCTTTTACCCTTGTGTGAGTGTATGGAAGGGTTACTCTGGCCTTGTGAGAGCCGTTATTAATTATGGATAATTATTGTGTGTGATAGGCAGAGGGTAGACCTGTGATTTGAGTTCGAGATAATCTGAGTTCTTACGAGGTGAACCTTCTCACTATACTTTAACTAGAGTGGTAATTATGTGTGACCAGATGGTCTTATGTGCTTGCTTGAGTTATGCATTTTCTGTGTGATATGTACTGTGTGCTATATTATGAGATACTTAGACCGGACCGGAGGGTCCAACAAACTATGAGACCGGAGGTCCTCACTTAGATCGGACCGGAGGGTCCAACGAGCAGTGAGACCGGACCAGAGGGTCCAACAAGTTGTGGGACTGGAGGGTCCCACTGAGACACATTGATTCGAGAGTCTTACAGAGCTATAACCTCGAGTGGCTAATTATATGTGTGTGGAATTTTGGGGAACTCACTAAGCTTCGTGCTTACCGTGCTATGTGTTATATGTTTCAGGTACTTCCGAGGATCGCGGGAAGGCGTCAGCTTGATTGTACACACACACACACACCTGAGCTAGAGTTATATTTATTATTGGATCTTGGATTTGTGATAAACTATTTTTGTAATTATGTTATGAAATATATACTTGAATTTTTGGAGAAATGTGATATGTAATTTACCATGATTGAAAAATGAAAAAAATTGGTTTGAAAATTTTACATCGTTACAAGTAGGCGACGTCGCCAATCTTAGACTGTGAACACGAGTATGCTGGGCATACTCCTGTACGCTAAGCTTACTCTCCCGATTTTTAGTTTTCAAATTTCAAAAATTCATAACTTTTGCATACGAACTCCATTTTCGACGCTCTTTATACGCATGTGTAGGTATGACCGTGCTCTTTACATGCACGTGTACGTATGACCGTGCTCTAAAACGTTTGTTTAGACTTCTTGTTTTCATCTGTCTTTTTATCGTTAAACTACTATCGACAAGATCTTCGATTCTCGTTTAGGTTGTGCCGACTAAAAATCGATCGATCTATAATTCAAGTTCCGGACTGCATACTGTTATACCAAATCTTAGAAAATTTATAACTTCCTCATTTAGATCGGTTTAACGTGTACTACGACTTTCATTTAGATCGCTAAGGCTAAAAATCACTTTATCGTAAACTAACTTTTTATGTCACACAGCGTCGTGCCGGTTCTGTCGCGAAACTTCAACGGGTCATAACTTCTTCGTTATAACTCAGATTTCGATATTCTTTATATCACCGGAATCCTTATTTCGACCACTACAACTTTCTTCATACATATCGTGTTTATCTAATAATTATTTTCGATGCTAATTTTTATCCTTAATTTATTAAATCATAATAATTAAGTACAAAGCACATAACACTCAAATAATACATCTTTATTACTTCACAACAAGTTACAATGGTTGACCTAGACTATTACATCATTATTAATGCCTATCCTAGAAACACCGGCATTACAGCTGACCCCACACCACTCATCCATGAAACTTCCACCAACCCTTCAACACTCGTGTATGCTAGCCATACATAACACTGGACCTTATAGACAATCGAATATCTGATCCTATCCTGAGCCCTTCATCAAACAATAATAGGAAGTAAGGTCAGACCAAACATTCTCAGGCTATAAAATCTTAGTTATGCATGACTGTGATGCATACACTAAGCAACTACAGTAAGGATGTCAGTTCCATTAAAGAAGAACCCTAGGCTATCAGACATCATCTAATCAGACAATTCTATCATGCAAAATCCTGAAGATCCCTAACCTATCAGTACCATGCAGTTCTAACATATCAAATAACAGTATGGTATTTTGGGGTCTACTTACTAGCTCCGACTGATCGTGCACATCGCATCCTCTTTGATTATTCTGAAAGCTATTTGAAAAAAATATTTTTCCTTAGTTTGATATTGGATTCACACGAGTGTTCATCCAATTCACTTCAACCAAGGTTTTGATATCAACTTGTAACATTCAAAAATTCACAAAAATTTTAAACTTTAAAAACAATCCCAAATCATCACTTGTTTACAAAATAATTTTCCAAAACATGTCCAATATTAGAGTTTTCCCAAAATCATAAACAAAACATAAGGATGTACACGATCAAGCCTTAGCCTTCCCGCGATCATCTGAGATACCTAAAATATAACCCAAAACTGTAATCCCAAAGCTTAGTGAATTTCCCCCAAAAATACCAACACTGCACAAAACTAGAGTAATAACAATAAACAGCATGCATATAGAGAATTTAGTCTAAGTGGAACGCCCCACCAGCCCATAGTCTACCTGGTACGCTCATAGAACCTTCAGCATGACTGGTACGCTACATCGGGCCTTCAACACATCTAGACCATTCTCTGAGCCTTCGACTTGATTGGTATGCCCTAATGGCCTTCAGTCTATCCGGTACCCCCTGGGTTTGTTGGCCTTCAACACAAAGCAGGTCCGCCTCAACCTAACCACTCATACACCGTGTTGACACATATATGTATAACAAATAATCATATAATTAACCAGCCAATTACAAACAGATAGATCTTACAAATCACTCACCATAACATCATCCTATCTACCAGGATACCGATCTAACACATCACTACAATACTCAATCATGCAATAATTAGGATAACAATCCAAAAGGGTCAGCCTTGCTGCCTTCGACCCAACAAATGCAGTGAGGAACACTCACCCTACACTGCTAAAATCACACTGGAAGTCTCCGACTGCTAGCTCACTAAAATGCTTGCACTATCACAACATAAAATCATCCAATCAATACTTGAAGTACAATCTAATCTGATAGTCCAAAATTATGGTAAATGGCTACTTTACCCCTCATTCCTCGTTTGGGGGAAGACCCAGGCCCAAATCTTGATCCAAAAGGCACAACCATTCAATGGCTTAATGCATGAAAGATGATCAAAACCCCATAAAGTTGGCACCTTTATGCCAAGGAAACCTCTAACAAGGTTAGATATAGAGAAAAGATCCCATCAAGTCGACCCAAACCATAAATCCATGAAAAATGGACCAACGTGAGCCAAATCAACCTATAAAGGAAACTAGACATTGATAAGTCAAGGTTTGAACTCTATACCTTGAGAAGCTTGCAATGTGATGAAGAGTCCTCGATCTCAAATCTACCACCAAGCAATGAACTTCACTTTCATCTTGGTTCTTCAAAGATGGACCCAAACCATATAAATTTCACTTCAAAAGCTCAAAGATGCAAAATGGAAGCTAAGAGGATGATTAGGGTTTTCTGGAGGTTGAGGGACAAAAGATGTGTCCAACCCTAAAATGTTAAGGATGAATATATAGGGTGCAACACCCTATATTAGGGTTTCTGAAAGATACACGTACGCCCAACATACCGTAGCGTGCAGCCAACATAGGCACCCGCTTGTCTCAATTCACACTAGCTAGCATGCTGAGCGTACCAAGTGGTAGGCCCCGTGTACTAGCTTAAAGGGCCAAAATGCACAACTTGATAAATGAAGGGCAAAAGCATACACACCAAAAATCGGGGTGTTACACTGGTGGTAATTTAGCCCGATAGTTATGGACCCGGGGGTATTCCAGTCTGATGACTGAGTGGACCCATTGCATATTGGCATTCCAATCCGATAACTGATTGGGTCGGGGATAATCTAGCTCGATGGCTATGGCCCCGAAGGTATTCCAGTACGATGACTGACTGGACCCAACCTGCATGATTGTATATGTTATATGTTGTATGGTGGGACTTTACGGAGGGGACTCATTAAGCTTCATGCTTACAGTTTCAGCTTAATGTTTCAAGTATTTCAGATGATGATGTAATAGTCTAGGTCAACCTTTGTAACTTATTTTTGAAATAATAAAGATGTATTATTTGATTATTATGTGTTTATTGCTTAATTATTATGATTTAATGAGTTAAGGATAAAAAAAAGCATCAAAAATAAATGTTAGATAAACCCGATATCTATGAAGAAAGTTGTTGTGGTTGAAACAAGGATTCCAGAGATATAAAGAATACCGAAATCTGATTTATAACGAAGAAGTGATGACTTTTCGAAGTTTCGCGACGGAACCGACACGACGTTGTATGACGTAAAAAGTGAATATATGATAAAGTGCTTTTTAGACTTAGTGATCTAAATGAAAGTCTTAGTATTCGTTAAACTGAGAGCGTACATAAAAGGAATGTCCAAATCTGACTTCGTATGAGGAAACTATGAATTTTCTAAGATTTGGCATAGCAATATGCAGCCCGAAACTCGAATTTTAGATCGAGTGATTTTTAGTCGAAACAACCTAAACAAGAATTTAATATCTTGTCAATTATAGCTTAACGGTAAAAAGACAGACGAAAACGGACATCGGATGAAGAAGTTATGAAATTTTAACGGACTTTTCCTGTCTCACCATGTTAAAATATAACTTTAAAAATAAAGTCAATATTATCCAACGAAGTCTAAACGAAAGTTGTAGGGCACGGTCATACCTACGAGTGGATATAAAGAACGTCAAAAACGGAGTTACTATCTGAAAGTTACGAATTTTTGAAGTTTAGGGCACAAACTTCAAGGCTGGTCTAGGGGAGTACGCCCAACGTATAGAAGGAGTACGCCTAGCGTACTCGTGTAAGTGTTGATGCGTCCGAGCTGATCCACTTCGTACGCCCAACATATGAAGTTACGCCCAACGAAGAGGCGTGCGAGGCAGTACGCCCTGCGTACTTGAGTTGTATGCCCCGCGTACTAAGGTGCTTCGGTCTCCTATAAATAGGAACCGAAGCCAGCCGAATATTGGTTACAAAAATTCAATCATTTCACCCTCTACTTTCTTCTATATTGCAAAAATTACCCCCAAGCCTATTTTATAATCTTAGCACCATAAGCAAACCCCGGAGAGCCCGAAGATCCCGAGAAAAAGAGTTTTATAGCCGAAACTCTGCCCACGTTAAGCCCGGTTTTTGAGAAAACATCCCGGTTCATCAAAGAATATTGTTTTAAGAAATGAAGTGTTGCCCGATTATCGTTAAATCAACTAAGTGTGTAGTTACTTTCATCTTACACATAGATATGAAGTATTTTTTACAAAATACGTGCTATGTGTATATTAATTGTTTATTTGTTTGTGATGGGTGTTGAATGAATGTTTTATACAGGTTTTAAAATGATTTAAATTGTATATGTATTTTTATCTACAAATATGTTGGGTATAACATGGGTAGATGAAATAGTTGGTGTGTGTTAAAATGATGATAGGCCTCGATGTTGCTGTTGTCGTTGTTGTTTTAGTCATCTAGCGGAGTATAGATGATGACCACAGACCTTTCTAGAGAGTCTAGTGGAACGCTAGCAGCCTCGCAACCTATAGGTGTTGGTGAACTATATGTTCGTTGGTGTACTTCATCCCCCTCATGGTTTCCTTACGTACATATATGACTGAGGAATCCCCTTAGTAGTAAAGTCCATCCCGATGATGATCCTTAAGCTAGGTCCCTTATGATAGGTGTTTAGGGACGTAAAGTGAGGATAACGGGAATGAGTAATCAGAGTTATTGTTGGTTGATGAAATTAATAAAATTATTATTATTTGTGGGTTGAAAACTCTATATGCTCACCAGGCTCCTAAGCCTGACCCACTCAGCTTTTTATATTACAGGTAGTGGACCCATAACATAGTTTAGATGATGAAGAAAGATTTTTGGATTATAGGTCAGTAGTTGTAAATAACTATTCTAAGGCTTATGATGTACTATTTATGCTTATGGTCTGTATCGGAACATGACATCCCAAGGTTTCGGTATATAATGAAAATATATTTCTTAAAGAAATACTTTGATAAATTTTTATTATATTTTGTTTTGGGAACAAATTCCGCAACATCTTTTGGGAGATTACTCTGATTTTATTTTAAAAGCATAAACTAAATCGGTCTTTTCTGGACGAGAAATTGGGGGATGTCACAGATACACATATATCCAATGTCTACTCTCTCAAGAGTGTCTAAACATTCCTCAACTGGCCTACTACACCCATAGTCACTCATGAAACTTCCACAAACCCCATATCCACTCGTGCATATAGACAGTTGAATACTGGATTTTACCCTAAGCCCTTCATTAGACAAGAACACAAAGTGAGGCTAAATCAAACATTCTTAGGCTATCAAATCTTAGTTATGTAGAAGTATGACACACACATTAAGTAACTACAGTAATGATGTCAATTTCATCTAATAAACAAGATATTTTCCTAGGCTATTAGGTATCATCAAGTAATTATATCATGCAATTCCTGAGGATCCCTAGCCTACAAACTAGCATGCAATTCTGTCGTAATCATCACAAGCAAATAACCGTGTGTGTATTTTGCAGTACACCTTCTTGCTCCGGCTAATCGTACACATCTCATCCTTCTTTGGTTACATTTGAAAAAATTTCGAAAACTTTTACAGATCCTTAGTTTGAGTCTGGATTTACGCGAATGCTCATTTAATTCACTCAAAACTTAGGCTCTGATACCAATTCGTAACATCCCAAAACTTGAGGTAAAAGTTTTTATTTTTGATACCAATCCAAAACCATAAGCGTTACAAATCATAATTTCCAAAAGTCATAAACATGAATCAGAGTATCCCAAAATCATAATCTCACAAAAATCCAAGATGATGTGCACAATCAAGTCTTTACTTTGTCCTGATCATTTGAAGTACCTGAAACATAAAACTGAAACTATAATCATGAAGCTTAGTGATTTCCTCCAAAGTACCACCACACAAATAGATAGCATATACAATCATGCATGTTGGGTCCAATTAGTCATCATACTGGAATAACCTCAGGTCCCCATCCATCAGGTTGGATTACCCCCGACCCAATCAATCCTTGAACTAGAATTCCTTGGCCCAATTAGTCAACAGACTGGAATGTCAATATACAATGGGTCCAATCAGTCATCGAACTAGAATACCCTCAGGTCCAAAGCTATCGGACTGGATTACCCCCGGTCTGTTGGCTCATGCACATAGCAGTAAAGCATCAACCCAAAAACTATACTATGTTGACATATGCAATAGATAAACTTATAACCAATTAACAGACAAACAAGCAGATCTACAAATCACTACCATACAACATCATCGTATATACCAGGATACAAATCACTAAAACATAACAACATCCTACATGTCAGGATACAGATCTAACAAATCAATATAACATATCAACATCCTATATAATAGGATACATAATCTGATTGACTCCTAAAAACTTTTCAAGATCAATAAGACTCCCACTAACTTCTTGACATATAAGTTTTTCTCTTAAGGAACAATCCTCGATGAGCAGAAACACATATTCAAAAGTTAGAATGGATTCTCGAAATTAGTTCATCATTTTTGTTTAACCAAAACATCACAACATCAAACTCTAATGTGCTAGAGTAAGAAAGCATTATTACTCCACATTTTATGAGGTGTTATAAACCTATTTAGTACGAAATAAGTTTCAACATATGATTCGAAATAACTAGGGCATGGTTCTAATACATGATTGGAAACGAAGTATGACTCATCTCTTGATTGAACCATTTCAACAATATTCGATTCCTCTTCTTAGTCATATAATTGCACTAAGATGTTCTTCGATGATCAATTAAGATATAGTTCCTCAATCATTTAATATGATCATAAAACATGATACTAAAGTACTCTCATTTCTTTTCAGATTGGAGAAATTGTACTATGACAAATATACTAAATTATAGTTATATCATTAATATAAAGTTGATTTTTTTTATAGACAATACATTGGGAACAAGTCCCTTTGGTGAGATGTTAATTATAACATCCTACTTTTAAGTACATTGCTAATTTTCATAGAGTTTCTGAACAGATCAGGTATAGTAAATGTAAAAAATGTTTTCCAAATTGAAGAAACATAAAAGATAAACTATACATAATTTAATAGAATAGACAACAATAATTACCATTGTTGATACTATTGATAATATAAATTCAATATGTGGTCCACATAACATGAGGTTAGAACGGTTATTTGCATGAAGGTAAAAGAAAAAGAAAAAGATTAAATTGCAAAACAAATGCAAGTGCACTACTATTATTGGATTAAAAAAATTACATTGCTACTAATGTTTAAAAAGATAGTTACTTTAAACAAAGAAAAAATAATAGAAATGCATGCATGTAAAACATAATTAACCGAAAACTAAAGTTAAGATGGTATTAAAAGTCTTATGCATCAAAGATCATCATGAACTCCATGTGTCACTTAAGAGTAAAGTGCTACCTATTAAAACACTAGAAAAGAAGAAAAAAACCTTACATAATCAAGTTAACCCCTATAAAGAATCCGTCATTATCCATTTAGTAATGACCCTTCAAAACAATTCTTTAACCGGCAATTATATTGACCAAAAATTCGTTGTATTAATTCGACCAGGTTTTCATGATGAAAAAGACATATATTAAATTAAAATAAGAATATCATTGACTTTCAAATGGTATTTTTATAACTACTAATAATCAAAATAATGAATATGTTAGTGAAACAATTTACTTTTTTATTAAATGACTATCCAATAAATAATATTTTATTATAATCTATTAAAAGGTTTATGAAAATGTACTAACTTATGGGTAGTTTTATAAATATAGTATAGAGCCAAAGTTTACTCATAACTACAAATAATGAATGTTATACAAGAAACAATTAATTTTAGCAAAGATTTGTAGGAACTGAAAGTACGATGCTTTCATTGACGGATATATAGTGGTTAAACCACCAAAATGGACAAAATATAATGGCCTTCACGTAATTTCCCCTAAATAAAAAAGAAACCAGTAGAAGATTAGTAAGTACAAATAAATGTCTTTTTTCCCTTTGCTGTGAAAGTGCATCATTACAGTTTGTTAACTCTGGAATAATACCATTTGAGATCCCTAACCGGATTCTCTTACCATCTTAGGCCAACTCATCATTCTCAACAACTGTCAGTCACACCAAGTTAACCAAGTATTAGAATCTAAAAACTATTTTTATAATCATAAGGGTGCTTAACTTTCTAAATGTGCCAACATTGTTCAGGCCTCATCTAATTCTTGCTTTAGTCTTGCAATTACTCGCCAAGCTTAATCATGTTGTCAATAAAGACCAATATACCTTTCAACTTAACCTTACACCATCAACATAAATAGGAGTTATTACAGGTATTGCCTTATTGTATGCAGTTGTTGCTCTGATGAAAATGCGGATAACACCAAAGCATCTTATTCCTAATGTTATACACAAAAGAATCATAACTTAGAACTTAGTTATATGCATGAAGTGGCAATACATTAAAAGACAATAGTTTGTTCCCATATTAGTATTGCACAGTCTACCCAATTATAGTTATATAAATCACATAAATTTGCTTATCTTTTTTTTATAGATAATGCATTGTGATCTATGTGACGAAAAAAAATACTCAAAATTAGATCTAAATAAAGTTATATGTTTAAAAGACATCAATGTGGCTTCTCACATATGAATTATCACTAATCACTCACTATAAGAAAATTCACAAAATTTGTTATTAAAATAAACTATAATACCAATCTTATTGATTAATCAACTAAAAGCATAGTGCAATACCCAACTGGTAGACGGGTTGATCAATAAATGAATTATTGTTTTGTGTTTTTTCAATTATATCATATCAGTGCCTACCATTTTTTAGAATAACATACTCTTTTTCCCAAATTTGCAAGATGCTAGTAGTATGAGGTTTCAAAAGGTGTCGACTTACCTTATACTCATCAAACTTTTAAGCATGCTTCTCTGATTTTTTTAATGAAAAGTGGAAATTGGTACTTATATTTTGTTTCACAAACTTCTACATTTTATTTGAAAGCTTTGCCCATTTTGTGACTTGTATAGAAGAAATCAGATGGTCATTGTACAACTGATTGATTTTACTTTCTTTAATAACACCCTGCTTTCATTTGATCCTATTATATCACCCGTTGATACCAAAGCACATGTGAATAAAATGTGTAGTTCAATAGTATATAAAATCACCATTGTACCCTTGGCAAAAAAAATTTGGCAACCTAATTTCAGTCCATGATAATATTAAATGTGAAATAGTCGTAACATGAATTCATATAATTAAACAGAATACTCGAAAAAGAATGCAAGATCCAAAAGAGTAGTTTAATTTAAGACAATTTATAAAAGTATTACATCCATAAAATTCATGAAAATTTTAAACTTTTAAAAACAATCCACAAATCATCATTGTTTACAAATTAGTTTTCAAAACATGTTTAATATCAGAGTTTTCCCAAAATCATAAAACAAAACACGTGGAGGTGCACGATCACGCACTTGCCTTCCCATGATCATCTGAGGTACCTGAAACATAACCCAAAACTGTAAGCCCAAAGTTTAGTGATTTCCCCCAAAATACCAACACATTACATAATCATAATAATAACAACAAAAAACATGCATACAAAGCCTTCAGTCTACCTGGTACGCTCACAAAACCTTCAGCATGACCGGTACGCCACACTGGGCCTTTAGCCTATCTGGACCATTCTTTGGGCCTTCGGCCTGACTGGTACACGCCACTGGCCTTCAGTCTATTCGGTATGCCCTGAGTTTGTTTCCCTTCAGCATAAAGTAGGACCTCCTCAACCTAACCACACATACACCGTGTCAACACACATATATAACAGCCAAGCATACAAATAACCAGCCAATAACAAATAGACAGATCTTACTGATCACTAAGAATAACACCATCCTATCTACCAGGATACATATCTAATAGATCACTACAGTATACAATCATATGATAACCCAGGATAACAATCCAAAGGGTCGGCCTCGGTGCCTTCGACCTGTAAGTACAGTAAGGAAAACTCACCTTGCAAACTAAGCCGAACTGATATGGCCCGACTCCGAATCTGAGCTCTCAAACCGATACCTATTACCACCAAATGACCAATTTCATCAAAATCCCAAAATACCTCCAATGTTTAACTTGGTCAAAGTCAACTGGTCTAACCCACTAAGTCAACCGAGTTAACCCAATCGAGTCAACCCATCAAGCTGACCCACGCTTAGCGTACTCCAAGCCTCACATTGACCACCATCGGGGTGGTTGACCGAGTATGCGGGGCGTACTTCCTCTTATGCGGGGCGTACCCTCGCACCACCTAAAATCCCATTAAGTGCTTAATCCAACAAGTCAAACGTCTAATTTCAGATCCATGTCTAAAAAGGTGTTCCAAACCATAAAGTTTCCAGCTTTATGGTTTTTCATGTCTTATTAAGTCCTAAAACCAAGATGCTAGTTTGTCTTAATCACTTAGGATCTCTATAACTTGCATGCATGCACCAAAAGAGCCATGATAACATTTTTATGACTTAATGCACCTCATTTCTTCAGAAAGGACAAATCCTTTGGTATTAGAGTATCTCATACTCATTAAGGCCAATAAAAGGGACTAAAAACACATAAATTCCTCATGGAAATATCTTAAAGAAATACAAGTCAAGATCAAAGCTTTATACCTTTTGGAGCTTCTCAAGAAGGTAAGAATCCCATATTCACAAGTTGCTCCCACACCAAGGCTTCTCCAAGAATCTTCTTCTTCCTTCAATACACCAAGAACACACACTTGAGCTCCAAAACACACACTCAGATGTTAGGTTTTGCAAAAACATCTCAAAGGAGGTGGAGGCTGAAAATGTGTGGAGAAGTGAGCCATATTGTTGCTTAAATACCCCTTAAACCTTAAAAATTAGGGTTTCCTCCTGACATTAGTATGCCTCGCATACATAAGTGTACGCCCAGTATACTAGGGCGCGCCCTAGTATGCTCAGCGTATACACATGTACGCTTAGCGTAATTCTCCTGCCCAAATTACCACTAGGGCTTCAAAGCATAATTCTTGGACTTCGGGACAAATTGGACATAAAGTAGATTTATAAGGATGAATTTAGAATTACCTGAACTTCGGGATGTTACAAAAAGATTCTACTCACTTGTCTTCTCAATTCCCTTAATGTTCTCACCAACATGTGTGGGTCACAATGGACTCCCACCCAGAGACCATTCACAAAGATCTTTGTAGCTTGAGGGATCACAGCAGGAGCAATTTCCTAATTTTAAAGTAAAAAGATTAGATTTTATTAAATAAGAAAATATTTTTTAGTAAGATAAACGATATTTCCTCAAATTTTGTTGTACCCTATTTTTCCAAAAACTCAAGATTCGGGTATGTAGCTGACCCCACGATTATGTAAACCATCAATGCAAGATTCTTCACCAGTCCATAAGCCTAGAACAATAACCATAAAAATAAGTTATCATTTGAATTTAGATGATCAGATTGTAACAGAAGTAAATCACTAACCCTCCCTTCAGGGGTTTCTGTTTTCAAGAATGCATGGGCAAAAAAGTGAACATAGTAAGTAGACGACTAATGGCATATAAAAATCAATGCATTTAAATCAATTGAAAATAACATTGGCTTGAATTAGGTAATGCTACCTCATGTATGAAGAGTATGAAGAGAAGGCTAAATACCTAAAAACATAACCAACTTCAATGAATCCTACTAAAGAATGATATTTTGACTTCTAAAACTTAAGATACAAATCTAAACTTAATTTGAAATGCCTTCTAAGGCTACCTGTGTTGAAAATTGAATCCAATATGACAAATCACGATGTGACATCCTACATTCAATCAACATTAAGGGTAATATTGTAATATTGTTAATATTGGCAAAGATTGTTAATTACAAGGAAA
This sequence comes from Lactuca saligna, assembly GCF_052625555.1. Taxonomy (NCBI): domain Eukaryota; kingdom Viridiplantae; phylum Streptophyta; class Magnoliopsida; order Asterales; family Asteraceae; genus Lactuca; species Lactuca saligna. Next base: position 284,359,386 of record NC_136421.1, on the reverse strand, counting down.
GCTTAGGATTGCATTCTTCACTATGTTTGGATTCTAGTTCCCTGAAATAACATAAACAGATGAAAAAATGATGACAATATATTCCTATCCCTCCATAATTATTTATATCCTTTACCATCACAATGTCATGCTACAATCATTGGTGATGACCTACCTATTGCGAGAAAAACCAAGTAATTGCCTGGAACAAAAATCTTATTAAATTACAAGAGCTTTTAAGAAAAAAAAAGTCCTTTATCTAGATATCACAAGTAAAAGATACTCCTAATCCTTGATTTTATAGTTATTGATAACACAAGCCATGATAGTAATCAAGAAGGGATGTCATGATACTACTAAAAATGCTGCCAAAAAAATTGAGTAATGTTGTTGCAAATGAATGTACATACATCCAAACCCTGCTTTTTGGCTCACACAAGTTACAAACATTTTGATTACATCTACCAACAATCAAAACTCATGTACCAAATGTTGATTGTATTTCTTTTCTAGTTTTACGATACCAAATCAGGATCCAAATTTTCAGGGCATGTTTTTCTATTCAAAGGTTCCTAAGCGTTTTCATGTTCTTCAGGTATTAATCCTAGATTTTTAAAATTCTAAGATAAAAGTAGTTTACCATTTCACGTTTTTGAGGTATAATTTATCAATTTTTAAAATTTAAGGCATAAGTCATTATTATCATTATCCTATTCCTATCATAGGAAGTAATTACGAATGTGACTAATGATACAAACCAACCCATACATCCTACATTTCATAGCCATGGGTATGCTCTAATTAATGTAGATTAATAGGTCCAAAGTTTCTTTGCATCAAATATTTATATGGCCTTAACATTCAATTTCATGGTCAAACAATCAAAGATAGATGTACCTTTTCCATGAAATTGGCCAATTCGATCACAGTTTGTAGGAGAACTCCTCATTACTTTTTGAGCTTCTAGAGAAGACAGTGCTCTGATGCCTCAGAATCTGAACAAAATTTCCTTTGTTAAGTTCTTTATCTATTTCAGATCTTCCTCATAATCACTTATGTTGAAATTAATATTAACATTAATTCGCAAAATTTATTACAGGTACAACCCGATCATATGCCCTGTAATTATAAAATAGAAGATATCAATTTCATATGGAAGCATTTACATCAAATGGTAATAATGTAAGGTCAAATAAGAAAAAAACTAAAATATAGAGTTAAGGAAATAGAAAGAAATCTTAATCAAACCTACATACATAATAATAGTAGTTGAAATCAGTAAGCACATAGGTTTGAACAAATTCATAACCTACAATGGTCAAGAGTCCCTCTGTATCCAAAACCTGAAAAAACAATAACGTTTTTTTTAACAATTTCTATATGTAAGTATTATGTAAAAATAATATAAATCAAGAATGTACCGGAAGAATCCATTGTGCATAGCTCAAAAACCTCATAACCCCAAAACATATTCTAGATATATTATCAAATTTATAATAAAAAAAGAAAATGAAATTCACCCTGGTGTTTTGCATGTCATTAAGTTGTGCAAGAACCAAAAACAGATTCGAAGTAAGCACAAACACCCAGGAGATCTGAAGGCTTTGATTTTTCCAAAGTTTTGCAGTTACCATCTTTATCTTGTTGGTCATTATATTGTTGTAGTTCATGGCCAAACTCAACATAGAACCGGCCAATATGCTCTATATTAATCCTATGGGACACAAAAGGAAGAACTCTGCATTATTTTATCTTTAAATACTTGAAAATTACTAATTTCTATGATTTAAACCTACCACTATACAATTCATTAGAACAATATGAAGCTATATTGCATAGAAACTCGCCATTATAAGCCCACCATGTTGAATTATTTTCCCTACATCACCAAAATAAATTTCCACCATTCAACACAATCATCAGTAGGCATCAGGCAACCATCTGCAAACCCGTTTACTTCACCTGAAGTTTTTTTTAGCATAAACAATTGAGATGAAAAATAAATAATGTTTTAATAAAACTGAAGAGGTCACTAACCTGGTTCAAATAATTTTCCATAAACATTACAACTTGATAATCATGCCCAATATTTAGTCTAAAACTCCACAATGACCGAGTATAATGCAAAAGTTCAAACCAATTCTAATACATATACATATATAATCTCAACTCCACAAGATTTTCCAAAATAGAATATCATAACCCTTTGATCCATGATGTATGTCCTATCTAGTTTGAGTTGATTTACACAAGTTATATTAAGTGAAAGGGCTCACTTATCTGACCTATTTCATAAAATTTGTAAATCTCACGTATTACTTTTGTTAGAAATCAACTCTGTTTTCTTCAATTTAGTGGCCTCACCTTCAGAAACAATGCTGGGTGAATATTTTCCTTGTGATTTTGCATGATAATTGATCTAATAGGTTAGATTGAAGCGTGCTTTGGATGTTACCTTTTTGTAAAGGAGTGCATCTCCCATTTGAATTTTCTTGCACTCCGTGGTTCAGGTTAGTTTGCTAGAGAGAATGGTTTCGTGGGTAAGGATGATGCTGATTGAATTGTGATCAATGTGAAGAAAAACAAAAATACTCAACCAGCCTTGTTGGAATCATACTCTCTGATCTTATTCCTCATCTCGCTCCTTATTGAAACTTTTCATTATCTAAGCACAAAAACCCATAATGCAATAGTTAAAACTCAGATTTTCATTAGGGTTTTGAAAAAAGTGGTCTAAACTTACGTGAATCGGTTTACATAAGAAGTGGAACCGAGGGATTGATGAGAAGTTGCAACCTGAAACCCATTTTCGGTAGGTGTGCGGTTATGGGTTTAGCTAGCATGCAATTGGCTAAACACTTACCACACATGTCGTCGGCATAACCAATTATGGTGCCTCCTTGGTGGTCGATTTGTGTTCCATAATTGATGAAAATGATTGAAGAAATAATATTTGAATACAGTCTCCACCCTGAACTGTATGTGTAACACCCATAAAAATCATGCCAAATTTAAACTTTTCAAAACACTTAAAACCATTTAACATTACAAAGTTTGTTTTCAAAATAATAAATATCAGAGTATCCCAATATCAAATCATAAAATCATAACAGCAAGGGGAGCTATACGATCATGCATTCGCCTTCCCGCGATCACCAGAAGTACTTGAAACAATAATCAATAGATGTAAGCTCGATGGCTTAGTGAGATACCCCCAAAATACCAACCTCATATAACCATAATTATATCATATCAACAAATATAGAACAACATGCAAAATGAGCCTTTAGCCTTACTGGACCGCCTCACAGACCTTCAGTGTATCTGGACTGTTCTTCGAGCCTTCGGCACGTCTGGACCACCTCGCAAGACCTTCAGCCTATTCGGACCGCTCGCCGAGCCTTCGGTCTAACTATCATACCTTTTCGGGTTAGTAGTCTATCCGGTCCGCCCTGGGTATGTTGGCCTTCAACACAAAGCAGGACCGCCTCAACCCATCCCAAATCAAAACAAACTTGTGCACATAACTATCATATGCTAGCATACATATATAACAATCAAACCGATCTAACATATCATATAACATAACAACATCCTATAACTAGGATACCAACCTAACCATGCCATTAAGCATAAACATAACCTCATCCTAACTACCAGGATGCAAACCAATAAATATACCATGCCATAATTAGATACAATCCATAAAGGGCCGGCCTTGGTGCCTTAGACCATGTTGATATAGTGAGGATAACTCACCTCGCAAGTAGTGTTGAAGTATTGTTAATCTTTGACTGTTGTCTCACCGGGAATCCCAAACTATTACACAATAATATTAAGTTAATACCCAAAATAACCTTCATGACTAAATGTTCACACCATTCATTAAGTCCATTCTCTTTATTGGGCCAAGGCTCAATTACCCAGTCCTTGACTTAAAAGTCCATATATAAAGCCCATTATTGGCCCAATTTATTAAATTGGGCCTAAAATACTAATTGGGCCTAACCTCATGATCCACTATCACTACCAGGCCGAAAATATCTTATTTACAAAGTCCAGCAAAGGCCCAATTCCATTTAGTCCATAAACAGCCCAAAATCCGAAGCCCATTTGTCAAAAGCCCAATAGAGGACGTACGTTGGGCGTACTCCTCTGGTACGCGGGGCGTACTTGTACAGATGTTGACCACCATCGGGATGGTTGACTCAGTACACTAGGTGTACTCGATAGTTTCCCAAACCCTTATTAAGTGCTTAATGGCCTAAGCACTTAAGCCCAAACTTCAGATCCAGAGACCTCACATGCCTAGGATCCATATAGTCATGAACTTTATCACTTTGGACGTCCATAAAGTTCTTAATGTTTGGTCTTAATCCATTAAGACCTTATTTTTCCATGCATGGGACACATACAACTAATGGGACCTCATTTTTATCACTCCAGGTCCCTTCAAGAGTCTAGAGGGACAATCCTTTTCGTCCAAATCACAACATGCACCACCTTATGGATTTTCGGACAAGAAATGGTTCTATTAAAGTAAAATGGTGAGATCTATACATATATGCACAAAGTTTGGAACTTTATACCTTCTGGAGCTTCTTGGGTACAAAGTAACTTCATATCTACAAGCTTGATCTTCTTCTCCAACACCTTGATGCAAAACCTTCCTCTTAAAGCACTCAAGAACACACTCAATAAGGTTAAACTCACAAAGGAAAGGCTAGGGTTTGGGGAAGACGACTATAATATGTGGAGGCTGAAGTAAGGGAGGTTTTGATGCTCATAATGTTACTTATATAGGCCCCAAACCCTAAATATTAGAGTTTCACCCTGACATTAGTACGCCCAACGTACGCTTATGTACGCGTATCGTACTCCCTCTTGGCCCAAGTTTGCAAACTTGGCCCTTAAACTTATCTTGGCTCTTCACTTCCAACCCCGAGGACTATAAATGACAAGGTAATGATAGAATAGGGTTCGAGAATACTTGTCAAATCTCAGGATGTTACAGTATGCAACCATGCGAGTTTGGGAGACGTGGGCATCTGAAGACGAAGAAGACGGACATGGGGGAGAAAGAAGGAACCGCCAAAAACTTGTAAACAGAGAGTTACTACGGTCAGGATTTCATCTCAAGAAGATCGAATGGCTGAAATGGGAAAACAGTTATCCACTAGTAATATTAGTAATTAGTTTTGTCATCTAGAAAAAAATAACATCACAACTTGTTTGTTTGTTTTTCTACAACAACAATATAAAATTTTATTTTAATGAAACTATAACATCCTAATTTTATGTAATCTAAAAATGTCAAATTTAATTACAATTTATCTTTAATAAGTCAAATCAAGGAATGTTATCATTTTAGTTGAAACCACAACAAGTTGAAACTCGAAAGCAATGTTTTAAAAATTGGTTCGAATTGATTGGTTGAAATGGTCGGATCAGGAATCGGGGATGAGAGCGGTTTACAAACAACCAACTTTATGATAAATTCTAGGCCGGATTGAACCGGATGGTTTCTTCCAAACCCGGGTTAAACCGGTGTGATAGAACCGATAAAAAACTATTTGAACCGGTTTGTTGGACTTGAATAGTTGAATTTCACTTAACTAATAGAAAATTGAATAGCTTGATCAATCAGATTATCCGAAGTGTACACAATTTGAAGGCTGACACACATCACTCACAAATGCAGACCTACGATTGAATTAGTTGAACTGACAGTTGAACCAAAAACTGATTATTCGACCAATTCAACTAATAATCTGATTTTAAAAACATTGCTCGAAAGCAACTCAAAATACATTTAAACATAAATAACCTTCCAAACTGAATTATACATAAATTAGAATTTTTTTCATACATAGTTTCTATAATCATATTTTATACGTGAATTTTATTTATAATGGATATCAATGCTTAATACATATTTTATACCATTAATTATTTATGATGTTCCATCAATTAACTTATTAACCATAAGAACTTATTGACCATCAAATGACAAAGTTAGAAGTAACAAATGTAATTTATGCATGTATAGAAAATAGAAGTACTTCTAGCCAACAACAACAACAAAAAAAAAAAAAAAAAAAAAAAAAAAAAAAAAAAAAACATGTTTAAGGCTTTATAAGTAGTCGGGTATGCCGCCATAGTCTATTGCATATCTTAATGACTTGTTTATGTTGAATTAAAGTAGTTAATTTTCTTCATAATAAAAATATATTTTTGTCATTTCTCACATAAATACCCATATAATTTGTGTATTTTTAGTATCTAAACCATAGTTCATAATATGCTATTGTTTCAGGAGTTGTTTGTTATACTTTTCGTTGGGTCTAGTAAAAAATTAGATATTTAGATTGGACTTGATCAAATTCAGACAATAATACTATATTTATAAGTATTTTAATCATATCAACTCGGATGACATACATCTTACTCGATCAAATTCAAAATTATGTCTAACCCAATCAAACATCGATTATAATCAGATCTGAATTAATTAACTAATATCAAACAAACCCTTACTTTTACATGCAAATCATACAAAAAAAAAAAAAAAAAGGTGTTTCGAGTATGGAACAAGTGAGTGACGCGTCCTCTGGGAAGTAACAAAATAAGTAATGGTAATTGACAATCTAATAAACAGATATATTCAACATCAAAATAATTGTCCTTATTGTTATTTTTAATTAAAAGAATATTATCATCAATTAAATTCCCAATGTGATTAATACTATACTCTTATTTTAGCAACAAATATAATAAGTCTAAGCATAATGTTTGGGGTCTTGAGCTTTTAAAAACAGAGATATATTATATTTAACGGAATAAAATATAATTATCTTTTAAAGTTATGATCGAGTAGTTGCTATTCTCTTCTATAATATAATACCATGCATATAAATTATTAAAACCCCATGTTTTACATTACGTTCGATTAAACAGTTTAAAAATAGTATTAAGATGCTAGTATGGTTTGGAATCATATAAACGATTCGTAGAATATAAAGTCCTCACTCTTGGACTTTTTTGGGTGCCAAAAACTTAAATTATTCAATGTGTCACTTGTTTACAAAAGATGGCACATTTACACAACATTACATTCTGTCAATTCAATATAAATGTTAACACATGGCATCATAAATCAACTACAAGCTAGAAATGGCACATAGGTTTCATTAATGACATCTAGAACCTCCAAATGTAAACACCAACTTGATTCTAGTCCTCTAAATAAGAATATGTATAACTTGGATACATCAAGATTCTTTGTTTATATAAAAGTGTACATAAGGAACTATTGCAGTTTCTATAATCAAAATTGGATATTACGATAATCATTTGAATATAATCAAGAATAGGTTAAGATTTTTTTTTTTTCATTTATCCTTAATTGCATTTTGCAACTTTCTGTTACCCTTTTCAATTTGATTTTTTACCCTAAAAATTACAATATTGCAACTATGATCATAATCAATTTTGTTAAGCAATATAAAAGTAATTATTACATTTTTATGCTGCAAAAAGTATTTTTTGTAACACATGTGAACATTCATTGAAAATACCATGTTATATTATTTATGATGATATCATAGGTCCACTCAATGGGTCCTCACACAATACCCATCATGCATCTCAATTACCACCATGCAGTACCATTTAATATTTTAAGGTATCTAATGTGATACATACCGATTAACGTTAAGCATAATTGGCATGTTGGATCCAACTCCAAGATGATCGTGTGCCAAAATAATGTAGAAAGGAAGTAAAACAGATAATCCATATATGGACTATGGAATAATATTGTTAGCACTATTCTTTAATAATCTTTAAAGTTATAAATAAATGTTTTTATTAGGTTATTTTTATTTCTAGTATTCGTACACAACAGTCTTTTTTACCGTACAACACAATGTATGTTTTACAGTAATTTACGAATCAACCCTTTTCTATTATGAACAAATACAAGTTCAAATCAAAACAACCGGTAATCAATATAAGTCTTAACATAAATGTCTTGTGATTAAAGAAGGTTAATACAAATTGTTATAGGTAGTTTGACATAACATATACCGATCGTTCTCATTTGTGATATATTTACATTTGTGATATATTGTAAATGACAAAATTTAATTCCCCATGACACCATTATATTATTGTTATTGCAATTATTTAGTATATATAACTAAAAGTAGGATGCTTTAAACAACAATATACTTTTATATATTTGTGCATTATAGCATCTTACTTTGATTTCTTTCGGATTCAACTATATGTGCATCATAGAAATGAAGTAGAATGCTATATAAGTAACCTATCTACAATGACACATAATCTAACAAAAAAAAATTCTCGAACCAAGTCAGGTTTTTAGGCCAAGAGAGCGCCTAAGCAAAGCCTACATGCCTTAACAAGCTTATTTTAAGGGGCATATGAGGGTCGAGCCAACCTTTCCCTAAGCTTATGTTAACCAAGCTTTGACTGGATTAGGCTTTAGTCCCACGCGCTAGGACGGACTTTTATGCAGCTCTAGTTGTCCCTAGTGGCGAGTGGTGGATGTAGAGGGTTAGAAGTAGGGTGCATGAACCCAACTTGATTGTAGGTTCCACCTTATATACTTTACATAAAAAATCTTTTATTTTAGATGTTTTTATAGCTGGTCCTACTTGTTTTTGGTTGACCTCATTTCAAAAATTAGAACTTTTGTTCTTTGTCTAAATTTGTCCTAAAACCAAACATAACAGACGATCATCCATTTTTTAGTGAAAAAAACCCTACAGATGAGCAATTACATTTTAAAAAGAATCCACCTATATGACTCATCCGATCTTAATCAAGGTTTACATATATGAAAAGCCAAATTAAATGCCTCTATATGATGCTATTACAATAAACAAAGGCTTCAAAAATGCTCCTTTGTGATTTTGCAAACAGTATTGCGTACATAATTTTAGTTTTTTTGATATTTTTAACAATATGATAGTTCTCATTTATTTTGGATCCGCTACTAATTGTCCCTATAATATGATAAATATCATTGTAAATATCTATCAATTTGTAATATGAAAAAGATAAATCACAATATTAAACATATTGTTAACCAAATGAGTTAACCCAAACTTATTAATATATGCTCTGTTACCCATTGAGCCTCAATCGACACAATAACATATGATGGTGATAATAGCGAAATTCGCAATGTAAAAAGTAGGACTGTAATGAAAATAATTGTTTTTTAAAGACTAATTATGCTCAAAACAAAATCTTGAAAAGAAAAGTGTAATTCACTCAAAGTAGCAAATAGAAAAAGTTGGCATGGGAACAGTCCACGAAGCAGCATTGAGCATTGACCCCCCCAATCTCATTATCAATAATGGCTGAGCTGTTCATACCTTGAAAAATTCCTACTTTCATCGTCTTCTTCAACCGCCCTCCAGACCCTTTCCTTTATTGTTCCCTTTCCTTTCGCCACTCTAATCATCTAACAATCCTCTTTCTTTTTTTCCGAAAGTTTTCGACAAATTTCTTTTCGTAGAACACACAATCTCAGGTTGCTGATCAAAGAAGAGTTACACGATCCGATTGAGTCAAGGTAGGCCCTTTAGAGCCACTTCATCCCTTTTATTTCCGTTCTTCACCAGCAATTTGTTCTAATTTCTGATACCCGTTTGGATAATTTGCTTATTAATCAGATATTGGAACACGCTTAAGTTCGATTAGATGGGTAATTGCTGTGCTGTACCCTCTACCTCCGATACTGAGTTCGAGAAGAAAAAGGGGAAGAACAAACCGAACCCATTTTCTTTAGACTATGGTGGCTCGATTCCGACTGGGAATGGATACAAATCGTACGTGTTAGAAAACCCAACTGGACATGAGATTGAGGAAACTTATGTTCTTGGTAAGGAATTGGGCAGAGGAGAATTTGGCATTACTTATATGTGTACAGATAAGTCAACTGGTGAAATTTTTGCTTGTAAATCGATATCCAAAAAGAAGTTGAGGACTAGGGTTGATATCGAGGATGTTAGGAGAGAAGTTGAGATCATGAAGCATATGCCTACTCACCCTAATATCGTCACCTTGAAGGACACATACGAAGATGATAGTGCTGTTCATTTGGTCATGGAGTTGTGCGAGGGAGGAGAATTATTCGATCGGATTGTTGCCAGAGGCCACTACACCGAGAGAGCCGCCGCCGGCGTCACCCGCACCATCGTCGAAGTCATTCAGGTGAAAATTAATCTTTTCCTTGATTTCCCGAAACAGAAAGATGTTCTTGTTACTGATTCGTCTTCTTCTATATTATTTCAGATGTGCCACAAGCATGGTGTTATGCATCGTGATCTTAAACCCGAAAACTTTTTGTTTGCAAACAAGAAAGAAACAGCAGCTTTAAAAGCTATTGATTTTGGGTTATCCGTTTTCTTCAAACCAGGTAACAATAATAATAATAATAATAAACACATATAACGACATTATTCATATGACAATTTTTTTTATGTATACACATCCTAAAAGTCTTTTAACTTATTGCAGGCGAGAGGTTTAACGAAATCGTAGGCAGCCCATACTACATGGCTCCTGAGGTCCTTAAAAGAAACTATGGCCCAGAAGTTGACGTATGGAGTGCAGGGGTAATCTTGTACATATTGCTTTGTGGAGTCCCTCCATTTTGGGCAGGTTAGTTTTGTTAATCAAATTAAATATTAAACATGCCCTTACAAAAAAAAAGTTGTTTTTTATACAAAACATGCTACAAAGTTTCGTTTTAGGACCAAAAGATGTAATATCTTACTAGAAACAACATGTTTAACCAAATGAAACGTAATTGCATAATTCATGTAAGTTGTTACAAATACAATGTTACAAATTTTAAAGTAGGATTTGTTTTGATTACAGAAACTGAGCAAGGAGTTGCACAAGCAATTATTCGATCAGTTGTAGATTTTAAAAGGGATCCATGGCCAAAGGTATCTGATGCAGCTAAAGATCTTGTCAAAAAGATGCTAAATCCTGACCCTAAATTGCGTCTTACTGCTCAAGAAGTTCTTGGTAATGTCAACTTTTTCTTTTTTGCATGTGTTGTATAAAGGCTTATATGGTATTTTTTGTAATTAACCAACCTTTCTGTCTTCTCAACTTATTTCAGATCATACATGGATACAAAACGCTAAAAAGGCTCCAAATGTTAACTTAGGTGAAACTGTTAAAGCAAGACTCAAGCAATTCTCTGTAATGAACAAACTCAAGAAGAGAGCTTTAAGGGTATGTAATAGTTCGTTATCTTGTGGCTTTTTTTTGTTCTTTTTTCGGGTGTCTTTATACTGAATTCTCCTCTAAATTATAGGTAATTGCTGAGCATTTATCTGCTGAGGAAGTGGCGGGAATTAAGCAAGGATTTGATTTAATGGATACAAGTAAGCAAGGGAAGATAAACATTGCTGAGTTAAAAGCAGGATTACAAAAGCTTGGCCAACAGATTCCTGATGCAGATCTTCAGATACTTATGGATGCTGTAAGTATTACATTTTACTAAATATAACAATAAGTTGAATAAATATAGGGATTAATGTAAGATATTAATGCAGGGAGATGTTGACAAAGATGGATTTTTGAACTATGGAGAATTCGTTGCTATTTCTGTTCATTTAAGAAAAATGGGGAACGATGATCATCTTAAAGATGCTTTTGCATTCTTTGATCAAAATAAAAGCGGATACATAGAGATCGATGAGCTTCGGGAAGCCTTATCTGATGAGCTTGAAACCAACAATGAAGAAGTCGTTGCTGCCATTCTTCACGATGTAGACACAGACAAGGTTTGTCCAATTCACTCTGTATTAAGTCGTTTTTTTTTAATTGTGGTATCAAACAGTCTGTATCTGACCGAGTCAGATCCCTGTCTGTTACCAGACCCAGTAAGAGGCATATCAAACAGGCTGTAAGTAACAAAAAAAAAACACCTACTTAAACGTTGTCTTAATGGTTTGCAGGATGGAAGAATAAGTTTTGAGGAGTTTACAGCGATGATGAAGGCAGGAACGGATTGGAGGAAAGCTTCAAGACAGTATTCACGCGAGCGATACAATAATCTTAGCTTGAAGTTATTCAGAGACGGATCGATTAGGGAAAAGTAAACACTAAACACACAATTATGGTAAAGAAAAAAGGATTATTGTTCTAATTTCTGGGGATTTTCGATTCATTTCATTTTTATATGTGAGAAAAACACACACTATCTCTTTTCCGGGGGTAGGCTAAGTTTCTGAGGTGTTTATTATGTTCTTTTTTTTTTTAATTAAATGTTTGTAAGAAGGGTTTTCTCGGGTTGTTTATGGGTGTAAATATGTATGTTGTTGGCAAATATTGCTTATGTAATTGTTCAAAGTACAAAAGGTTGGAGTTCTTAAGTATTAATATCATGATATCGAGGTTTTTTTATGGTTTGTTTTGTTCTTGTCTAGTGTATTGTTCGAGTTTGCCACTTGATTTAACCTGTAATTTTGAGTTGTTATTTCATTTTCTAAAACTTTTGGTCTTGTAAATTGTTTGCCTTTATAAACGTACACTATATACTTTTTGTAAGGATTACATGCAAGGTTCTAAACTGCTTGGCGACAAGATGAAGTCTCAAGTTTTATGAGTTATGGATGTTTTTCACTGTGTGATGTAAGACGATGATATTTTATTAATTTATAATTATATTACCACATAAATATAGATTTATACCAAATATAATAAGTTTTTAGAAGTATTATAAGAACAATTAATAACAAACACTTAACAAAAAATTGTATGTCCAAAAGTCATAACAAAGAGTGAAAAAAAATGTGTCTCAAACCAAAAACTGACGCCATATCACGCCTTGTCATGCGTTACGCCTGGCAGCAATGTCATGAGACTTCTCGTAACGGCGGAATCGTGCTTTACGCGATGGCACGCCTTGACGCTCCCTATAGCCCGTCTTTTAGAACACTGATTAAATTTTAGATTTTGGGTTTTAAGAATATCAATAATTAACTTGGATAATTCAAGGACCGTGTTTTAGATATACACTTTATAAAATATGTGATTTTGATCCTATTCTTTGGGCTATCACCAAATCTGAATTGAGATAATCCAAGAACAATCGATTTGGATTTCAAACTTCTTTAAACTACGAAACACATAATGTACATGTTGTTTTACATTTTAGAGAGACATACTAGTTTTCGGTTATATGAAAGCATGTCCTTCTTTTATACATGGAGGATAGCGGTTAAAGTTAGTTATGAAGGGAAAACCGTTATTACATCCGCACAACATAATTAAGGGCGCTCTTCTAGACCCTTTATTCCGGACTTTGCATTTATCACTCCGAATGTGCATCCTGCATTTCCAGTCTTGGTGAGTAAATTGAACTCAGCATGTCTCAATAGTAATATTAACCATACTAAAATATGTTGATAATATTAAAATCACCAATATTCCTTCCTTATAATTTGGAATCTTTTGTTCAATACAATATTTAGTTGAGTTTGAGAGCTTATTAAAACTTGATTAACAAATTAGGTTTAAGAAAAACGTTTATTCAAGTTAAATACTTTAAAGCGTTGTAGTAGCAATCTAAATCAATTATGCGACATCCTTTACATCATGCTTATCAATGACGTGATAAGACAAAATGGAATGAATTTAAAGTCGCGTGATCGTTTTATTGTATTTTAGTCTATTACTTTACTTTGTATAAGTTTAATTTGCAGTCAAAATTATTCCCCCTTTTCTATCTACTTTATCAAAATTCTCAAGTTTTACTATTAAATGGGATACGATCGCACAGGATTTAAATTTAAACAAAAATATAATTTAAAGCTCCATAGTAACCCACGAGTTGTCTAGCCCAAATCTTATATTAAGCCCACTTGTTTACAAAAAAGAAAAAGTAATGGAAAAATTAATTTTAAGTTTATATATAAAGTGAAGATGTAATTTGTGAAATTATACGATAAGTGTGAACTAATACAAAATTTTGTATTATTTATATATTATTTAAATAATAGATTTTTTCTGAAATTGTGCACACATACAACATCGCAAGTGTTGTTAACAACTGTTGACTGTGGCAATATCGTTGTTTTCACAATGGGCTATGATGGTTGCTGAGTCCATAATGATTATGGGTTCTCGACCTTTGACAACCTAAAGACTTCGTAATTTTCAAATTGGACACATGGAAGGCAAATTTTTAGAAACTCTAAATTGCTTTTAGTTACGGAAAAATATTTTTAATTTTCTGTTTTTTGTTTTTTCTTTTCAGTTTTCGTTATCATTTTTCATTAAAAAATTTAGAAAACGCGTTTAATTAAAATTTATTTATTTTTCATTTTCAGTTTTAGAAAATTAGAAAATGTGTTTATATGTGTATTTTTCTATCAGTTTTTATTTTTAGAAAACGGTACCGGTGGTAAGGTAAGGGTGGGGACGGATGGGGATGGGCTTGGGAGTGGGTGAGTGTGGGTAAGTAGGGGTATGGTGGGTTGGGAGTATATAGAGGTGGATAGGGCCATTTCATAGGTTTTTGTTACACTGAGAAAAAGCCTTAACAATGCCCCTATATCTAAACCGAAACTACAAACCATAAACTTATAAAATATAACTGAATAAAATTTTTATTTGGAAACTCATACCCATACATTTTTTATTTAAAAACTCATCTCCATGCAAACTAATGCCTAATGGTTGAATCAAAATGCAACCATCAAACAATTAAGAGCAATCAGTTACCTTTTGAGGATCATACAAACTAAAAGTTGAAAAATAATAATTAGAAACTGCATTTGTAGTTGTTCTTCAAGCAAAAGCAACTATCATATCACAATTAACATTTTCAAGAAAAATGACTAAAAATAAAAGTCACACAAATGTAAAACTGGATAAACAAAGTATACAAATTTTTCCTAATTTACCAAACTAAAAGAATTTAACCGTTAAACTAAATTACCTTAATAAACTACATAAAACTTAGAACCACAGCCTTAAGAGCCCTTTACGAATCAACAATTTAAAAATCACCCCTTTACCACTTCCAAAACAAATGAACAAGCCTGTTTTTGTGAGCAAAATGGTATTAGAATCAACTAGTCATTACTTAGTTAAAATTAACATAACAAAAAAAATCATAAAAATGAATAAACAATAATTAAATTACTTGTTTACTACATTAAAAATAATAAACCACTTATGAGTTATGTCTTACCAAGTCTTCAAGACAAATGGCAAATGCGAAAATTCTTCATCTGCTTGGCAAATTCGGCTGTCAAGAATCAAAGCCAAAGGGGAAAAAACCCAACTCCAAATTCGTTTTCAAGAACTGAAGACAAAGGGCAATAAAAACAAGTCATTTGAAAACAGAAAAGTGAAAGACCGAAACAAAAGAACCAAAGTTTATGTTTATGTTTTTAGTTTGAACATGTTAACTGACCTGAAAAATGAATAATGAAATCATAAATATAAATCTTTTTTTTTAAATACTGTGAAATAACAACAATGGAAAATTATATACCTACTTATGTCTTCTAATTAAAAAAAAAATAAAAAAAAAACAGAATAATTAGAATTTCAGTTGATTATTATTCGGTATACATATAGCCTCCTGGATCACAACATAAAACAAAAATTAGTAAGCTCAATTGATTGTTACATGATATACCTAAAAACGGAATCATAGGATTTAAGAATTACCAGGTAAGAAGGCCTCAAACTCCATTCTACAACTCTTTTAAATACGGAATTTTGAACCAAAGGCTTCGACATCCTTGTCTCAAGCAGTCCAACTTTGAACTTCAAGTGTACTAATCATACAGATCAGGAAACGAGAATAATCAGATGAGAATAGTGATTAAATAACAAGAATAGGAGAAATGAATCACCAAACAAAAAAGGTATACCTCATACGAGAATCAATGAATCAGAAAATCAAAAAAATAATCGTAAAAGATAAACTCGAATCGCCAGATCCTTACAAAGCCCTAAAGATATTTAGAAATTGGAGAGAAGAAAAGAAAACATAAACTAGATTTAAAACCAGCATTCATTGATTTCAATTTGATGATGATGCCCCTACATCTTCTACCGCTTCCAGATTTCTAGGTGTCGATTGGCAATCAACCAATGACACATGCTGATTACAGCTTTCGCCCCACCAATTATTTTGCGTTTTCCCGCCCCAGCTCGCACGCTGGAAAAGAGTATCAAGGCTATTAGTTTTTTTGGGCCAAAACATATATACATATTATTGGGCTAAGATGATGTCCTCCATTTTGTGCTGTCAGGCCTTAGCCCATCCCACCCATATATTGGGCTGGGCTGAAGGTTTATATTTTAGAAAAATTTTGGAATTAAAAAAATATGAAAAATAATGTTTATCAGTTTTTCAAAATTTTCTAACTTCTTTATAATTTTAGAAAATGAAAAAAATTAATTTTCCGTAAAAAATTTAGAAAAATAAACGAACTAAACGCGTTTTCAAAATTCTCATTTATTTTAGAAAATTTTTCGGAAAATAACTTATTTTTCTGCAACTAAACGCACCCAAGTAACTTTTTTTTGGAATACCTTTGAGATATGTTGGAATTGAAATTGGATACTTGGATTTGATAAATGCATATGTGATAGTCCGAAAATATAGAAGATATTTTGATGAGGTTATCTTTAGCGCTTATTGGATGATTTGATTATTCATGAATATCACAATTTTTGGATCAACAAAATGGAGTGGTGCCATCTTCAGCAACACTATTATGCACTGTACTTTTGGTTGTTAAAACGGGAATCCTCAATTTATAGTTCATTAGCTTGGTTATTACAAAACTCGTCTTTACTAGCATGGTTGGTTACAAAATTCGTCTTTACTAACTGATTCATTATAATATCTGTTTTTACTAATATTTTGTTAATTTAATAAAATCTGCTAAAAAGATTATTATTATTTTTTTTTTCTAAAAAAAAAAAGGCAAACCACAAAAATATAAATAGATTTTCATCGGATCACGGGTCCAAAATATCCCATTTTGGATATGAAATCATTTCTATTGTCGGAAAAATCTTATTTTATTATCTTAAAATAGGTATAAGATTCATGTATTACATGTGTTAATTAAAAAAATATAAATATAAAAGTTTAAATATTTGAAAGCATTGGATTAGAAAAAATTAAAAAAAAATAGTGAAATATTAAAATTGATTTTTTATCTTTTAAATTTAAATAAATAAATAAAATAAAATAATGAACTTTAATTTGAAAATTTTGAAATAAAAATGTAAGTCTATTAATGAAATTGATATTCATTTATTACTATATTTGTCGTAATTATTTTTTGATTTGTACACATTTGGTTACTGAGTTTTTTTTTCGTCCACATTTACTCTTCAATTTGTTAAACTGTACACATCCAGTCTTTATGACCGGTTACTCCAAATTATCCGTGAAAAATGACTTATTAATATATTTCTCATTTTGTACGCAGCATTTAGTCATTAATATTTTTGTACACATTTAGTCCTTAATTTTTTTTATTTCAAAATAAGTCATTTTTTGTTTTTGTACCAATTCGGTACTTATGAATGATTTATTTAAAGTTTTTCTCACGATATCTAACATGTGACTATCATTGATGACATGGACGATTCTCTTTGGGTGCCCGCAGTGGCACCGACAACCCTTGCTTTTTCTGTACGTAGTGTAAATTTTTCGATATTTTTCTTTTTTTTTTACTTACCGGCAAAACCTACTACGGACCGGCAACACCTACTATCAAATCCTACGTCTGTTCCTGATTGATGATGTCTTTGGGGTTGTTGATGTTTATGTTCATCGCGGTCTCGACTGCTTGGTTGCATAGGCTTGTGGTTTGGCTTAGGTTTTGTATTTCGAACGTCGTAACTTCTTCATACGATATCTAATTTTAACGATTTTTATATCTACGTGTTCGTTTTTTAAGTCTGCTATAACTTTCGTTAAGATTACTCTCGTTAAAATATAATATGTTTTTACTTACGATTTTATAAAAAAAACATCCATAAATGCATTCATAAAAAACGTATGGATATAAAGATCGTAATTAAAAAAATATATTACTTTTTAACGGGAGTAATCTAAACGAAAGTTGTAGTAGACTAAAATACAAACACATAGATATAAATATCGTTAAACTTCGAGATAGTATGAAAAAGTTATGATGTTCAAAACACATCACCTAAGCAATCAAACAGGTGAGATCGCGGTGGACATAAGTATCAAAAGTCTAAACACCTCGTTAATGATTGTTCCATGTAAGATGTGAGAAAAACTTAAAAAAAACATTCATAAGTATTGAATGAGTATAAAAACAAAAAAAAATTATTTTGCATCAAAAAATAATTAAGGATTAAATGTGTACAAAAATATTAAGGATTAAATGTGTACAAAATGAGAAATATATTACCCTATTAAGATATTTTTACCGGTTAACCTGAAATAACCGGTCATAAGAACTGAATGTCTACAGTTTAACAAGTTGAAGGGTAAATGTAAACAAAAAATAAACTCAGTGACCAAATGTGTACAAATCGAAAATATATTACCCCTTTAAGTCATTATCCCTTTATTAAAATTGAAAACACATGAAATGATATTTGGAAAAAATTTAATTCAAAATAACCATAAAATAAAATTTGACAAATTAAATAAGAGTGTGACACATGATAAAAAGTAAAACTTAAAAAACCTTCATTTATTGTAGTAGATTCTGATAAATATTATGCTTATTTTGTTGAACTATTTGCAAGTTTTGCAAGTCTACTACCCACGTTATCAATGTGGAATAATTGAATGTGTGATTTATCTAGAATCCTCTCAATCTTTCTATTTCTCCTTTTAAAAATCAGTTAATTTAATTCAGATTAAAGACTTTTCATATAAAAAACTCTTGGTACTTTGCTTGGAGCCTTTTCATATATATATATATATATATATATATATATATATATATATATATATATATATATATATATATATATATATATATATATATATATATATATATATAGGGTTAGGTTTAAATGTGAATGGTATATATTATGTGAATGTATGATAAGTTTTAGACCATTAGATTAGATTAGATTTATATCTGACTAAGATTGGTGTACAATAACTACAATGGAACACAACACATATAAACATTTCTTTTAAATAAAATAAACTTAAAAATAGTATTTATAAGTGTATAAATAACATTTTGATTAAGTCCCAATATGAAAGTTGAAAGAATTAAGTATCTTAAATCAAAAACAATATTTAGTTATCAAAATGAACTTTAATTGTCTGGATATCAAGAAATGATACTACATGAATCATATTGAAGAATCCAATAATTCTCTCAATAAAAGAGATGAATATGAGTTTATTCTTTTAAAATAAAGGTTAATTTATGAGTTTTTTTTAAAAAAAAAAATTTAAAGAATATAGGCATATATATTATACAGTAACATATAATTCTTTCAAAAAAATGTATTGCAGTATAATCATTAATATATATTAAAACAGTAATAACCATTCTTATAACATAAAAAACAATTTTTATAACATAAAACAATAATGTATACAACATTTTGAAGAATATACATATCCATCTATACTACATTCTTTAAAAAGATGTTTGTAATATATAATACATTCTTTGTATAATACACAATATAAAAAAAAAATATGATATATACTACATTCTTTCAGAATATAAAAAAAATTATGATATATACTACATTCTTTAAGAATTTGTTTGTCAAAAGAAAAACTAAAATACAAAAACCCTACATTTTTCTCTATTGTTCATCACGTTTCATCATCTCTAATTATCTCCAAACAACCAACACTACCTACATTTTTATTTCCTATGAAGTGCTTAAAAGAACCATCTTTAAGTATGATTTCATCCTCTTCAAGAGAATAATACCCTGTATATGTATATAAAACTCAAATTACTTGAATGAAATACAATAACATTTAATATTCTGTAAGAATGTTTTGCTAAAAACTAACAACTACCAAAAAACAAACTTTTCATTACATTATTGGTTATTCACGAAAGAAGATGAATACATATTACATTTCATTTTCATATTCTTTAAGAATACAAGCAAAATTAAATAAAGTGAATGAATTCTTGTAAAATAGGTATTATATACAAAGTTCTACAACTAAAGGAAACATACATTGTTCTTCAAGAATGTGTAATTAGAATTGTAAACTTCTAAAAAAAATGTAGCAAATTTTTTATTCTCATATGATGATTCTTTAAGACTGGCCAATTTATACTTGAAAAAAGACTAAACTGCATAAATGGTCCCTGTGGTTTGTCGAAAATTGCCACTTTGGTCCAAAAATTTTTGGACTAGCATCAGTGGTCCAAAACTTTCATTTTGTTGCGTCTTTGGTCCGATCTATTATGATTTTTTTCAAAATGACGGATTTGCCCCTGTTAATATGATTTTTTTTCTTATTTGTTTTTTTACTTTCAGATTTAAAAAAAATAAAAATAAAAATAAATCTCTCTCTCTCTCTCTCTCCTGATTTTTTCAGATTAAAAAATAAATCTCTCTCTCTCTCTCTCTCTCTCTCCCCTCCCTCTCAAGTCGTCGTCTACCTCCCACATCTAAAACCTTAACACCATTAATCTTCATTGGTTTTAGTATATGGGTATGAAAATCAAAAGAATATGGCCTCAAACCATAAATATGTTCCTCTCATCCATCTTGCATCTGATTCAACTTCAACTTGTCCCCACTCTGCCACCATCACCTTCGCTCATCCAGTTTGAGATATTCATAGCGACATTTGAATCAAATCCCTCGTGCATCTGATTCAAGTTCACTGGCGAAGTATGCTTCTTCATCTGCATTCTTCTTCATCTGATACACAGATCTAGGATGTTCATGACGGCTAGGGTTTTATGGAGATTGTTCTCATTTGATGGCGACGCTATGGTTTGGACAGGAGGCGCAACTAAGGTTTCTAGTGGTGGTGATGAAGAGCTTTTTTGTTGGTGGTGATGCATCATGTGCGCTAGGGCGTGCTTTTCACAGGCGGTGACACTAGGGCTTGCTTTAGCAGGCGGCTTTGGCTCCATTGTATGCGACTCGAAGGCGACTCGTCTGAGGGGGGGGGGGGGATCGGAGACGTGATAACTGCGGTGGTGTATTGGTTCATAAGGATGGGTGGTCGTTGGTTTTTGGAGCTCCGAGAAATCGAAGCCCTCTTTATCGCATCGTCGGCAAAAGAAAAGCCAAACCCAAATGCCTTCTTCACTCGCCTGATTTTCCCATTACCAATGTTGCAACAGCTCACCATCATTTAATTTGCAAAACCCACTTGAAGAATGGGTTTGATTTTTTTGGCTTAAATTTTTTTCTGTGTTTAATTTTTTTCTAGGCTTTACGAGGTGTTTTTGAGGGAAGAACAAACAAAGAGGGAAGGAGAAATATTGGGGAAGAGAGAGAGAGAGAGAGAGAGAGAGAGATTTATTTTTATTTTCTTGTTTTTAGAGAGAGATAGAGAGGTTTATTTTTATTTTTATTTTAATGTTTTTTTATATCTGAAAATCAGGAAAAAAAAATAAGAAAAAAGATAAAATATATTGATAGGGGCAGATTCGTCATTTTGAAAAAAATCAGAAAAGATTGGACTAAAGACGCAACAAAATGAAAGTTTTGGACCACTGGTGCTAGTCCAAATCTTTTTGGACCAAAGTGGCAATTTTCGACATACCACAGGGACCATTTGTGCAGTTTAGTCTTGAAAAAAAAGACGAAAAGTCATTTCTCAAACTTGAAAAAAACTAACTAAATTGAATACCCTTATATACTAATTTTGAGTTATAAAAAAATAAATATAAAATAATGGAAGATGATTAAGTTCGTATTTTTTTCACAAAAACATTATTGTTCTTGTAGATTAATAAAAATAAAAAATAAGTAGAGTTCTAACTGTGAGAAAAAAAAATCATATTCTTCAATAATTTTTTTATATGTTGCATAATTTTCTGAAGTTTGACAAGCTAACTTGATTTTCTAATATGATATAGGGTTAAAATAGTCAAACTTGAAAGGCAGCTAAGCAGTATATGTATCATTATTTTATTAAGATTTTTGCAGCTGTAAAGTTGGAGCATTCTTCAATAATTCATAATTCCTTAAAAAAAATTAAAAATGCAAAGACGTAAAAAAAATGTCATTCTTGTCTTGTAGAGCATAAAATCAAGATAAATAGAATAAGCAAAATTAGTCATACAAAGTTTAAGCAAAGAATGGTATTTACTGATAACAAGTCCCCGATTTGTATTTTGTTACAATTTTTGGAGAGAAAAAATCCAACTACTTTTCCCCTTTTTCGTCGTCTGGCAAGTTTCTTC
Organism: Lactuca saligna; assembly: GCF_052625555.1. Taxonomy (NCBI): domain Eukaryota; kingdom Viridiplantae; phylum Streptophyta; class Magnoliopsida; order Asterales; family Asteraceae; genus Lactuca; species Lactuca saligna. Next base: position 284,336,968 of record NC_136421.1, on the reverse strand, counting down.
AAACTACAGATAGTGTCACAAAAACAAATAATTAGGTAAAGAAGTTACAAAGAAAAACAAAGGAAATCACCGAAATGATGAGCTAAAAAAAAAAGCGAATTGCATGGAGAAAACGTTACCTCCCAATTTGCACCAAGAACAAGGGCTCAAGTCTCCTGTTCATTTGAAATTATTTTGTGAAGAAAAAACGTGAAGATGAGATGAAGATAGGTTAATAAAAGTATCTTAACTTCTTCCATATTTAGCGGTTTTATATTTTAGGTGTTTTGATAAATTTCATATTTAAAACCGATTTTACCATTAAATATAATTATTAAAATTACAAAATTAACCCTATATTTTGATTGGTCCACAAGTGGTCATACATTCACACAATAATTAGTGTTTATATATGAACCTAACTCTACACACACACACACACACACACACACATATATATATATATATATATATATATATATATATATATATATATGTATATAGGTTCAATAGAAAACCATAATTATTGGTTCTCCAAGGAAACCAATTTTTTATTTTTCAAGTTTTAGAGTTTATTCTTTATCGAAAAAAAACTACAAATATATATATATATATATATATATATATATATATATATATATATATGTGTGTGTGTGTGTGTGTGTGTAGAGTTATGCGTAGTTATATATATATAATGTTTTATGCGTAGTTAGAGATCAAGAAGATATAAAATATCACAATAATAAAAGAAAATCTTGAATACCGTCTATTTTCTATATTGTTTACTCGGTGTAAAACTCGTGTATTATACGGGTTGATTGAAAAAGAAATTAAATATTTAAGTGTAAACAAAAAGTATTTTTTAAAATAAATTTTTGAAATAAGAAATAAAGAAATGTATTAATTGCAATTTAATATCATATTTATGACATATAATACTTTACATATATAAATATATAAATATTATGTATCTTTTTAATTTTAAAATTTGAAAAACCTAAAATTGACATGTGGATATTATTTATTTCAAAAATATTATAAAATAACAAATATCAAAACTCATTAGAGATTGACATGTGACAAAATGGATCTTTATTTATTATAGTTGATGTTTATGATTGATCAAAGTTATAAATACAAAACTTTCTAACATAAACTTATAAAACTATTAGACTATCACTTATATCTATAAAACAAAAAGATTTGTCATATCAACACCACCGTTACCTAACTATTTATCTTAGAAAATACTCACGACTATGTTACCCCCAAAATATTTTTAATTTTTTGATATAAAATAATATGAGAGAGAGAGAGATGTTAATCACATTATAACCATACCTTATGGTCTTATGTAGGTCAAATAAGAGGTTGTTTGATGTTTGATAGTTGCTGACTCAGTAAGATCTTGCCGAGTCAAGAGTTTTGATTGTACTTGCTTTCGTCTGAAAATCTAGAATATCGTCTAGTTTCTATATTGTTTATTAGGTGTAAAACCCATGTATTATACGGGTTGATTGAAATAGAAATTAAATATTTAAGTGTAAACAATAAGTATTTTTTAAAATAAAATTTTGAAATGAGAAATAAACAAACGTATTAATTGCAATTTAATATCATATTTATGACATATAATACTTTACATATATAAATATATAAATATTATGTGTCTTTTTAATTTTAAAATTTGAAAAACCTAAAATTGACATGTGGATATTATTTATTTCAAAAATATTACAAAATGAAAAATGTCAAAACACATTAAAGATTGACATGTGGTAAAATGAACATTTATTTATTATAGTTGATGTTTATGATTGATCAAAGTTATAAATACAAAATTTCCTAACAGAAACTTATAAAACTATTACACTATCACGTGTATTTATAAAACAAAAAGATTTGTCATTTCAACACCACCGTTACCTAACTATTTATCTTAGAAAACCCCCAAAATATTTATAATTTTTTAATATAAAATAATATGAGAGAGAGATGTTAATCACATTATAACCATACCCCATGGACTTATGTAGGTCAAATAAGAGGTTTGATATTTGATAGTTATTGACTCAGTAAGATCTTGCCGAGTCAAGAGTTCTGATTGTAATTGCTTCCGACTGAAACCATATTGTTTGATTACACATCTAACTGACCATGTTGAATGTTAAAATTATCATTTTACCCTTCTGTTTTGTTTTGTGCTTTATAAGATCTATAAGTTTGAGAACAGAAAATGTTATACATGCACAATATATTTATACTTTCAATGAAAAAAACATAATATTTATAATATTATTAGGTGCACCATCTATTTCAACTTTGATAAAATTAAATGGACCTTAAATCAATGTTCTCCCTGTGTATAAATAAGTGTATATTAATATGATATGTTGGTATCATATACAACACAAAATCCACTAGATCACTCCATTCCTAATCATTTATAATCATATTTGAATTTTCTGGCATGTTTTGAGAAAAAATTTGGCATCATATGCAACAAAAAATCCACCCAGCAGCGATATACCCCCCCCCCCTAAAAAAAATGCCCTTTTTGTAGGGCCTTTGAAGTAATTTTGGGAGATATATGGCATGATATAGTCCAAGGAAGAACATGAAAACGAGACGGAGAAAAATCAAATTTGAAACACTTCAATCTGATGCAAACATCCAATCTTAACCAAAAGCATCATCCGGTTTTCACCAATTTCATAAAATTCATTTCAATGTCAATTACAGAAAATCGATTTCCGATCTTACTAGTGCTGACTAGGCGGAGGTCGGCGGCTCTACTGAGGTGACGATGGTGAACTTGGTCAACAGGAAGAATTGCTTGAAGTCGTTGTATAGAAGTAGGAAGGAGGAAGGATGAGCCTTTTGAGAGGAGAACCAGATGCGTCTTTCTAACGTCCCAAAAATTACTAAGTAAAAAATTCATCTTAAAAGCCAATAGAAACATCATTCATACATTTCAAAACCCATAAAAAGGTGATAATGTATAAAATAGTTATCAGAGTACAAATCATATGATAAAATGCGGAATGTTGGTGGATATGGTGCGATCATGTTGGGCCATTCCCTTTTGAATTGGAAGTACCTGAAACCATAAACATAAAACTGTAAGTACAAAGCTTAGTGAGTTTCCCCAAAATACCCCATACCATACATACATAATAATCAAAACATAATTGAGTCTATTTCACCTCATTTGGCCTCTTTCAACCGGTACTGAGTCTACTTCACCCATTCGGTCTCGTTCAATCGGTATCGGGTCTATTTCACCCCTACAGCTAAGCATACGATTACATCAGCAAGAGTCACAAAGACAACAAGCATAAACGGGCATAATAGTAAGTGTCACAAAGATAAATATCATCCTACAAACATAATTCAGTGGGTCGGCGTTGGTGCCTTCGACCCACAAGTATAGTGAATGAACTCACCTATCGAACGATGATCAACTGCAACTGTTACTACTGCTGCGAACACAAATGTTACCAACCACCTATATAGCCATATAAAGTAAACCCTTAGATTCTTCTCCAATATTAAGGGTTGACCAAAAGTCAACGCAATTCAAAAATCAAAGTCAACGGTTAATGTTGACTCACCACGTCGTGGCCATCCTTGGCCATGTTGTGGCCCCTAAAGGACAAAATAGACAATCTGACCCCATTCGCCACGACGTGGCTACCTAATGTCACATCATGGGAATTGGGTTCTAAAAAGCTTATGTAACACCCCAATTTTTTTAAAAATTTTTATATGCTATGGTTTTAAAAACATTTGGGAGTTAAGCCACATTTAAAAAAAACCGGTCCCACAAAAACATTTACAAATTTAAAACAATGGGTGTGACCATTAAGCATCAATATAACCATAGCAAACAAATAAGAATTACATCAATACAATTAATAAGGAACTTAACAAGTTCCACTCCATTCTCTATCACTTGACTTCTAGCTTCCATCTGTCATTTTCTCTTCTTAAGTGTAACCTGAGATACATGGAATTAGAAAAGAGATACGTATGATAATAATGTCTCGTGAGCTACGTGGGTTTGAGACCCAAAACATTTATCACATTTTCATCAAAAATGTTTCATCTTTGCAAAACATAGTTTTAGACCATAAAACATTCTCAAGCATTTTCAAGGAAAACTCATTTCGTACATTTCATAAATATCATTCCATATCTTCTCATTCCATTTCCTTTTATTTCATTTCAAAAGCCATATTTTCATATTTCATTTCTTTTATCATTAAGGGCTAATTTCGGTATTATACCGTTGCCATTTTATACTTAGGGTCTACATCCAATAAAAGAACCACTCCCAAGTCTAGACCAAGGTGGGAAAAATAAATCAATCCACCAAGACATCATTTCCAATGCCAAGGTGGAAAGAACAAATCAATCCACCAAGGTATCATAATAGGACATCTATCTTGCGAAGGGGAGGCGCCACCCCGATAGATTCCTATAGTGCCTCTCACGAGGTATCATGGCCCATGAAGTTTTCATTTCATTACTTTCCATTCCTTTTCATTACTTTACATTTCTTTTCATTACTTTCCATGCTTTACACATTTCATACATTAGTATCATCAAATCATTTCAAAATTAAAGAATCTATATTTCAAAACATTTCAATCAAATTTTCAAAACATTCGATCTTCCAAAACGTTCTTTTCTTTCAAAAACATTCCTGCCTTTAAGGCACTCTTTCAAAATACCATTTCCAAAAACATTTGATGCTTTCGTTTCAAAACAATTCACATATCAAAGAATTGCATTTCGTTATCATAAAATCATTTTTCCATGTACCCCAAAGTGGGAAAATGCCAACACGTACTCATCTCAATCACACATAGGCTAGCTAGTCTTCTTCTAGTTCCTTTCCTTATAGAAACACTCTCAATCAACACCTATATAACATGGATACAAGTCATTACAAGACCAAAATACCCCTCAAAGTTTCCATTACTAATTTTATTGTTTCATACTATTCCTTATGTAAAAATATGAATGTAAGCGAAAACCGTGTGTAAATCCGAGTCCATATGCAAAAGTTATGAGGAAAATACTAAAGTTCCATCTAGCCGGACAATCTGTTGTATGTGCGCGGGTTGCGTGCATGACCACACGTGTCGCGTCCCGTAGTAGCTCAAACACCCCCAAAAACTCACTTTTTGAGTCCTAAACTTTTTTGGGTGGTTTTGGTCTTTTAGGTAACCATTTGTAACACTTTTAAAGGTTTCCAAGCACTACTAAAGGATGTTTTATCATGTCAAAACATTCAACTTAATTCATCAATCCCTTTATCAAAGTGTTATGTTCATAATGTTTACAAACACTCAAATGAAAGGGTTAAGAACTCAAGTTTCTCAAAAACACTCTTGAACCAATATTACTTATTCCCAAATCATTTAATACAGCATTAGGTGTTGTTAAGTACATAAAACCACAATTTATCTCATTGCAAGTACTTCATCCAACTATGGAATCCTCAATTCTATTCTATGTTTCCTAAATTTCCCTTTAGGCTAAAACAATCACTAGAACTACTTATAGCTCAAGAGATCCTTCATGTTTATGTTTCAATATCATTTATATAGTGCCAATTCTTGTTTATGAATGTCATTCACTTCTAATATATAAATAATCATGTGGTTATCCTTAGATTTCCCAAAATGCCCCTTATGACCACAAATTCCATGAGTTAATCCAATAACCAATCTACACTTAGTATTTTGCATCTAAATCATTATAATAGCATCCATTCATGGTTATGAGCTTCATTTGCTCAATAGTTATACCTTAATGCATAAAATTCATTGATGTCATCACATCTTTCCCAAAATCACCTAAAATTCATGTTTGTGCAACATTTTACCATCATGGATGTGTTTGAGTATTCCAATTGGATTCATTGTCATCAAACATCATCTAGGTCATTGAATCCGTTCCAATTTAACATATAAACATGAATTGCAAATTTGGATTTCTAGGGTTCATTGAGATTTTTACCCAAGTCATCAAATCTAACAATATAATGATTGGATTGAGATTGGAATCACCAAAACTACTCAATGGAGGTTAGAAACCAAAACCCTAACCCTTAGAAGAATCTAAATTTGACATTGGTGTTTTCTCCAAGGATTGAATTCGAATTTGAGAGCAATAGGAAGATATTTCATACCTTGTAAACCATTGTTTCGATCACTCCTTGTTCCATTGCATCAATACTTGTTTGGTTTGAATCCTAGTTGTGAAGGAGGTATAAAATCACCACTTTTAGGAGCTCTTAAGCTCAAATTTTCGTTCATATGGCTGCATAAGTGAAGACACCTCTTATTTCCCTTAATCTTACACATTTGATCCCTCTAATTTTGCATTTTTGTCAAAAATGGTCCATTCTTCCAAGATGTGAGACTTTTCTTTGAGAATAGACATCTTAAGTCCCTCTTTATACATTACATAACTTTTGTAGTCACTTCCATTGGTTGGGTCAACCCTTGGTCAAACATACTTTGCCAAATTGACACTTTTGGTCCCTTAACTCTGAAATGTTAACATTTCAACCTTTTTTTTTCTAAGCTTTATATCAACTAATGATATGATTATCATTTAAATGAATTAATTACAAAAATAATTCTTTATTTAATCGCTTAACTAATTTAATAACCTTATCTTAAATTTTAGGATGTTACAGCTTAATTGATTAAGATGTTTTCTTCAACCTCACAAGCTTCAAAGCTTAGATCTAACTCAAAACATGGTCCAGAAGGATAAAGTTTCTAACTTTACCATTTAGGACCATCCAAAAAGGTCCAAAACTCAAACCCTAGGTTCCACAAGGCATGAATTTAACCATTAAGCACTTATTCCTTTAAGTCTAAAGTAGTCAAGTCCATCTTTTCCAAAAGTGTTTCTAACACTAAAACCAACATGAAAGTTACTGCTTTATAGACATGCATGTCCAATGTATTTCTTGAACCCATATTAGGTTAAAATAAGAGTTTATGACCTAAATTTCCTGCATGACATCAAAATACAACCAAACTTCAGATTCAAGCCATAAACTACATCAAATGTCCCAAAGATTCATAAAGTTGCAAACTGTATGAGATCCCACCATCTAACTAACTAGAAAAATAAGATTATGGGACAAAACTCAAGATCTAGCATTCTAACATGATAAAAGTCGAGTTTATGACACTTACAAAGGTCCAGAAGAGTGCCAAGATAAAGAATGGAAACTTGTTTGTTGGATCCCAGCTCAATAATTCCTATTTCCTTTAAAAACTCCCAAGAGCACCAAAAAGAGCTTCAACAATGGAGGTATGAGATTAGGGTTTCTTCAAGGCTTGAAGAGGATGAGGATGAGCTAATCCTAGCCTCCTCATTCCTTTAAATAGGTAGAAAATCAGAAAATTAGGGTTTTTGCCATCAGGTAGCTACCACGCCGTGGCGGCTAAATGAAACTCGCTTTTTAATATTGACTTGTCACATCGTGGTGGTCCTTCACCACGTCGTGGTAGACTTAAACATAAAATAAAAATAGTTACGAAGTACCTCAAAATTCAGATATTACAACTCTCCCCCACTTGAATCAAACTTTATCCTCGAAGTTCGACGTCGAAAATAACTCGCAGTAATGCTCTCTCATGTCCTCCTCATGATTCAATTTCCATTCTGAACCCTTCTGGTGCTTCCATTGCACCTTCACCAATCCCATTGTCTTGTTTTGCAGAGTCTTCATCTTCCTGTCTAGGATCGTAACCAATCTCTCTATGTATTTCAAGCGCTCGTCCACTTGAATGTCCTCCAAAAGAACCACTTTGGATTCATAACTAAACACTTCCACAACTGAGAGACATGAAAAGTATTGTGGATATGATTCAGCTCCTCGTGTAGATTTAATAGATACTCAACTCTGCTCACCCGGGCAACCTCCTTGAAAGGTCAACATAAACCTAGGTCCCAACCTGCCCCTCTTCCTGAATCGGATGATGTGACATCCTCATTTTCACGGCCAGAAAAGACCGATTTGTTTATGCTTTGTTTTAAAATCAGAGTAACCGTTTAAAGAAAATTGTTGCGGAAATTGTTCCCAAAAAAAAATGTGATAAGAATTTATCAAATCATTTCTTTAAAGAAATGTATTTTTCATTAAATAACAAAATCTCGGGATGTCATGTTCCGATACAGACTAAAAGCATAAACAGTACAAAATAGACGTTACAACAGTTATTTATAACTATTGATCTATAATCCAAAATATCTCGTCAAGTCCACCAACTTTTACTCTTGTGCCATTACCTGTAATGCAAAGAAAATTGAGTGGGTCAGGCTTAGGAGCCTGGTGAGCATATAAGGTTTTCAACCCACAATAATATAACTATTATATCCAATCATCAAACAATCAACCCAATTACCCATCCCCATTATCTTCTTTATTTCTTAAGGTTTTACCCTAAGAATCGACTATCATTCCTTCATCCGTTCCTTCATTCGTTCCTAAGGATTGACCTAAGGAATTGGCATAAAGTCAATTGCTGCCCTAGGTTCCTATAACAAACACTAAATCCATAGCTTCCAAGGTTCATCTATATAGTACTAAATCCATAGCTACCAAGGTTCATCTACATAGTACTAAATCCATAGCTACCATCGTTCATTTACACAGTACTAAATCCATAGCTACCAAGGTTCATCTACATAGTACTAAATTCATAGCTACCATCGTTCATTTACACAGTACTAAATCCATAGCCACCAAGGTTCATCTATACAGTACTAAATCCATAGCTACCAAAGTTCATCTACACTGTACTACATCCATAGCTACCATCGTTTTATTATGAGGCACTAAATCTATAGCTGCCAGGGTTTTTGAAGTACATCGGTGAACATCAAGTCCACAACACCTACAAGTTGCGAGCTTGCTAGTGTTCCACTGGACTGTCTAGAATAGTCCATGGTTGTCATCCCTACTCTGCTGAATGGCGGGGGCCATCGTTTGGGTAAAGGTTTCACTCAATTTTCACATGTCACCCTCATCTCATGATCTATATCATCTTTCATCTCATCCTCAAACTAATCTTTCATCACACACCAACTATTTTCATCTACGCATGTTTTATCCAACATACGGCTATCGAAACTAATCTTTCAGATTTAGCCGATCCATCAAGTACCTCAAGCTCTTGTGATCCGTGTAAATGGTACAAAGAACCCCATAGAGGTAATGTTACCAAATCTTGAGGGTGAAAACCACCGATCCTAACTCTAAATCATGAGTGGGATAGTTCGCCTCATGAGTCTTCTACTGCCTCGAAGCGTAAGTAATAACCCGACCCCATCTATATCGAAACCGCACCCAGTTCTAAGATCGACACATCATAGTATACCATGAAATCGGAAACACCCTATAGAAGGGTCAAGATTGGAGCCTTGCACAACCTCTGTCTCAACATCTCAAATGCCACCTGCTACTCAGGACCCCAACGGAAAGTAACTGCCTTCTTTGTCAACTTGGTCAACGAAACTACAATCTTAGAGAAATTATCGGTGAACCTCCGATAATACCTTGCTAAACCTAAGAAGCTTCGAATCTCAGATGGAGACTTCGAAACCTTCCACCGCATTACAACCTCGATATTGGCCAGATCAACCAATATCCCCTTCTCATTGACAACGTGCCCCCAAAAATACACTCCGCACAACCAGAACTTGCACTTGGAGAACTTGGCATAAAGCATCTCCCTCCTCAGAGTCTCCAGAACCTCTCGTAGGTGATCCTCATGCTGATCCTTGGTCTTAGAATAGACCAAGATATTAATAATAAATATAATGACAAATAGATCCAACCTTGACCTACACATACGGTTCATGAGGTCCATGAACCCGGTTAGAGCATTGGTGAGCCTGAAAGGCATCACCACAAACTCGTAATGGCTATAAGGCATGAACTTAACCATTAAGCACTTATTTCTTTAAGTTCGAAGTCCATCTTTTCTAGAAGTGTTTCAAACACTAAAACCAACATGAAAGTTGGTGCATTATAGACATGCATGTCCAATGCATGTCTTGAACCCATATTAGGTCAAAATGAGAGTTTATGACCTAAATCTCATGCATGAATTCAAAATACAACCAAGCTTCATATCCAAACCACAAACTACATCAAATGTCCCAAAGATTCATAAAGTTGCAAACTTTATGAGATCCCACCATTCGAACTAACTAGAAGAAGAAGATTACGAGACAAAGCTCAAGATCTAGCATTCTAACATGATAAAAGTTGAGTTTAGGACACTTACAAAGTTCCAGAAGATTGCTAAGGTAAAGATGAAAACTTGTTTTGTTACGTCCCAAAAACAATAAGAAAATTTTGCATTTGGAAGTCTATCAATTCATTCATCAATTGTTCAAAATCAAACACCATATCATAGTATTCAAAACATCAAAGTACAATTATTTAGAATGTGGAAATCATGAGGGGAGGATGATGTGCCGTCACGTCGGGCCCTTCCCTTTCGAACCGGATGTACCTGAAATCATAAACAGAAACTGTAAGCACAAAGTTTAATGAGTTCCCAAAGTACCACATACCAAAACATACAACTGGCTTAACTATGGGTTTTAACTAACCCGATATTCATATATGCCCCCCGGGGTGTATTTCAACCCGGTCAACACATATGGGGCCCTCCTTAGGGCCTCACCTTGGAATATCTTTCAACCCGATATACAATAGTGGGCCCCACCCTGTGGTCTATTTCAACCCAAACATATGATAGTGGGCCCCACCCTAGGGTTTATTTCAACCCATCATACAAACTCATGTAAGCCACATAACATCTATAAAACTAAGTACACCATAATGGGTTAGCATTGGTGCCTTCGACCCATGGATACAGTGAGAAAACTCATCTCACATACAGATAAGAAAGATGAATAACATGCCTCTCTGAGATCAACTCTACCCATCACCTTAATGATTTTAGTGACACAATCTCAACATACAAATCAAAATACCTAAAATACCCCTAGGTCAAAATGTGACATCCCCATTTTTACGGCCAGAAAAGACCAATTTTGTTTATGCTTTATAAAAATCAAAGTACTTCTTTTAATAAAAATGTTGCGAAATTTGTTCCCAGAAAAATACGATAAATACGTTATTAAAACATTTTCGAAGAAACGTATTTTATTCATTTCAAAATGTTTGGGATGTCATCGTTAATACAGAAACATAAGCATAAACAGAACTTACATTTATTTACACTAGTGATCTACATCTCTTTAAATCTCTCAGTGTAAAGTGACTTCATATCAACACCTGTGATATAAATAAACTGAGTGGGTCAGGTTGGGAAACCTGGTGAGTACATAGGGTTTTCAACCCACAATAATATAATTATTATGTTTAAACAATGAAACAATCAACCCAATTACCCATCCCCATTATCTTCTTTAGTCTTAAGGATCTACCCTAAGAATCAGCTATTCCTCGTTTATTTATTCCTAAGGATCATCCTAAGGAATCGACACGAAGTGTGACATCCCCAAAATCACGGCCAGAAAAGACCGATTTTGTTTATGCTTTATAAAAATCAGAGTACTTCATTTTATAAAAAGGTTGCGGAATTTGTTCCCAGAAAAACATGGTAAATACGTTATTAAAACATTTTTGAAGAAACGTATTTATTTCATTTTAAAATGTTTGGGATGTCATCGTTAATACCGAAACATAAGCATAAACAGAACTTACAATGATTTACACTAGTGATCTACATCTCTTTTAAATCTCTCAGTGTAATGTCACTTCACTTCGTCACCTGTGATATACATAAACTGAGTGGGTCAGGTTGGGAAACCTGGTGAGTACATAGGGTTTTCAACCCACAATAATATAATTACTATGTTCAATCAAACAATCAACCCAATTACCCATCCCCATTATCTTCTTTACTCTTTAAGGATTTAACCTAAGAGTCATCTATCCTGCATTCGTTTATTCCGAAGTCCCTTACCTCTAGGGTTATAGGACTGACACTAAATCCATAGCTGCCAATGTTCGTTCATAAAGCACTAATTCCATAGCTGCTATGGTCTATTCATCAGGTACTAAATCCATAGCTACCAGTCTTTATCTAATAGGTACTAAGTCCATAGCTACCAATGTTCAACAGGTACTAAGTCCATAGCTACCAATTCCCAACAGGTACTAAATCCATAGCTACCAACGTTTAACAGGTACTAAGTCCATAGCTACCGGTGTTTGTCCCATAGACACTAAGTCTATAACTGCCAATGTATCATCTTCTATCTCTCATCATTCATCTACCCATCTCATACCCAACATATTCGTATATATAAAATACGTATACAGCTTAAATTCTTTAAAACATGTATAAAACGTTCATCCAGCATAGACAGCAAGTATTCAGATAATATGCACACATAGCACGTAGTTTATATAAAATACTTCATATCTATGTGTAAGATGAAAGGGACTATGCACTCACCTGAGAAGGTGGTGACTCGGTACTCGGACAGCGCTTCGTTTACTTTAAAATAATTTCCTTTGACGAAACCTAATATTATCACCACTAGATTTTAGTCTAATATTACCGTCACTAATTATTAGTCTTATTATTATTATTATTATATAAGCGTTTAAACAATACTTTCCAACTACTATGTACAGACAGGGGACAGACATAAAACACCGGAGGGCAGGACCATTTTGGCGTATAGCACTTCTGAAATCCAACAACCCTATGCGGCCCTTTAAACCAGATTCCCCGTACCGCGAGTAGTTAAAAGATATTATAACGACACTTATATAAGTCATAATAATAGCTCAAATATTTTTTATAATATTATAATAACAATACTAATTTTAAATATAAACTATATTTAAAATAGGGTAAGCATAACTTACTTTCAATGGGATTTTAGCTAGGAGTCGGGCTCTACAGGGGCAGAACTTCGTCGCTGAATCTTTCTAAGAAAGATTCGTGCAGCGCTTCAGCGCTCACCTTACTATACTAAAACTACAGAAAGAGAATTCGAATCACGAGGGACCGAAATGCTCGGGGGATAAGGAGAGAGAGACTCTTGAATCAAGAGAATGGTGCAAGAAATATGAGAGCCCAAGGCTCTTATTTATACTAATTGAATTTTCAAAAACTACCCTCCATAATTATTTAATGACCTTTTAGTTATATAAACAACTAAACACCCCTCTATAATACTATTTTAAATGGATTTAATGATATTTGTACTAAACTAATGTCGAAAGAACTCAACATTAGTCTTATAATGACCGCATCGTCGATACCTTTCTAATGATATATACATATGTATATATATGTGTACGTATACATGATTTATACTTTATTTTAATACGTAAATATGCTATTATAATTTGTAACTCGTTCATACGAACTCCGTTTTTGACGTTCTTTATATCCACGCGTAGGTGGAGACGTACTCTACAACTTTCGTTTAGACTCCGTCGGCTAATTTTGACTTTATTTTTAAAGTTATATTTTTAACAGGCCGGGACAAGATTGGTCCGTTAAAATCTCATAACTTCTTTATCCGATGTCCATTTTCGTCTGTCTTTTTTATCGTTATGCTACTAATAATGAGATCTTCGATTCTTGTTTAGGTTGTGTCGGCTAAAAATCAATCGATCTAAAATTCGAATTTCGGGCTGTACATCGCTAATCTGAAACTTCGAAAATTCATAACTTCTGCATACGAAGTCAGATTTGGGCGTTCTTTTTATCGATGTTCTTAGTTTAACATATTCTACGACTTTCGTTTAGAGAGCTAAGGATAAATCTCTCTCTATCATAAATTTACTATTTACGCTTCCCGGCGCCGTGCCGGTTCCGACGCGAAACTTCGACGGGTCATAACTTCTTCGTTATAACTCGGATTTCGGCGTTCTTTATATGTACGGAAACCTTGTGACATATTGTACAAATTTGTTAAGATTATTTATTCTAAATAATCTTTTTGTCGAAAAGTCGTTTTTTTGACCCCTATTGCCTTTAAATTGACTAGCCCGGATCTGCGGGCGTTACAATTATCTCCCCCTTAGGATGATTACGTCCCGGAATCATCAACGAAAAAGGGCTCGTATAATGACTCCATACGTCATCTCTTCATCCTAGGTAATAATTATAACTTCTATATTCCTTCAAGTCTATCTCTTAGACTCATTGACTGTAAGCAGTACTCGATCGTGCACCTGCTCTCTACCTCAGGCTAGACTTCAAATTATGACCTATCATCATGTGATGCACGTTTAGACTTAGGTCTCTTAGAGTTAAATTCTAAAATATACTATGCCTTCCTTCATGTTCTAATGTGATATAATCACACTTTAACATGTAGCGTTTCTGGCTACCAACTTCTTTAACAACAACGCGATACTTCTATTGATCGCTTTGATTTCAATTGTTTGGTTTAAGTCGGACGCTACATTGAACTTGGTTCCCTGAATCACGCAACATACTCATCGTAGTCGGACTCAATTTGGTATGACCACTAGGATCGGAATCAACAATCTTTTTAGTCATTATCGAAACGATGGTAATGACATACTTGAAAAAAATGAAATCAATTACTAGCTTCTTGGTAACCTTGTGACTTTCCCCGATCCAAGTGTGAGTCCTGTGCTTCCGGTAGTATAGGCCTCTACTACCATTCACACCTACTCATACTCGTCCCAAGTATTGTCTCGCAGTTTCCCAAGTCACCATGCAGCAATTCATACAATCATTCAACACATCAGATAACAAAACGAAGGTTTTATATCATTTCTTGAAACGATTACATAGGTGTTCAAGTTCACCCTAGACTATGCCTCTACTAGGCTACATCATACGAAACTATGACTACTGCATAATCCGATCCTCGGGTAAGAAGTCCTCATTCTTGATTCCTCGCCTGGTTCTCTGCTTCGTCGAGGATCATGTGAAATGCCCTTGGCCTTGGTGGCATTTCTGGTCTTGCTGCTTTATTTTTCCTTGGGCAGTCTCTGGACATGTGCCCCTTGCCTCCACATCCATAGCATACTTTGTCATTATGCGTGCAGTCTTTGGAATAGTGACCAGTCCTCCCACACTTGTAACAAGTCACTTCTTCGTTGCACTTTCCACCATGCTTCTTCTTGCATCTATCACACCATCTTGCTTCACCTCCATTTGCTCCTCCAAGCTTTGAGAATTTGCTTTCCTTGTTCGGCCTCGAAGATCCTTCAAACTTCCGCTTCTCTCCTACCTTATCTTTTTCTAGACCCTTTTCTCTTATCTGGGCCTCTACGTTCTTAGTTGCCCTAACAGCTGCTTTCAAGGTAGTTGTCATTTTGACCATTGGGCCAAAGTCAGTGGGCAGCCCGTTAGCAAACCTATCAATCTTGGAGAGTTCAGTAGGCACCAAGTAGGGGAATAGCTTCATCCTCTCGGTGAATGCGGTGGCATACTCATCAACACTCATCTTTCCTTTCTTCAGGTTCTGAAACTCATTGTTTAGGTCTATCAGATCTATCTCCGAGCAGTATTGAATTTTCAACTGTTCCAAAAACTCTTCCCACGACATCCTTAAGGCTTCTCCTCGTGGCATCGTATCTGCCAATAGCTTCCACCAGCTCAAGACTCCAGTTTTCAGCTGTCTTACTACGAAGACAGTCTTCTGTTTCTCGTTACAGCTGCAACTCTCAAACACCATTTCCATCTCAGAGATCCAATCCATAATCTCAACCGGCTTCGGGCTTCCTGAGAGACTTGGTGGTTTCGCACCCAAGAAATTCTTGTACATCCGCCCATCCTTGTTGTTTCTCCCTTCTGGGCCATCCCTTTGCTCACCTTGAGTCCTTACTTGACTCACTTGGCGGCTGTAGTTCCCTTCCTCAGATTGCTCGGGAACTGGCTCCGTCGGTTCAACATGTACGGTAGGTTCGTCCCTGTTCAACATTTGTCTCATTTCTTCCCTTTGTTCAGCTAACATAGCCCGAATCATGGCTTGAACTCCAGCCATGGTGACTGGCTCAGGCGCAACTTCTTCAGCAACAGGTATTTGCTGAACCACTGGGGGTTGGTTTCGGTTCCCATTCGCATTTACGTTTCCGCTACGGGTTCTTTCCATCTTGATCTCTACACCGAATAAGGTGAATCTAGATCTTAATTTAGGATTGACGTCTTAAATCATCCTTATCACCCCGAAACGTTTATATGCTAGTTCTAATATCGTAGTTAAACGCTTAGAATCCTAAACACATAAGGTTTCCAGATCCGGTCGGCAATAGACCATAGATCCGAACAAATCATATCATGCGCAAAGCATTTAGCACATAAAAGCAATTTAGGCATTATTCCTAAAATAAGCTAGTGCTCACACCTCACAATCATCGCTTAGCATTCTAAGTTTAAGTCTAGAAATAAATCCATATTCCTAGTTCTCTTAAACTAATGCTCTGATACCAACTGTGACATCCCCAAAATCACGGCCAGAAAAGACCGATTTTGTTTATGCTTTATAAAAATCAGAGTACTTCATTTTATAAAAAGGTTGCGGAATTTGTTCCCAGAAAAACATGGTAAATACGTTATTAAAACATTTTCGAAGAAACGTATTTATTTCATTTTAAAATGTTTGGGATGTCATCGTTAATACCGAAACATAAGCATAAACAGAACTTACAATGATTTACACTAGTGATCTACATCTCTTTTAAATCTCTCAGTGTAATGTCACTTCACTTCGTCACCTGTGATATACATAAACTGAGTGGGTCAGGTTGGGAAACCTGGTGAGTACATAGGGTTTTCAACCCACAATAATATAATTACTATGTTCAATCAAACAATCAACCCAATTACCCATCCCCATTATCTTCTTTACTCTTTAAGGATTTAACCTAAGAGTCATCTATCCTGCATTCGTTTATTCCGAAGTCCCTTACCTCTAGGGTTATAGGACTGACACTAAATCCATAGCTGCCAATGTTCGTTCATAAAGCACTAATTCCATAGCTGCTATGGTCTATTCATCAGGTACTAAATCCATAGCTACCAGTCTTTATCTAATAGGTACTAAGTCCATAGCTACCAATGTTCAACAGGTACTAAGTCCATAGCTACCAATTCCCAACAGGTACTAAATCCATAGCTACCAACGTTTAACAGGTACTAAGTCCATAGCTACCGGTGTTTGTCCCATAGACACTAAGTCTATAACTGCCAATGTATCATCTTCTATCTCTCATCATTCATCTACCCATCTCATACCCAACATATTCGTATATATAAAATACGTATACAGCTTAAATTCTTTAAAACATGTATAAAACGTTCATCCAGCATAGACAGCAAGTATTCAGATAATATGCACACATAGCACGTAGTTTATATAAAATACTTCATATCTATGTGTAAGATGAAAGGGACTATGCACTCACCTGAGAAGGTGGTGACTCGGTACTCGGACAGCGCTTCGTTTACTTTAAAATAATTTCCTTTGACGAAACCTAATATTATCACCACTAGATTTTAGTCTAATATTACCGTCACTAATTATTAGTCTTATTATTATTATTATTATATAAGCGTTTAAACAATACTTTCCAACTACTATGTACAGACAGGGGACAGACATAAAACACCGGAGGGCAGGACCATTTTGGCGTATAGCACTTCTGAAATCCAACAACCCTATGCGGCCCTTTAAACCAGATTCCCCGTACCGCGAGTAGTTAAAAGATATTATAACGACACTTATATAAGTCATAATAATAGCTCAAATATTTTTTATAATATTATAATAACAATACTAATTTTAAATATAAACTATATTTAAAATAGGGTAAGCATAACTTACTTTCAATGGGATTTTAGCTAGGAGTCGGGCTCTACAGGGGCAGAACTTCGTCGCTGAATCTTTCTAAGAAAGATTCGTGCAGCGCTTCAGCGCTCACCTTACTATACTAAAACTACAGAAAGAGAATTCGAATCACGAGGGACCGAAATGCTCGGGGGATAAGGAGAGAGAGACTCTTGAATCAAGAGAATGGTGCAAGAAATATGAGAGCCCAAGGCTCTTATTTATACTAATTGAATTTTCAAAAACTACCCTCCATAATTATTTAATGACCTTTTAGTTATATAAACAACTAAACACCCCTCTATAATACTATTTTAAATGGATTTAATGATATTTGTACTAAACTAATGTCGAAAGAACTCAACATTAGTCTTATAATGACCGCATCGTCGATACCTTTCTAATGATATATACATATGTATATATATGTGTACGTATACATGATTTATACTTTATTTTAATACGTAAATATGCTATTATAATTTGTAACTCGTTCATACGAACTCCGTTTTTGACGTTCTTTATATCCACGCGTAGGTGGAGACGTACTCTACAACTTTCGTTTAGACTCCGTCGGCTAATTTTGACTTTATTTTTAAAGTTATATTTTTAACAGGCCGGGACAAGATTGGTCCGTTAAAATCTCATAACTTCTTTATCCGATGTCCATTTTCGTCTGTCTTTTTTATCGTTATGCTACTAATAACGAGATCTTCGATTCTTGTTTAGGTTGTGTCGGCTAAAAATCAATCGATCTAAAATTCGAATTTCGGGCTGTACATCGCTAATCTGAAACTTCGAAAATTCATAACTTCTGCATACGAAGTCAGATTTGGGCGTTCTTTTTATCGATGTTCTTAGTTTAACATATTCTACGACTTTCGTTTAGAGAGCTAAGGATAAATCTCTCTCTATCATAAATTTACTATTTACGCTTCCCGGCACCGTGCCGGTTCCGACGCGAAACTTCGACGGGTCATAACTTCTTCGTTATAACTCGGATTTCGGCGTTCTTTATATGTACGGAAACCTTGTGACATATTGTACAAATTGGTTAAGATTATTTATTCTAAATAATCTTTTTGTCGAAAAGTCGTTTTTTGACCCCTATTGCCTTTAAATTGACTAGCCCGGATCTGCGGGCGTTACACGAAGTCCATCATTACCAAGGCTTATAGAATATATCTGGTGAACACGTAGTCCGAAACATCTGGTAAACACTTAGTTCAAAAGTAACTAGTGAACACACTTAGTTCAAAATACCTAGTGAACACACTCAGTTCATAGATACATAGTGAACACACTCAGTTCAAAATACCTAATGAGCACATAGTTCAAAAACACCTACAGGTTACGAGCTTACTAGCGTTCCATCGGACCATCTAGTATCGCCCATGGTCTTCATCTATACTCCACTAGATGACTGGATCACTGACAACATCGTGTTATCACAAAACAACTATTTCATCTACCCATGTTTTTACCCAACACATTTTGTAGATATAAAATACATATACAGTTTAAATCATTTAAAACATGTATAAAAATCTTTCACCCAACATAGACAGCAAGTATTCAGATAATATGCACACACAACACGTAATTTATATTAAAATACTTCATATCTATGTGTAAGATGAAAGGGACCATGCACTCACTTGAATAGGTGGTGACTCAGCACTCGGACAGCGCTTCGATACTCTCAAAACGATATTCCTTCGATAAAACCTAGTACAAGTACCACTAGGGTTTAGTCTAACGATAACCGTGACTAATTAATAGTCTAACTATTATTATTATTATATAAGCGTTGAATAACACTCAATATAACTCATAATAATAGCCCAAATACTCATTATAAGTTCCTAATAATGTTACTATATTAAAACATAAGCTATACTAAAGATAGCGTAGGCATAGCTTACTTACAGCGGGTTTTTCGCAAAACCGGGCTTCACTGGAGCAGCGTTTCCAAGCCGAAAGACCCTTTTTCTCGGGACTCCGGGAGTCTCGAGGCTTCCTTCGGGTGCTAGGTGGTTTACCTAGGCTTTAGGGAGGGTTTGGGAGGCTAGAGAGAGAAACTAGAGAGAGAAAGAATGTTGGAGAGGTGTGAAGAGAAGTGAATGCCCGACACCTCTATTTATAGGAGGCCTGACTGGTGGACTCGCCAAGTCTGAGTCATGACTCGTCGATTTGGTCCATGTGGTGGCCTTCTGGTGGTGCCACGTGTCCAATTCTGGTGGTGCCACGTCACCCCCTATCGCGTATCAGCCCTCAAACTTAGAAAAATCATAACTTTCGCATACGAGCTCCGTTTTTGACGTTCTTTATATCCACGCGTAGGTAAAATCAAGATCTAAAACTTTCGTTTAGAATCCGTCGGCTAATTCTCGACCGGTCTTAAATTTAACAGTAGGAGGCGTAAAGACTGTTAAATGACCGCGAAGAATTCATAACTCCTTTATACGGACTCCGTTTTCGTCTGTCTTTTTACCGTTGAGTTCCTATTAATGAGATCTTCAACTCTCATTTAGGTCGCGTAAGCCAAAAACCGCTCGAACTAAAATTCGAGTTTCGGGCCGTGCACTGCTAAGTCGAATCTTAGAAAAATCATAACTTCCTCATACGAAGTCAGATTTGGGCGTTCTTTTTATCGACGCTCTTAGTTTAACATATTATACGACTTTCGTTTATATTGCTAAGGATAAATCTTGGTCTATCGTAAATTCACTATTTATGCTTCCCGGTGTCGTGCCGGTTTTGCCGTAAAACTTCGACGGGCCATAACTTCTTCGTTATAACTCGGATTTCGGCGTTCTTTATATGTACGGAAACCTTGTGACATATTCTACAACTTGGTTAAGATTATTTATTCTAAATAATCTTTTGTCGAAAAGTCATTTTCGACCCCTATTGCCTCTAAATTGACTAGCCCGGATCTGCGAGCGTTACACAAAATCCAGGTCAAAGTCAACTGAGTTAAACGAGTTGACTCATTCAGTACACTGGGCATACTCGATACGTATGCAGGGGGTACTACAAGGTTGACCATAGTCGGGGAGCTGACCACATGCACATATCGTACTCTTTGGTACACCCAACATACTTGGATGCCCTCAACTTCATCCATTAAGTGCTTAATCCTTTAGCTCTTATGTCCAAAATCCAGATCTAGACCCTAAAAAGGTTTCCTTAATCATAAATTTTCCAACTTTATGGTTTTGCATGGCTCTTAAGACCTTAACATCAAAAACCCTAGCTTCTTTACCCATTAAGATAATCTTGATCATGCATGGAAAGAAACTAATGTCCAAGATGACATTTTTATTAGATAACACACCCTAAAACATCTGAAAGGACAACTCAAATGTCTTGGAGTATTCCATGCTCACAAAGATCAAGATTGGAACAAAAAGGTGTCAACTTTAAGCTAAAACTAGATCTAAATGAAATACTCATCAAGGTTAGTGCTTTATACCTCCAAAAGATGCACAAAGGGAAGTAGATGTTGGATCTAAAGCCTTGAGTGAAACACCACAACCTCAAGGTTTTCCCTTATTCTCCCAAAGCTCTAAAATGACACCAAAAGGCTCTTCAAGCTTCACAAGAAACTCACACACTTTAGGGTTCTGAAATGAAAAAGGGGGTTGAAGATATGAGGGTGCATGAGGCCATAAAGATGCTTAAATAGGGTTCATACCCTAAAAATTAGGGTTTGCACCCTGGCTACGTACACCCAACGTACTCAGAGTACACCCAACGTACGCAAGCAATGGCCAAAATTACAAAATTGCCCCTTAGGGACAATTTTGCAAAACAAGCACCAACCAAGTGTTGAATTGGAAAATACCTGAAAATCAAGATGTTACATGTTTGCTGGATCCTAGCTCAATAATTCATCCTTTTTCCTTCAAAAGCTCCCAAGAGCACCAAAAAGAGCTTCAACAATGGATGGAAGAGATTAGGGTTTCTTCAAGGCTTGATGAGGCTGATGGAGGCTAAGGATGTGCTAATCCTAGCCTCATCATTCCTTTAAATAGGAAGCAACCCATAAAATTAGGTTTTTTTTTCCATCAGTCGGTTGCCACATTGTGGTGGCTAAATGAAACCCGCGTTTTAATATTGACTTGCCACGTCGTGGTGGTCCTTCACCACGTCGTGGCAGCCCTAAATATCAAAAAGAGAAATAATTACAAAGTACCTCAAAATCCGGATGTTACAGTCTTCTTTTATTTAGGACAGAAAGTCATTAAAGCATCACATAATGGGTCAGCTACTTTTTTTTTATGGGACCGATTCAGGAGATGGGTAAGCAGTTTCTGACCAGGTCAGATAAAATTACCATTTATCAAACACACTGAGCGGAACGATTCAACCAAAAAGTACTGACCAGACCTGATCAACACGATATCAATTAACCCCTAAGTATCATCCATGACTTCAATATCATTATTTCATGCTTAAAATTTATAATTGTTAAAATTTATTTAAAAATCCCGAAAAAGCTAATAAAATTACGTGACTTAATTTTAGTTTAATTATGATTAATTTAAAGTGGATAGGCAAGGAGACATTATATTTATTTAATAGGCTCCAAAAGAATCCCAATATTTTAGGTCAGTTTTCCGGTTAGTCTGAATTTTTTTTTAAATCCCGATTACTTTATATTTTGTCCAAATTATCGAAACAGTTTCAATAGAAAATGATAGATTATCGTATAAAATTAGATAACTGAGACTTTTCTGTTCAAAATAAATGTTTGGATTAAAACGTAAACTGACCCAAAATATTAAGATTTTATCGGAGATTTCCCTTATTTAATATTATGTGTTTGAGAAATTTTTAATGTAATCATAGTTGTTTAAATAATAGTGTAAATGAAAGATTTAAAAAGAATCATACATTTATGGTTAATTTTTTTTGGAACCGTTCATTTTTATTAAAAAAACACTAGCTAGAAGCTAGAAAACACACATTACAAATAAACATAAGCTAAATTTGGGTTTTGAAGCCAAAAAACTCAATTCAATCTAGTTTTCCTAGATCTATTGGAAATTGAAACAAATGATCTATCAACCACATCATAAAAATAGAGCAAATTACACAAATGGTCCCTATGATATGGGGTAATTTGCGTGTTTGGTCACTAACTTATTTTTTTTAACTTGGAAGGTCCCTACTATTTGTTTTTGTTATGCGTTTGGTCCATACTGTTTATTTTTGTTACGTTTTTGGTCCCTATCTTACCTAAAAAGACTATTATTTAAATAGGAAAAAATGATGAGGTAGATAAGATAATATGAGTGGGGTGGGGTTGGGAGTTTGTTTAAATAAATAAATTAGAAAATCAATGACAAAATAGTCTTTTTAGGTAAGACAATGACCAATCACGTAACAAAAACAAACAGTAGGGACTTTTCGAGTTAAAAAAATAAGTTAGGAACCAAACATGAAAATTACCCTAAACCATAGGGACCATTCGTGTAATTTACTCTAAAAGATATTGGATTTCCTAGGTATTACCGTTCCAAAAATAATGAAATTTCTAAATTTCCAAATACATTGAAACTCTGTCATCACCATTGTTTGTAACGTCTTGCATTGTCTACTCGTCAACCTACTAGAATCACACCATGTAAGTAAAGACTAAATGGAGATCAGGTCAGTGATCTGGAATCCCCACCAAACCGCAACACATTTTAAATATCTCCAAGCTCCACACAACATGTAAAAATGTGATCAATCGTCTCAGCTGCATTAAATAAAACGAGACTTAGAATCGAATCCAAGACAATACTGCTATTAGAAATTATCTCTCTAGTGGGAATGCTATGTAACCTCATCCTCCATAACAAAATATTCAATTTAATTGGAACCCAATTAATCCAACAAATCTCCCTATTCCCTGTAACAAGCATACCACCATCCAAAAATGGTCGAGCTGATATCATGTAACCACCCCAACCTATCCGAGGAAGAATCCAAATGAACCTTCTGCATCAACCTAAGAAGGTCAACCTAGTTATATGTATAGTTTATTTTTAAATGTAAAATGCTAAGAATGTTTTTCTGTTATAAACCCAAATTTACTTTGAAATCTACTAAAAAAGAGTACATGATAAATTGGCTGTGCCGGCAAATTGGAACATGATACAGCACCTAGACTCTAAATATAGAAACTTATTATTAATATGAAAAACACTTATATATGTCGTCATTAATAGATGAAAAGGTAGTGTTGAGATGAATAAAACATTACGATATTTTATATTTTATAAAAAAACAAAATATTTTACATGATAATAAAAATGGAAAATATTCTTAGAAAAAACATAATAATCAATCATTGTATAATATTTAATCAGGTCTCGGTAAATAGTGTATCTACGTGTATTTTGTAATTTTCCGCTTGTTGTTCATGTCGTTTGGTTGGCATTTTCATTTAATAGCATTAAGGGGGAAATATCTATCAACAGCAAAGCAATGAAAAAAAGAACAATGATTGATAAATATTCATTTATATATTATAATATATTTCAATGATTGATGTAATATTAAATTAAAACAATATCCAACCGTGACTCAGTTCCTTATCATCATTTTATCTTTTATCTATACACGTTCACGTTCACACACAAAAAAAAATAAAGCTCTGGTCATGCTCTTTTGAAGAGGGATCCCTAGCATTTTGATTATTTCAGATTAAACTACTCATAATAGAGCATAGAGCAAGGAGAAACTAAATATTCTCCATTATTATTTCAGATTAAACATTGAATGACAAATCATTCGATCCTTTAAAATATTATTAATTTTATCAAAATCAGATACTTATCGTCACTTCACATTGATAGGAAACATGGACCGAAGCTTCCCCCCTGATTTTTTTGTTAGAAATAACCCTTACTCTAAACTTTTTATACATATTTAGCCAAAAAAAATATTAAATTTATGTTGTGGCCCCCTGCTCTCTGATTTTCATATATATTATACTTTCGGCCTCCCCAAAATAAATGTTCAAGCTCCGTCACTAATAGAAAGATTAGTAGTAAACAAAAGGTAGAAGGATATTTAATTTCTCTAGAGGGA
Source organism: Lactuca saligna (assembly GCF_052625555.1). NCBI lineage: Eukaryota > Viridiplantae > Streptophyta > Magnoliopsida > Asterales > Asteraceae > Lactuca > Lactuca saligna. Next base: position 284,311,990 of record NC_136421.1, on the reverse strand, counting down.
GTGATGTCAAGTTTGTCACACTAAACCTGACTCAACGCACAACGCTCGTCGAAGCAACATCATCTTTAAGCTATATATTGTCCGGAGCAAAATACCAAGGGTTTCAAAATATTCTTCTCATATGATCTTCCGACCAAGCCATATGTTTGTTTGCAGATCTGGAGGACAAACATCTTTAAGTCGCTAGTAGAACTAGGGTTTTTCAAAGCCACCACTACTAGGATTTTTAGAGCCACCGCGATGGAGAGCTGGGTCTGTTCGTCGTGAGGATTTAGGGTAACGGCTCCGATGAATAAAAGAGGGAGAAAGAGTGTGACAACCTATCTGAAACCATACATTTATCATCGCCGAAGATATTTGTTTGTCGGTGGTTGTTTTACAAACCCTGAATCGACGAACGGGGAGGACATATTTGGTGAGCTGAGGGGGAAAGGTGGCGATGATTCAGAGACGATGAAATGAAAAGGTGTCGATATCCGACCAAAAGGGCGGTGTCAACGGTGGTTCATGGAGAGAGAGAGGGAGAGAGAGAGAGCTAGTTTATGAAAGATGGAGGCTACTGGTTTGTAGGACATAGGAGGGGATGATGGGTTAGATTTCTTTTATTTAGGATATAGTTAAATAGTAAATAGAAATGAAAAAACAAATATAAATGGAAAAATCTGTCATTATAAAAGGTTTCAAATTTTTTGGACCAAACTCGCAGCAAAATCAAGGTTTTAGACTAAAATAGCAATTTTCAACAAACCATATGGACCATTTTATAATTTGTCTTTTGTATATAAGATATTGAACAAATGTATGTATTTGGGCTCATCTGCGTTGAATCACTATGTTTAATCATTTCTAGGTTCGTTATTGTATGTGTGTTTAATTATTTCTGGTTTTTGTATATGTTATTATATCTTAGATTTTTTATTTTTGTCTGAGTGTTTATTTGGAGAGAGAGAGAGAGAGAGAGAGAGAGAGAGAGAGAGAGAAATAGATAGATAGAAAGCGAGAGGAGAGTAATATTTGTCGGATTTTATTTTCCGGTAACTGAAGTTTCACCGCTTGATCATTCCAGATTTCGGCGACTGCTCCGACATTGAGTAAGTGTAGGTAGGGATGGGGTGGTTTCTTTTTGCTTTTTAATTAAAAAATGTTAAAGAAATAAAAAAAAATGGAAAAATAAAATACCAAGGTAAAATGTGTCATTTTAAATATTTTCAAAAAAAAATTGGACCAAAGCTGCAACAAAAATCTTATTTATGACTAGTGGTGCTTGTCTAAAACTTTTTGGACAAAAGTGACAATTTTCGGTTAAACACAAGAACCACTTGGTTCGATCTGGTAGAAGACCATTGTTTGTTTCTTAGGGTGGTTTCGAACCAAACGATTAAACTTATGTTTTACGATTATTATCATAATGGAAGCTTGAGGTCGTTCTTCCATGGTGCATGAACTGGGAACCGAGAGGCAAAGTGGGGAGCTAGGTACGACGTTATACTAGGCATGACTCATGCTCTCTCATATCTACATCATGATTGTGTACTTGTTATTTTACATGGAGATGTGAAAGCCATGAATGTGTTATTGAGTCCGAACCTACTACCCTACCTTGGTAATTTTAGGCTGGCTAGACTTGATACGAAAGACCAAAACCAGAAACCTCAATTGGCTCCCACTCTCTCACTCTACCACTTATTAAACCTCATACATAGTCTCCAACTATGCTCCTCATTTACCAGTCCCAACGCAATGGATGAGTGAGCTCAAGCTTCCATTAGGATAATAATCGTAAAACAAAAGTTTAATCCTGTGGTTCAAACCCCACCCTAAGAAACAAATGATGTTCTTGTGTCAGATCGAACCAAATGTCTTGATTTTAGAAATAATGGTAGCATGTGAACAACTTTAACAAGTTAGGTGAGCGAATTCAACTACCGATTTAAATTACTGAAAACAATGGTATTATGTGAACAACTTTAACAAGTTAGATGGTCGGATGTGAACAAAAAGAAAAGAAAAAGAAATACCTGAATGTGAATAAAACCAATAGTTCATTACCCTCCTCGGGAATTATCATTGCCACATATATGTTATGTAAGCTGTAATTTGCTACAGCCAGTTATAATGATCATATGCGAACACTTCTAACCAATTCGCTACTTAGATGTGTAAAAAAAATTACTCAAATATGAACAAAACAAAAATATATTTTTATAATAAATCAAATTTTCTTTTTATTTTTATGAGCCGGATTACCCAATAAGAAACTCACAAATGCGTATCATCTTCGAGTATCAATTTTTTTTTGGTAATTATCATTTTTTCTAAAATTGTGCAAAAGTTAAGGTTTTTAAATTTGGAGCTCTATCTACAAAATTACCGTTGGAACTACCGAATACATAAAAAGTCAATATAGTAAAAATATTCATATTTTTTACGAGACAAAATGTCCAAAAATTTTAAAAATAAAAAAAATCAAAATATTTTGTTTTCGTAGGTCTAACATTTGAAAACACCAAAAAAAAATCACATTGTAAATAGTAATTTTGCAGGTTTGACCTAAAAAACTTATTGTTCACTAATTAGTTTTTTTTAATAGTAGTAGGGATCTTCAATAAGTATTTTCATAGCAAATGAAAGTTTCATACGGTGTAAAAATAAAGTTTTTTTTTTCACAGATTTTACCAAAAATATGATATAAAATGTTGTAAACCCTGAGAACTACTAGAACTACTAATATCAAATCCAAAAAGTTAAGATTAAAAATGTAGAAAGATGACAACCAATGTAATTTAGTCGTTATAATGCACTTAAGTTCCAAATTTGTCAATGTGCTATAAGAGGGGATTAGAGATAATACAAGATAGTTGTTGATTTATGTTATCTCCTATATTTTAATATTACTTTGTTACTTTATTGTATATCTATGTATTATAGATAGAATGTGGAATACATGAGATCTTTAAGGTGAATTCTATAAATCACTATATGGTATCAGATTAAGGTTCCGATTCTCCTTCCAAACTTACATCATGACCACCGGCGATTCTTCTTCTTCAACTTCAGATTCTCCTCTGTCTCTAGCTACTATTCTTCACATGATTACAGTCAAGCTTTCTCCCACCAATTACTTGCTTTAGCGAAATCAGATCCAAACTTCTTGCTTATCATAAATTGTCGGGCCACATTGATGGTTCCTTATCAACACCTCCTCCAACAAAACCATCTGATGTTGCTGGTGTTTGTGCTCCAAATCCTGACTATGTAGCATGGCTTGAAAGCAGATCAAAAAGCTTTTCTTATCATCTAAGCTTCCTTATCCGAAGTCGCTATGGCTGACACATTAGGGTTAACTACTGCCCACGAGGTATGGAACTCTCTCCAACGAGACTATCGACATGATTCTCAAGATTGATGCAAACACTCAAGGATACTCTTAGACAACTTCAAAAAGGTTTTTCCACTGTCTCTGAGTTTAGTGCCAAGTTCAAGGGCCTTTGTGATCATCTTTCTGCAATTGGTCATCATGTGAATGAACTTGACAAATGTCATTGGTTTCTCTGCGGACTTGGAGCATCATTTGAAACATTCTCCACCACTTATCGAGCAATCAAACCTACTCCTCCTTTTCGTGATCTGGTCTCACAAGCAGAATCACATGAGTTGTTCCTCACCTCCATTCACGACTCATCTACTCATGTTGTTGCCTTCACTGCAAATCGGCAACCCTCATCAGCCTCTCATTCTCGTGGAAACACCTATTATGGTCGTTCCTATAGTTGTGGACGTGATTCTAATAATGGTGTTCGAGGTTGTGGACATCGTCCACCACATTGTCAACTTTGTAGGACCAATGGTCATCACGCAAGCTCCTGTCCAGATTTGGCATCATATGCTTACCAAGGTCCCGTTACCAACGCAAATTTGGCTCAAGACTTTCACACCCAGTGTCATGTAACTAATGACTCACCTGACTGGTATGTTGATTCAGGTGCAACAACCAACATGACTTCATCTCCTAAATCATTGGATTCAACCACATCTTACACTGTACGTGATCATGTTGTGTTTGGAAATGGTAATGCTTCTTCCATTTCACATATTAGTAAATTAACTAATGATTCTCTCGTTGATGTTTTATTTTCTAAACCATTCTTTGCCATTCAGAATAGAGCAACAAAGGAAATCTTAGCAAGGGGGAAATGTGAGAACGGGCTGTACATGCTTAAGCAAGGACATCAAGTTTTTCTTTCTAGTTGAAAGTCTTCTACATTACGTGCATCTTATGAGTTATGTCACAATAGATTAGGGCTTGTTGCATTTGATACTATTAAGCTATTGAATAAATTGGGTGTTTTATCTGCTACTTCTTTATTACCAAAACCACATGTTTGCTCTTCATGTCAGCTATCTAAAATCAAGAAATTTCCCTTTCAACCTAGTGCTAAAAGATCCTTACATGTCCTTGACTTAATTCATTGTGATCTTTAGGGACCGACACCCGTCCCTTCTAAAGACAGATACAATATTATTTCATATTTTTTGATGATTTTTCGCGCTTTACATGGTTTTATCCATTAAAGTTGAAGTCCGAATTCATCATTGTTCATAATGCTTTTCTAGCATTTGTTCAAACACAGTTTTCTTGTAAGATGAAAACATTTCAAAGTGATGGGGGACCGAGTTTGCTGTAACGCCCCGGGTTTTCTCGGTATGTTTGTTTATTTTAATTTAATTATCCTTGTAACCTTGGGTTAATTTATTTAACCAATGTCTGATTTCTTATGTTATTGGACTCTTTTGATCATCTTGTAAACTCCTTTTATTGAAGTCCATGGGCTATGGGCCTATTTGCAAAGTCCATCTAGTTAATAGTACTTAATGTGTAAGTTGAATCATTTGGAACACACACAAGGAAAACACTCTAAACCCTCCCTCTCTCTCAAAAATCGTCCATCTCTCTCTCTTTGGGATCAAGAGCAGCCAAGGGGCTGTTTGGAGCTTAATTCTTGTTCATTTCCAGCCTTGATTCGTATTGGTATGAACCTCCTTATCCTTTCTTACAACTTGATTCATAACCTTGTTCTAGTTTTAGGATTTCATCTTCACTTCTTCTCCTTCTTATTTTATTTGTAATTGTATGTTATACATCATCTCAAGATCCTATCTTCACCCCATATATGGTGGATGATGGATCTAGGGGATTACATGTGGCAAAAGATCATGGAAACCCTAAAAGGGAGAATGATGATTTTATGTGCTTATGTTTATTTTCATGTTGATTATTATTACATCCTTGTGGCTAAATGAAATCCTAATGATCCCTAACCCTTTTTAGTACCACCATTAGCATGGGGACTGAATTGGGATGATGAACACATCTTAAAATGTGTTTCAAAAGGAGAAGGATGGATAAGCCAAAAAGGAATCACGGGTGGCTACGATTCTGTTTTCCATCAGATCTGTAGTCATTTTGTAAAAATCATATCTGGATCTCTAGAACTCAAACGGACCCCAAACCAGATCCAAAAGTTCACAAATTGAGTTGGCTAACTTTCTTAAGCAGGCCAACCTCACTGATAAGGGCTTTATCTATGTGAAATAATGGCATCTTTTCTGTTAGGTCTGATCCGGGTCTGTTCTGATATGTCATTTTGTTTTCATCATTTCTAAGTCTTGGAAAAGGATCCAGAGTGATTCCAAGTTTCTATATGTTACTTATATTATGAATTTAAGATCTGGAGAATATGGGGTGTTATTTCCAATTATAAATTGGTTAGAATGGATCCACACTCCAGGTCAGTGGGCAGTCACCAGCTTTTGCTAGTGCTGTGATTGTCCACAATGTGAATTTTATATCTGGAGTTTGAGAGATGATTTTCATTCAATTCCAACTCTGAGACTTTCACTTGTATGTCCTTTAATTCTCTTATTTTTTTTTTTGGACGAATTCTACTCACAAGTTGGGTAGAATTGGCCAACATCACTTGACTGTATTGTTGGAGACAGAAGTGATACACCATTTTGTAAAATTCATATTTAATTCATCTTTTGGAGTTAGAGTGAGTTCTTTATATTTGTGGAATCCTAAGAAATCATAGTTTCCTATAAAATTTAGTTAAAGCTATGTTTCTGTTTTATATTTTGGAGTAAATCCGTTTTAAACAGCAGGTCTGTTTTAGAGACCTTGCTGTGATCACTCTTTTCTCAACTCATAGCTTCATTACTTCTCCATTCTAACCTTTAGTCCTTCTTAGGTGAGGTTTTGAAGTTTGCTCAAGATTGGTAGCATTATTTGATTGTTAGACATCCTTAATACTCACTCAAGGTGAGTTCTCTCACACCGTTGTATTGATGATTGTGTTTGCTAGTTAGCTCGTGTGTGATTATTTGAATTTATTATAAAAGCATGCTATATAAGTATTGTTTTAATTCGTACATGTGCACTGTATGTAACTAATTATGGATATGGGGACACCACCAAAGGATACGGATTTACCGGTGCGGTGGGTAGGTAAGATCACCAACGTAATACTCTTCGTGAGGTGCGGTGATTAGGGCCAAATATACGGGATCTTCCCGGTGCGGTTCAAACCTACAAGTCCTTCTCGTAATATAGACATTGATTCGTTCTTTGCCTTTATCATTATAATTGGAAAATGGATTAGGGCTAGTAAATATGAATGTTAGTACAATGTCTGTGTTTGAATTCACTAAGCTTCGTGCTTACGTTTTTCCCTTATAACTTTTCAGGTGTTAAGATTAAAGAGGCTAAGGCTTGACATGGAGCATCGGGACATCGCTACTAGTTATTTTGTTGGGACCTTATTATTATTATTACTTCCGCACTTTATTTTATATGATTATTAAGTTGATGCATTATGTTATGACTATTTCAGTTGTTTTAATTTAATTTAAGATGCGTTTTAAAAGTTTAAAATTTTTGAAAAAAAAAATTGGGTGTCACATTTGCTAATCAACATGTTAGAACTCTTTTAATAAAAAATGGCGCGCATCATCGTTTATCATGTACTCACACCCCATAACAAAACGGTCAGGCGGAATGAAAACACAGACACGTCACTGAATAGGTCTTGCTATGCTTTTTAATGCAAGTGCACCTGCTTCTCTATGGGTCAATGCTTTTAGCTCAACAACCTACATTATTAACCACCTTCCTTCCAAGATTCTTGATTACAAGAGTCCATTTGAGTTTCTTTATCATTCCACACCAAAGTATAATGTTTTTAAAATGTTTGGGTGTCGAGTTTTCCCTTACTTACGCAAATACTCTACAAACAAGTTGGCACCTCGAAGCATCTCATGCGTTTTCATTAGATACAATTCTCAATATTAGGGATATCGTTTCTTAGACCCATCATCAAATCGTATTTACACCACTCCTCATGTTGTTTTTGATGAACAAAGTTTTCCTTTTGGTGACATCACATCTGAATCTGATCCAACAAAATTGGTTTTCTCAACATTTGAAGACTTGGCATCATTATCTCTTCCACACAAAACATCTGATGCCTCATCCACTTCAGTAGTTCTCTGTATTCTTTATGTCACGCACCTGAAGTTCCCATTACTGTTCCGGTTGTTTAGTCATCACCATCGGTTGATATTGATCAATCAATGTTAACAAATGCTGTTGAACAACCCTCACCAACAACAGATGTTGTTACACAACCTTCGCCAACAACTTTGCAATCTCCAGTTTCTCCTGCTTCACCTATATTCACGGGTGCATTAACTCAACCCTCTTTTTCGGTTCATCCTATGGTCACCCGATCCAAAGCAGGAATTTTTAAACCAAGACATCTGGTTTATCTAGCTTATCTCTAAAAATCTCCATTGCATCAAGCTTTATTGCTACTAACGAACTACGTGGGTTTAAATCTGCTGCAAAGAATCCCGCTTGGTTACCCGCCATGTAAGACGAAATGAATGCTTTATGCTCCAATAATACTTGGGACTTGGTCCCTCAACCAAGTACCTCAAATATTTTTGGTTCTAAATAGGTTTATCGCATAAAACACAACTCGGACAGAACAATGCAACATCTCAAAGCTCGCTCGATTGCACAAGGTTTCAGTTAACTTCTTGGGATAAACAACACTCACACTTTCAACCCTGTAGTCAAAGCTACTACTATTCGTATAGTTATATCTTTAGTTGTGATGCACAAATGGCCCTTACATTAATTAGATGTAAATAACGCCTTCATAAATGGAAAGCTAACTGGTACAGTCTTTATGGAACAACTGTTGGGTTTTATGTACTACAACACTCCTATGGTGCATATACAATCCTAATGCTTTGGATCTAAGTTTTATTTAGTTATACATGCAATCAAATATCCAAAGCATAAAGCCTACAACTGGCATACAATTTGATACTTGAATCATAAATGTAGATTAGATGATTACCTCTTTGTTGTAGCTTGATGTATTTGGCCTTTAAGACTTAGCACCCTAAGTGTGATGCCTCAAACAAGTCACAAACACCATGAACAAATAAAGACTTTAAGAGAGAGTTTCTAGGCACCAAAATTCATCTATAGCATCTCCAAGATCACTAGTGTGTCCATTTTGTGCATAAAGGGGTTACATATATAGTGTAGAATCCAAGAGTCTCATGTAACCCTAATTCTTACACTTAGGCTTATTATCCATCACTGATGTTGACTAACTCTTTATGGATTCTTACATAAACTTAGCCCATCATGGATCAATAAACCAAACCATATGTATCACTAATTTACATAATTAGTCCCCGTTAATTTAATTAGTCTCTTTTGATCACTAAATTAATTCCAAATTAATTCTTGATCAATACTGCTTAAATAATATGATTTCTCAATTAATATATTATACTTATAATATATTAGTAAATCATAAAGAACCTCTTTCTCAAATATCCATCCTATCAAATTGTCTTGGTGAAGGCAACCAGAAATGGACCATGTGTAACGCCCTTGTTTCTAGGCTAGGCATTAATATTGATGTAATAGTCTAGGTTAACCTTTGTAACTCATTTTGAAATAATAATAATGTATTATTTGAGTATTATGTGTTTTATGCTTAATTGTGTGGCTTAAATGAATTAAGAATGAAAGTATGCATAATAATAAAATATTAGATGAGCGTAATATCTATGAAGGAAGTTGTAGTAGTCGTGACAAGAGTTCCGGATATATAAAGAATGCCAAAATTCGAGTTAAAACAAAAGAGTTATAACCTGTCGAAGTTTTGCGACAGAACCGGTACGACATTGCATGATGTAAATATTGAGTTTACGGTAGAGCAATATTTAGCCTTGTGATCCAAACGAAAGTCGTAGAAAACGTTAAGGCGGCGGAAGCAACAACGCGAGTGGTAACAGCGGCGGCTTAAGGCGGCGGCTTGACGTTCGCAAGGTGGCAGAACGAAAGAAAAAGGAGACACGGAGCAGCTCCGACCGCATCTTCCCAGTTGCAACGCAGTGGCGGTTCACAACAGCAACATCCGACACCGTGGCGGATTATTCCGACTCCTATGGCGGCTAGGAGGCTGACGGACACACCTACGGTTGGCAGTAGATGACATAGCAATAAAACCGAACGGAGAGGAGAGGAGATCCATCGCCGGGAGCAGCAACAACGACCAACACCAAGGCGTTTCTTTTTCCTTCCCGAAAATGGCTAGCGACGGCGGCTGGAGAGGAGTTTAAAGGTGGTGGCAGCCCTGCGGTTACTCTCATCCATTCTCTGATCGGAAAAACGAAATGAAAGGAGGAGGCGATTGGGGAGCCACAAGGTGGCGCAGCGGCGGGAATTGTAAGGGTGGAAGTGGCTGCCGGCGAGAGGTTCTATGGATGGAGGGATGCGGCTGTGAGAATGACGACTAGGGTTAGGGTTAGATCAATATATACCCGATACCTTTAGACCTTTTCCCATAATGTCACAAACAGTCCCTCCCTTCTCATTCCTTTTCAAATTCAGCCCATATTTTACCCTTCCAACACCTGCCAACTAAATATATTACAAATTAGGTCCGAGATTTACAATGCAGCCCCTATCTTCTAAAATCTTTAGAAAACTAATCCATAATTTATCTTTTTAAACCCTCAATTCCCAATTATGACATTTTCAACCCTCTCTTCTCTTTTCTTTCGAATTAAGTCCCAATAATTACCACGGAGCCCTTGCCTTTAAAAATATTTACAAACTGAGTCTGGAACTTTCACTTTAATCCCTGCCTTCAATAATATTTACGAAACCAATCTGAAACTTACACTTTTAACCCCTAACCTCTAAAATCATGTCAGTTAACTCCTCGAGACCATCCTTTGATATATTACTATTTATTTTAGGGCTACCATTCCATCATTAATTTATTTATTTATCTAATAAATAAACAGGGTGTTACAACGTGCATAAAAAGAACGTCTAAATGTGATTTCGTAGGAGGAAGTTATGATTTTTCGAAGTTTCGACTTAGCGATATGCAGCCCAAAGTTCGAATATGAGATCGAGTGATTTCTAGCTGAAACAATCTAAACGAGAATCGAAGATCTCGTCGATAGTAACGCAACGATAAAAAGACAGACGAAAACGGACGTCAGATGAAGAAGTTATGAATTTCTAACGGAGTTTCTTGTCCCAGCCTACTAAAAATAATATAATAAAAGTTAAATTCAAAATTAGCCAACGGAGTCTAAACGAGAGTTGTATAGCATAATCTCACCTACACGTGGATATAAAGAACGTCGAAAACGGAGCTCGTATGCAAAAGATATGAATTTCTGAAGTCCAGGGCATGAACTTCCACATGTGTTAGAGCTCACGACGTGAGCACAATGTTCACGACGTGAGAAAGTGATGGACATCTTCCAAGGAAAGTGGCCATGATGAACGTAGTGACATATTCGAGCTCATGATGTGAGCGTAGGATTTCAGCCTCCTATAAATAGAAGTTGAGTCCAGCCGTTTATGGTTGCCAGATCTCTTTTCTCTCACTCCGTATTACCTTGATTTACGTGCAAGTTATACCCCCAAAGCCCCAATATCATCCCGAACCCGAAGCGAGTCCCGAAGCCCTGAAGACCCCGAGAAACAGAGTTCCCGAGCCAAAACTCTACCCGCGAGAAGCCCGGTGTGTGAAGATATCCCGGATTCATCGAAGAGTTACTGCTTTTAGAGTTGTAGTGTTGTCCGATAATCATCTTATCAGGTGAGTGCATAGTCGCTTTCACATACACTATTTTAATATAGGTATTGATGAATGTATTAGATATATGATATGAGTAAATGTGTAGTTGCTTTCTAATAATACACATATATGAATTATACTCTATGAAATAAGCGCTATGTGACTATATGCTATTTGTTATGTGGTATGAGTATTGAATGAATGTGTTATACAGGTTTTAAGCTGTATATAAACAAGTATATTTTATCTACAAATATGTTGGGTAGAACATGGGTAGATAGCGATGTGTGATGAAATAAAAATGATGAGAGGCCTCGATGTGATTATGAGCTAGTCGTCCAGCAGAATATGGATGATGACCACGGATATTTCTAGACAACTCAGTGGAACACTGACAGGCTCATAACTTGTAGGTGTAGTGAACTTGGGTGTTCATTTGTTGTATTCTATCCCCCTCATGGTTGCCTTAATACATTCATTTCTGAGGAAACCCCTTTGCAGTAGTGTCTGTCCCGATAAAAATCCTAGATTAGGTCCCTTGTAATAGTTGTTGTCATAGGGACGTAAAGTGAGGATAACGAGAATGGGTAATCGGGTTATTGTTGGTTGGTAAAATTAAATATAACTATTTATTGTGGGTTAAAAACCCTATATGCTCACCAAGCTCCCAAGCCTAACCCACTCAGTTTCTTTGTATTACAGGTAGTGGCGTGAGAGCATAAGTTGGAGAACTTGTGAAGATGTTTTTTTTATAGACCAGTAGTTGTATATAACTGTGTAAGGTCTATGTTTTATTGTTTATGCTTTTGTGTCTGTATCGGAACATGACATCCCGAGTTTTGATATATAATGAAAAATATTTATTTAAGAAATGATTTGATAAACCTTATTTTATCATGTATTATTATGGGGACAAATTCCGTAACTCTTTTAAATCAATGGATTTACTCTGAAATTATTATTTTCAAAGCATAAATGAAACTGGTCTTTTCTGGCTGTGAATTTGGGGATGTCACACCATGCTACTCTCGGGTCAAGTACATACCAATTATAGTTATGGGCTTAGACACCTAATCCAACAGTCTTCCACTTGGATACGTCTAATAACTATAACTACAAGTTCGACTTAAACACCGACTAGCAATCGTAGCTCTTAAAAGTCGCTGTCGAACTCTGACATAGTCAATGACGCGTCCATTAGATAAGGGATCATATATTCCTCCATTCTATAAGATATCATTTGGACTGATACTTGGATTATAATCATTCTATTTGTCCATCTGTTATTTCCTGATTTCCGATTTATGACAATTGACTAATTGAACAAATCAAATCAGTCAAGGCTTGGCCAAACGCTTAGGGTGTCATCACTAAATCATCGAGGGGCCCATATATATATATCGCTTTTATCCCTCTAAGGGTAAAAGGAATGGATAAACTTAAACTCATATGCTTGCTATATCTACTCATCAAATCACACACAACAATACATTTTATAACACCAAGTTACTGGTGTGTTTACGCATCATCAATGTAAAACCGATTTGTAAGATACAACTCACACGTCTCTGTTTTAAGAATATAAGATATTATTATCTCACAAGCATTCATGATAAAATCCATGAAGTGATTCAGATGAGAGTTGGTTTAATCATATACTCGAATCTTATTCCAGGAGTACTCATGAACACTGCAACAAACTTGTGCTATGTATAAAACACCTAAACAATCTACAATCAGATTCATGACAGTCTTGTCTCAATACCTACTTCCAAAGTATGATCGACTATGGATAGAATAATCTTATTACTCTGGAAGTCAAAACATGCAAAGTGAAACAAAAGAATAATCGAATCCAATATGGTCTCAGAACTTATAAATATAAATAAAACACCTTTTATTTAATCACCATATTGACTACACATTATTTATTGTATAATGTTTCGATGAATTAACTTAATACTTGAATTAAAACAATATTTATATCATGCTCCAAGCATGCACACTACGTTTGCCTGTGGTCCTCTCTTTGTGAAATAGATCAATGGACAACATTTCAATGATACTCATTTCACAATTCCAAATCCTTATCGTAAATGTAAGAATACCAAATTATTTCCATTTGCTAAAATTTGTTAGATTCTAAAATTATATGAAATGATCCTCTTGTAATGACTATGCACAAAAGTCATAAAGACTTGGCAGCAAACATTACAAAGTATTCCAATGGAGATCAATTCCAAGGAAACGAAGTCTCATATTCAAAGTACAATCATTTGAACATCCTTCTTGCATTAAGTTTTCTAATCTTACATAGACTTTATTATTAACTTCCTATTATGGTAACATTTCCATATTCCCATTTTGACTATCACTTCTGAACAAGAGTTACCTCTTCTCAGAGTATGTCAATATGATCCTTCAAAAATTTACACTTTACTTCCAACTGTCCATGAGCAACCAATCTTTGGTAAACCTCCGATTGTCCTTGAAAATTGCTTAACCATTATAATCGTATCTCATTCTAGTCCCTTTTCCCTTTTAATCCCCTAGTAATATGGAAAATTAGAATAGATTAATATTATAACTTATGTAATCGATCCTATATTCGAAACATATGGAATACGATTCATAATGTCTTACATAAAGACATGTTACCTTACCAGTCTTTCGCTATAATATTTCAACATATAGAATGTCCTTATGTTGAATCATTTCAACAAAAAATTCACATATCTCCATGAGTAAATTCGATTAAAATCTCAATCTAAGCTTTTAGATTCGAAATGAAGTATGAATTCCTCTGCCTTAATTATAACAAAACAACTTTTCAACCTCTGCAACTTTGCAAATCGGAACTTCTGTTTTCTATAATTAACATTGCTAACTTGCAACAGTTACCATTATGATTATGCTCCCACTATCATAACAATAATTTATTTAATAGCATAACACTTATGCTCCCACTAGCTTTGACATGTACCCATAAATTAGTTAGACTTCTAGAAATCAATACGTGTTGACTTTCTTACCAAAGTTCAGATTTCTAGTACAAAATGCTTCGATAAGACTTTATCTAGGCTTCTCAAATTCATACATATTTCTTTAGATAGCTCACATGTGTTTCTAAACAATTTTAGAACTTACAACAATAAGTCCCAACTGTTTAGATCTTTTGCCATTTCTCACAATTTGAACTATGAAGAAGGATGTCGTAATCATAATCGAATTTGAGAATGTAAATATCACAATTACTATCTCCTTAAAATCTAGTTAGTGAAAGCATTTCCTCATAATCATTTTCATGAATTGGAGAGAAACCTTATGACACTTAGATTTTATGATGTATGTGTTCCTATCCATGTGAATTTGTCATAACCATAATCACAAGACATGGTTAGTGAAAAATCCAAACCCATATGGACTGAACTTGTTCAATCTTAATTTCTTGCCAGCTGGCAGCACAAGGGCCTACCATTTCTTCCAAGTTGTTATGCAAACAATTGAGCACTCATAGAACTCACATGCATTGTCAACTTCAACTGGAATGGGCACTAAAACAAAAACATGTCAACACAATAGGTTACAAACCTCAAGTCGTGCGCTAGTGATTAACAATAGGTTTTCTCTTGATTATTTCTTGAAACTTTTCAAGATCTTTAAGACTCCCACTGACCTCTTGACATATAAGATTCTCTTTGTCAAGAAACCTTACTTGACAATAAAATATTCAATAGTTAGTGCGGTTTCTTATCAAGACAAACACTTCTGACAATTGGTCTTAGTTGGTCTTTGTTTTATCCAAACCATCACAACTTACCAATTTCAAATCTACAAGAGTAAGTAACATTTTACTCTACATTTTATGAGTGTCATAAACCTATTTAAGATATGTCACTCAAGTTACAATCCTGGAGTACGACTCTAAGACTCGATTTTGGAATGAAGTATGATTCGCATTTTGATTTAAACATTTCAACAATTCACGATTCCTCTTGTTAGCCATACAAATGCACTAAGATGTCCTTAGAGGATCAATTGTGATATGGTTTTCATAATCATTAAGATGATCATAAAACATGATGCTAAAGTTCTCTCGCTACTTTTCAGTTTGGAGAAACTTTTATCTTTCTGTTTAATTGATTCTTCTTATTCGTTCTGCCACACATTGAAACTTTTCCAATGATTCAAAATTACACTTAATCTTGTAAGTATAACCATGTTTACTAAAATTTTAGTAAATCATAACGAATAGTCTTATCTTTCTTTTTGGTGGACCTGACCACCGCACAACCAAGTGTACCCGATCCCATAGTACTTCACTTGACTCACATATACACGTGGACAAGGAATTAGTCCTAATTTCCCAAAGACAAAGGTTCTCATTCATCACACAATACAAGTTGCATGATTCCAAGTTTCTATGCAACTTAAACTTGGGTGATGAGAATCTTTCCTTATTTGGTAAATCTTGACACTACAACAAACAAAAGAATCAAATCCATTTTCCAATATTACTATAAATGGAAACACATAAACAACAATTTCACAAAAGTCATTGCAAGGAAACTTAAAATAATATCAAATCAAAATTTTTTATTTATAAAATTGCGGAAAAACTTTTCCTTACAATGCAATTACAAATAAAAACTATGTTTTTATCTATTCCTAAGCAATCTATCATAATTCTTAAGCAGTGGCTCAAAATTCTGATCATCGAACCATGCGATCGAAATCCATCTCTTCCCGATCAAAATCAACTTACTCTTCCTTTAAGCTTTCTTTCTTTTCTTCGATCCTACAAAACATCAAAATGTAATTACATTATATGATGTATTAAGAATCTCCAAATAGGAACTCAATGGAGTTAGATAGTGGGCTTACCTAAAGTAGAGTCGAACATTTTGACTTTACCATCCTTTCGATCTTTTAGGTAAATATGGCAACTTCGCAACCAATGCCCCTTTTCTTGTCGATAGAAAGAAACCGAATCTTTCGGAATGGCACATGGGACAATCTCAGACTTAGCCCTTCTCTTTACCATTTGGTCAACCGGTTGACTATGACCGATCCCTTTCCATTAGGAAGAGAAGAATTTTATGGACTTCCAATGTTTCCATTGTCAATATCCATGGAAGTTTGGGAAGTAGATCTTCCAATCAAATTTGCTTTACCAGTGCACCAAATCACTGTTTATTCAGCAACAACAAGCAAATATGTTAGATCGATAAGGGCCATGTCGTGATCTCCCACATAGTAGTCCTAAAAGAACTCGCTATATGACTTAGGAAGTGATTGAAGAACCAAGTCAACAGCCAACTTCCTTGAAACAACGACACCCAACATTCCCAGCCTGTCAGTGTGTGACTTCATCTCCAAGACATGTGCACACACAGACCTTCCATCTTGGTGTTTGCTAGCCAATAGGGCTTGAGTGACCTTGAACTTGTGGGTCAGGGAGAATTATTGGAGGAGGTGGAGGAAGAGAAGTTCCATTACAACATAAAGAAGGGATTAATCTTTCACCTCGATCGCCTTGTAGAATATCATCTTTATAAGGAAATTTATATTCAAAAGATTCGGGAAGACCATAGTTGTCAGAACTAGACATCTACAAGGGAGAAATTCAAGTTGGTTGATTTAAGTCCTTAATATAAAACCCAAATGAAATATTAAGGCTAGGACCCAACACAATATTTTACATTTAGGAAGAGGGATGCCGTAATCCAATTGCAAAATATTTGAAGGTAGGTAAATGACGATTTACCAATTTCCACCATGAAAAACAAAATTGGTTATTAAGTTTTAAATGAATTGAAATTGCTAGATTCTTTTGAGATTCATTGAACTTTTCAATGACATGTTTAATCTCGATTATGCCCTTCAAGTTTATGATCGGGATACCAAGGATCATAAACAAGGTGTGAATAACCATGAAAATTATCTTGGTTCTCTCGAAGTCCTTTATCACCTAATCAATGTGTCGGTTAAATACACACGCTCCATTGATCTATAACAAACATTGAGCTACCATTTGCCACCCTTACTAGTCCAAGTTAATGTGTCGGTTAACCACTCACGCTCCATTAACGACTTGGCAAGGTGCAAAGTGCAATTTCATGGAATAGCATCATTTTCACATTTTTCCTAAAGTAACTAAGATTGGGAATTATATAAAACATTTAGTTACTTTATAATTATCATTATAATTTTAATGAGAATTAATGTCCTATCCTACCTGATCGGCTAACGACCATCCACCAGTCAAGGAAGCGGTAGGTGAGAGTGGACACCCATTAAACCACCATTTTATAGGCAGTAACCTTATACCACCCTTATAGACCGACTTTGTAAATGAGGCCTACTAACAGTAAGACTGACTTGTCTTATACATATATAATCTAGAAAATTACAACTTTTTGATACCACTATAGAGTTTTATTTGGAATTCTTCACTTCTTTGATATTTTTTTTATCTTAATTTCCTTGAATTCACCACCTTGTTTTTTGATTTTTGGTAACTTCAACTTTTGACCTTCTTTAGTACTTTGATCTCTTGATCTTCATACATTGACTGCCCCAAAATTCTTACAACTTTTCTTGTAATTCTCTCTCTCTCTTTTTACATGTAACTCACTTTTTTTTTCACTCAAAACCTACATGCTTAAGCAGGGGCGCTCAACTTCAACATTTATTGGTTAAAGATATTAGTCTTCCTGGATACATTTCAAGTACACGATGCTAAACATATTGCGATCCTCAAACTAAGCGAGGTTGTGTTTTTGTCCCATGATTTCACTAGAATAAAGGGGGCCACAAATGCATTATAATATATGTAGGCTCAACTAAGCATTTAGGTTCTCATAAAATCATCAAACACAATACTAGCATGGTTCCTAATTGCTATTACCAAAATTTTCAAAATTAGCCCTAGCAATTTTTATTGCAAATTTTTTTAAAATTAACTAAAATTCTTAATTTAACTAAATGTAACCAATCCCTCTACCCCACACTTAATTTATGTAATGTCCCTCTTTCATATTAGACATGATAAATAATAAAATAAAGAGAGAATTGGAACAAACTTCCCTGGGATAGTAGTGGCGAGGTTGATCTTCATCTTTAAGATCCATCTTTAATTGATTTTAGACATGGGACCAACTCATCCATATCTTGGGTGTCAAAATCTTGTGTGGTGCAACTCCAATTATAAGGAAAAAACTCTTGGAAATGCTCGGAAAATGATATTCGAAGAAAAGAATCAATGCCCGTATCAAATGTGGTCAAATTGCGAACTTGAAAATAGAATTAACGAGTGACTCGTCGAGTAGATATGCTAACTCGCCTAATTGTAGTGTGACTGACAGAAAAATTGTGAAATTTCACATGGACTCGTTGAGTAGATATGATGCACTCGGCTAGTAGACTACTGTGTGGAAAAATTTGTAATCTGCCCAGGTTCGTTTATGATGTATGGGGGTAATATGAACTAATACTTTCCCTCATTTCTCTTCAGTAAATAAATACTCTATAACTCTCTTCATTACCGGACTCAACCTTGGACTCGAAAACTTCTATTCTTTTGTCTAGACTCGACTCTTCACGCTATATTCTCTTACGCTCTATACTCTTTCACTTCACTCTTTTATCCAAATTCTGAAAATACCAAAGGTAAACATGCGTAATAAAATGGAACAACAACCAATCCTAAAAATTACTAAATGTTCCAAACAACCCAAAACAAATAAAACAAACCAAACAAAATGAAAAATGTCTTAAAAGAAACCACCCAATGAAATAGAAATGAAAGGATAAATCAATCTTCATCTCCCTCCTTATCATCACCAACACCGCTTCCTCCACTTTGATCCGTCTTTGGCTTGCTCTCTCGTCCCAACTCCGTACATATGGATACTCGGGCCTGGGTCTTGGTGCAAGATGCAATTGATCAAACAAATGAACAAATGAACCATGATATAGTTCATGCTCCGAGCAAAATCATCTTGATACCTCCTCAATTCCACATTGTACCAATCCATTAGTAGTTCATCATCCACCGGAATTACTAGTGGATCTTCTCGGATTGGCTCATGCCTTGGTTGGACCCACCGACCCGGTTCCTCGGGCGCTAATACGGCATCGTCATTAGGGATGACAATGTGGCCACCACCATAATCCTCTATGATCCTCGCCCTCTTATACAACGTGATATTAAAAGGAGGTGTGGGTACTATCGTTAAATAGTTACCGACCCCTTTCTCCAATATACCAAATGTCCTTGCCAATCGAGTTACAAACATCCCACCATTGATCTTAGAAGTGATCCTTTCCGTGAATGCCCCTTCCCCCAAGTATCTAGCCAAGCAATAAGGAAGGTTGCAAAATGTGTTGGGAGTGATAATGCTCCACAAATAGAAGATTTCGAGGGTCGAAACCTTGTCATCATCCTTACACATGTTGATGGTGCTTGCGAAAAGGCGGTGGATTAAACGGTGGATGGGAGAACGGATACTCCCTTCTTGAGCGGAAGATGGTATATAAACCCGGTTAGCAATAGTGTTCCACCAAGTAGAAGCAACCACTCCCTCGGGTAGATCTCTACGGTAGTTCTCCAAAAATACCCCAAAAGATTCGGACATTACCACGGATTGGTCATATATTCCTAGCCTCCAACCAATGTCGACAATGCTACATTGGCGAATTTCCTCGCCAAGACAGAAAGTAAGGACCCTGGGATTGTAGTAATCGCTACCACCTTGAAAGGAGATGGTTGAGAAAAATTCCCAGCATAACTCTTGGTATACTGGTTCCTAGATTCTGAAAAGTTGGTTCCACCCATCACATGTAACCGTCACCCCATTATGCGTAAAGGTCTTGACCAAGTATGGGGTCAATTCCTCCTCCAATCCTGACTGGCGAATCCAATGCCAATCAATCTCATTTGGCACATAAATCTCTTTCCTCATCAATATCTCTAATATCTTCTTGGCTCGGACTAGTGATGATTTGGATGTGATTTGAGGAAAACTTAACCACGGGATATCCCCATGTCCGCTTCCATGAGAGCTTTGGCCCCTCCTTGACATTTTTCTCTGCAAAACCAAATCCAAAACACACAAACAGAACACATAAAATTAAAACTGTAAAAATTATGTGTCACTGCAACATGGACTCGTCGAATCCACGAACTAACTCGACGAGTAGCATCAACAGTTCATCGCGATTCAGAGTTATGATTTGGATCTCATCATCCATAAAAAATCAAAATTAGTTCCTTTGTTTGGGGATGTCTATCAAGCATTAATTCATAAGGAATTTTAACAATAACAACCTAATTCATCCAAAATCGAAACCGTTGAAATCCAAGTTAAGTCAAAATTGGGATTTCCACAAATTAGGGTCATTATTCTACCAAATATTGGAACTTTATCAAGATTAAAAGTAAAAGATGTTACCTTTTGATGGGAATTTGAAAAGAATGCAAGAAATTGGAGATAGACGCTTGAGAGGCGATTTGCTCGTTGAGCGCTATGGTGGCTGTGAATGAAAGTGTGTTTCACTTTTAGGGTTACAACCCTAATTTACAGATTGCAAAAAATAATTTTTTCTGGTTAAAACGTGGACTCGCCGAGTAAGGATATTTACTCGTAGAGTAGATGCACGATTCTGCAAAATTACGTGATTTTTCAAATGGACTCGCCGAGTAAGAGCACGGACTCGTCGAGTGTTTAAATCTGTGTAAAAATTTTGAAAATCTTTGTGACCTGTAAATTTTATGCCACCATACCCTACACTTATGCTTTGATCGTCCTCAAGAAATCATTTTACACAAAGAAGAAGATTGAGATTGACAAATCCTAAAAAAATAAAAAGAAAAAAAGTAAAAAGAAAGCAAACTCTAAGATCGGGTTGCCTCCTGTAAGCCCCTTTTTTTTTTTGAGGAGTCGTTAGCTGGACTCCTTCCTGCTCTACGTTTCAGCATTATCCTCCATTGCGAATTCCTGTTTAATCCTTTGGGCTTTATACTTTGTTTTGTTAGCATGGATTTTTCTCTTATACGCCTTCTTCAAATCCTCCTTTCTCCTTTTGGTATCATTTCCTTCAGATTTGCGCTTCATTCCTCTACCCCACTTCTTCTTCCTTTATTCTACCGTGTGCCCCATCGTGTCCATTCCTCCTTTACCTCAATTGCCTTTTCAGTCATCATCACATATCCTTCCTCACTTTCTTCATATGGTTGAGAATCCGATGGTTTAAAAGTGAATACTTCAAAAGTAGTAAAAACCGACGCACGGGGTTTTGTTCTTGTGGTTAGCTTATCCCCTTTTTCTTCTTGATTATTTGTGTGCAATCTAATAGAAGAGTTATACTCCTTATTTTTCAAATCCGCAACACCCTTTTCATCTTCCAACCATTCCTTATTATCAACTTGAATTTCTTCCTAATTTTTCAAATTCTTTTCATCAAGTGTTGAGTTTCTTTTTTCAAAGTTGTCCTCAACTCATTCAAGTAACCTTTCCAATTCCCTTAAATTGCTTTGAGCATCGAACTCTTTATCTAAAGAATATTGCTTCGAATTATCTTCTTCCAAAAGTGCTAACTCTTTCTCTAGCAATTCATCACCCAATTCCATTGATGGAGTCTTATCTTCAATCAATTTTTCATGCTCCTTTCCTTGATTAGTGACAAAAGTAACCAAATCATCCCCCACCCTAAGTGTAAGTGTTGATTCTCTCATATCAACTATGACACATGCGGTATTCAAGAATGGTCTTCCAAGGATGATTGGAATCTTGGGGTCTTCTTCCATATCCAAAACTACAAAGTTAACTGGAAACACTAACTTATCCACCTTGATTAGAAAATCTTCACATAGTCCTTTCGAGTCGATCTTACAGTTTGCGATTCTAGACTTGTTTCTTCATCTTCAAGCTCCATTTTTGCTTCCACTTCTTGGAATGGCTTCAATGGAGAAAAATTAATTTCATAGCTTGTGGTTATCACATTCACATATGCTATTCTCGTGTTCTTTATAGGATTACTTAGAACTTCACTCGTCGCTCTTTGGTTGACTTGTTGTGCAAGTTGGCCTAGTTATTTCTCAATATTAAGAATGGAGGCTTGGTGGTTTCTCATTAACACTTATTGCTCTTTCATTATGAGTTGTTGTTCTCTTATTGTAGCATTGGCTTCGTTGTGTCTTTTCTTGGATGCAGCTGCAAGTCTTGTGAGCATATCTTCAAAGTCTAGCTTCTTCTCTTGCACTGGTTCCTCTTTTTGAAAGAAACCTCTTGTCTTTATTTTATATTTCTCCTCCTTAGCCTTTTTGTACTCATTATAAGGTAGCCATTCTTTCCTTGGTTTTCACCAATCTTTATCGTATTTATCGCCACTCGAGTAACATACTTGCGCTTTCCGGTTCCCATTTTCATCAACATCGCAATCCTTTGTAAGGTAAGGTACGCTACAATTTTCACACCCCACTCGAATGGCATGGATGGATCGGTTCATCTTAGTCATCCTTCGCTCCATATTCTCCAATTTGGCCATCACAGCTGCCATGCTATCATTCATAGAGTTTACTACCCCTCGATTCGAGTCATGTCTTGGATTATGATATTCTCTCGAGTGCTTAGAGAATTCTTCAATGAGTCTTTTAACTTCAGCATAAATTTTCTTCGATAATGGGCCTTGAGATTCAAGTAGTTGTCTAGTGGTGACATTTACTCCATCATAGAAGGTTAACACTTCTTGTTACACATTAGGATCATTTTGTGGGCAATTCCTTAGTAGACCTTTGTAGTGCTCCCATGCTTTGAATAAAGACTCTACCACTTGTTGCTCAAAATTGGCAATGGCCTTCTTAAGTTTAGCAATTTTAATGGTGGGAAAAATTGTTCCAGGAACTCCTCACGTATCTTAGCCCATGTAGTAATCTCTCCCGGTGGTAGTGCTTTTTGCCAATCCTTTGCAACCCCTTTAAAAGTAACAGGGAGCATCCTCAATAACACCATCTCTCTAGGTACATTTGGAATGTTGAAGTAGTCGGCGATGTCATTAACTTATTCAAGATGCTTGTATGCATCTTCATAATCCTTTCTGGTGAAAGGAATCTCCTTCAATGTAGAAAGGATGTGCCCTTTGAGTTCAAACGTGGCAGTGGAGGGTATGGCGGGTTGCACAAGCCCCGGACCGATGTCGTCTCGAATCCTCTTTTTGTATGCCTCCATCGAGAGGTTGGAAATGTCAGCCATGGTGTTGTCGGGCTCTTCTTCGCAATCACTTTCTTAAAAATCGGTAACACTCTCCTCCTTCTCGATCTCGTACTCAGTTTCATCTTTCGTGTTGTTGGATTCCCATACTTTCTTTCCTTTCTTCTTGCCAAAAACCGATCTAAAACTCTTAAAAGGCGACAACTTCAGAGTATCTTCTTCGGTCTTGTCCTTGTTCTTGCGAAACGATGACTCTGGGTTTTCAAGTGATGGAATCAAGGATGAATTTGATCCGTGGGTCATAAACAATCTGCAAGAAACAGAAAAACACGTAAAAAGAACAAATTAAACTGAAAAATGAAACTGGAAAATTTCCTTGGACTCGTCGGGTCGGTGCGAATGGACTCGGCGAGTTCAAAGGTAAAACAGAAAAAAATTTAAAACGAAATTTCTAAAAGAAAAGAAACTAAAACTTAAATCTAATTAAAACTTTTCCTAAAGCAGTAACTTTGTGCAAGAAAATCTTACACAAAGGATCGATAACACTAGCAATTGAAATTAATTTTAGAACCGTTCTCCGACAACAGCGCCAAAAACTTGATGTGTGTGGAATGCACTAGTTTTAATCCTACTTTTTAATATAAATTAGACACATAAAAGGCAGTGAACCTGTCGATTGGTGGTATAGTTTAGCAAGCAGGGTATCGAACACATGGAACGACAATTAAGCTAATTACTAATATTATCTAAAAGCTAGCAATAAAAGAAAGTGTTTTCTCTAATTTTGAAAGACTAGAAACTTAAGTACTTAACTAATACTCAACTAAACAACTAACAGCTAAGCAAATGAAAATCAACTAAATTCAATAATGGGAAAGACTCCTGTTTAGGTTTTGAATCGTTTATTCCTATGGTTGATTTTATGACAAGTGTAACTAGCATTGGCTATCGATTAGTGTCATTAGGTTCACGTTCACTATTACTAATCCTTATAAAACAAATCAATTTGAGAAGTGATCAAGTAATTAAACTAATTAATTTCCTAGTTTATTGATTCGGGTTACGTAAGACTTGTACTAGCTAATCAAATTGCTAATTCAATTAACCTCTTGCTGATGGTTCGTCACACAAGCTCACACATTAATTTACCTATTTTCTACTTAACCCTAGTTTCACGTTCGCTATTCCTAGACATATAACAATGTTTTCACACAAATCATATGAGATTAGCAATTAAGAGATGTTCATGCAACTTAATATGCTAGTTAATTAAAAGAAAACAGTTGTAATTAACACATAAGGTTCTTTAACAAGCTTAACATAACAAAATCACCAAAATAATTTAGTCCAATCATAAAATAAACCATATTAATAAAGTCATCTATCCTAGACAGAAGTTATGAGTTTTTAGCTCATAATTAAAGTAGAAAACAACTCAAAATCGAAATCAATTGATGCAAACATAGTTTAAACAAAAGATTAAGTAAAGAGTACACTTGAATTGCCTGGATCTCCCCAAAATCGAATGATTAGACTTGATCTTCGAGTTCCAGAGCTCCAACAACAACTCGAATACTAAATTATCCTTCAAGGGTTCCAACCAGCAACCACAAATTCGTGAATTAAAGTTCCTTATATAGTTTCAGAAAATAGGGGCTACTCGTCAAGTCCATAGACCGAATCGGCGAGTCCACCACTTAAAATTCGTATACGATAAGGAATCTTATTTTTTCGCGAATCTTCGAGCCTACTCGGCGAGTAGGCACCCAACTTGCCGAGTTCTTCAGGGTTTTTCTTTCTTCTCTTTCTTTCTTTAATTCTTGAGCCTCCTATCGCTTTTTTACTTCCTTTTGCTTCCGAGCTCATCTTTTAGGCTACAAATACATTTTAAACAAATTTAAGTACCTTTTGTTCATAATTTGCAATAAAATAGCCAAAAAATATTAATATTTAACACAAAATATATGACTAATTATACACATATCAACACCAATTATATTTATGGGCTTAAACACCTAATCTAACAAGAACCTCTATGTGACATCCCTAAAATCACGGCCAGAAAAGACCGGTTTTGTTTATATTTTATTTCAAAATTAGAGTAATCTTTTAATAAAAGAGTTGCGGAATTTGTCCCAAAACAATATTATGATAAATATTTATCAAAAGCATTTCCATATAAATCTATTTCATTAAAAAGACTCGGGATGTCATGTTCGATACAGTACATAAGTATAAACAATACAACATAGGCCTTACTACATTATTCCGTATTTACAGATCTAAAATCCATTAATCTCTTATCCCAAGACATCACATCTATGCTCATGCGCCACTACCTGTAATACAAGAAACTGAGTGGGTCAGGCTTGGGAGCCTGGTGAGCACATAGGATTTTCAACCCACAATAAATAAGTTTATTAACTTTATCAAACCAAATAAACCCGATTACCCATTCCCGTTATCCTCACTTTACGTCCCTAAGACATCTAACACAAGGGACCTACCCTAAGGACTATCATCGGGATGGACACTACTACTAAGGGGATTCCTCAGCCGTAAATGTCCTTAAGGCAACTATGTGGGGGATGGAGTACATCTGGTGAGCACACAGTTCAAATAAACACACATTTCGAATAAACACCTACAGGTTGCGAGCCTGCTAGTGTTCCACTAGACTATCTAGAATAGTCCGTGGTCGTCATCTATACTCCGCTAGATGATTGAATCATCATTAACATCTATAACGAGGCCTCTCATTATTTTATTTTTTCACACAACAACTATTACATCTACCCATGTTTTACCCAACACATTTTGTAGATATAAAATACATATACAATTTAAATCATTGAAAACATGTATAAAACGTTCATCCAGCATAGATAGCCAGTATTATGATAATATGCACACATAGCAGGTAATTTATATAAAATACTTCATATCTATGTGTAAGCTGAAAGTAACTATGCACTCACCTGAGAAGGTGGTGACTCGGTACTCGGACAACGCTTCGTTTACTTTAAAATAATTTCCTTCGACGAAACCTAGTATTATCACCACTAGATTTTAGTCTAATATTACCGTGACTAATTATTAGTATTATTATTATTATTATTATTATTATTATTATTATTATTATTATTATTATTATTATATAAGCGTTTAAACAATACTTTCCAACCATTATGTACAGACAGGGGTCAGACATAAAATACCGGAGGGCAGGACCATTTTGGCGTATAGCACTTCTGAAATCCAACAACCCTATGCGGCTCTTAAAACCAGATTCCCCGTACCGCGAGTAGTGAAAAAGATATTATAACGACACTTATATAAGTCATAATAATAGCTCAAATATTTATTATAAATTTATAATAACAATACTAATTTTAAATACAAATTATATTTTAAAATAGGGTAATCATAACTTACTTACAAGGGGATTTTAGCTGGGAGTCGGGCTCTGTAGGGGCAAAACTTTGTCATTGAATCTTTCTAAGAAAGATTCGTGCAGCGCTTCAGCGCTCACCTTACTATACTAAAACTACAGAAAGAGAAGTCGAATCACGAGGGACCAAAATGCTTGTGGGATATGGAGAGAAAGACTCTTGAATCAAGAGAATGGTGCAAGAAATATGAGAGCCCAAGCCTCTTGTTTATAGTAATTGAATTTATAAAAACTACCCTTCATTATTACTTAATGACATTATAGTTATATAAACAACTAAACATCCATTTATAATACTATTTTAAATAGATTTAATGATATTTGCACTAAAATAATGTCGAAATAACTCAACATTAATCTTATAATGACCGCATCGTCAATACCTTTATGATGATATATACATATGTATATATATGTGTACGTATATATGATTTATACTTTATTTTAATACGTAAATATGCTATTATAATTTGTAACTCGTTCATACGAACTCCGTTTTTGACGTTATTTATATCCACGCGTAGGGGGAGATGTACTCTACAACTTTCGTTTAGACTCCGCCGGCTAATTTTGACTTTATTTTTAAAGTTATATTTTTAACAGTCCGGGACAGGATTGGTCCGTTAAAATCTCATAACTTCTTTATCCGATGTCCATTTTCGTCTGTCTTTTTATCGTTACGTTACTAATAATGAGATCTTCGATTCTCGTTTAGGTTGTGTCGGCTAAAAACTGCTCGATCTAATACTCGAACTTCGGGTTGTACACCGCTAAGCCAAAACTTCGAAAAATCATAACTTCCTCATAAGAAGTCAGATTTGAGCATTCTTTTTATGGACGCTATCAGGTTAACATATTCTACGACTTTCATTTAGATTACTAAGGCTAAAATAAGCTCTATCATAAATTCACTATTTACGTCTCCCGGTGCCGTGCCGGTTTTGCCATAAAACTTCGACGAACCATAACTTCTTCGTTATAACTCGGATTTCGATGCTCTTTATATGTACGGAAACCTTGTAACGTATACTAAAACTTGGTTGAGATTATTTATTCTTAATAATATTTTGTCGAAAAGTCGTTTTCGACCCCTATTGCCTCTAAATTGACTAGCCCGGATCTACGGGCGTTACACTCTAGGTTTCACTGATCCACATTTTCCTAATCATGTTTGCCGACTGAAGAAAGCAATATACGGTCTCAAACAGATGCCCACACATGGTTTCAACAACTAAGATTGTTTCTCATCAGTCTTGGATCCATATATAGTCGAGCCGATACATCTTTGTTTGTGTTCAAACGGGATTCTCAAATTATGTATTTACTGGTTTACGTTGATGACATAATTATAATGGGGAATCACTCTTCTTTTATTACCAAATTTGTCTCCAAAATCCATGCTGAATTTGCTGTCAAAGACCTTGGGAAATTAAGCTATTTTCTAGGATTTGAGGCTTCCTACACAGATAATGGTATGTTTCTCACCCAATCCAAATATGCATATGACATTCTTCTACGTGTTGGCCTCTTAGAATCCAAACCTGCCTCTACTCCTTTATCCACAACAAATTCTCTCATCTCCACCGGTTCTTCATGCTTGAATCCATCAACATATCGTTCATTAGTAGGTGTGTTGCAATACCTAACAATTACTCGCCCAGACTTTTCCTATGTCGTGAACCAAGTCAGTCAATTTCTTCATGTACCCACAACCGATTACTTTCAGGTAGTTAAATGTATTTAAGATATGTCAAGAGAAAACTCTCTTATAGATTGCACTTCACCTGCCCATGCTCATCCTCACTTATTGGTTACTCTGATGCGAATTAGGCACGATGTATGTTGGATTTGGTGTTAAGCCCATAACTATAACCGGTATGTACTTGACCCGATAGTAACATGGTCCATTTTGGGTTGCCTTCACTAGAACAATTTGATAGAATGGATATTTGAGAAAGAGGTTATTTGTGATTTATTAATATATTATAAGAATAATATATTAATTGAGAAATCATATTTTTAAATGGTATTGATCAATAATTAATTTGGAATTAATTTAGTGATCAAAAGAGACCGATTAAATTTGCAGGGACTGATTAGGTCAATTAGTAATATTTACAGTTTGAGCTAATGATCCATGTTGATTAGGATTGGACTAAATCTTTGTGAGAGTCCATGAAGAGTTAGTCCAATAGGCTAATGAGTTATTGGATTAAAAGCCCAAGTGAATTAGGGTTTACAAGTTGAAACCCTAGGAATTCCAAACTATAAATTAAACCCTTGCACTCCAAAATTTGGCACTATGTTCCTTTGTTGAACATTATCCGTTTTGGGGACCTCATAGGCTCTCTCTCATATTCATCTCTTGTTCATGGTGTTTGTGACTCATTTGAGGCATCACACTTGAGGTGCTAAGCTCTTGAAAGGCCAAGAACTACGAGCTACAACTAAGAGGTATTCCTCTAACTAGTTTTTATGTTAAATATCTACAATTGCATGCTAGCTAGGGTATATGTTTTGGATAAAATGAAATTGCATGTATAACAAGAGAAAACTTAGATCCAAAGCTTTAGGATTGTATGTGCACCATAGGAGTGTTATAGTACTCAAAACCCAACAATGCACTAAGACCCATCGTTCTACCTATGGTTATTCTATTTTTTCTTGGTGGTAATTTAGGTCCCTGGAGTGCCAAAAAGCAACTAACGTTGTCAAGATCTAGTTGTGAATCAAAATATCGGGCCATTTCAAACACCGTAGCTGAAATTGTGTAGATCACTCATTTCTTGCATGAACTTTATGCGTTACCTCCAGATCGACCAACACTACTGTGTGACAACAAAAGTGCTTTGTTTCTCCGTCAAAATCCCATCTCACACAAAAGGGCAAAACACATTGATATTGATTACCATTTTGTTCGTGAATCAGTGGCTTCTGGACAACTATACACCCGTTTTGTTCCTACCTCTTTACAACTTGGTGACATCTTCACCAAAAGTCTTCCACATCCTTTATTTGAATCATTCAGAGACAAGCTACGTCTTGGATCACCACCTCTCTGCTTGAAGGGGTGTATTAGAGATAATACATGATAGTTATTGATTTATGTTATTTCCTGTATTTTAGTATTAGTTTGTTACTGTATTGTATGTCTATGTATTATATATAGAATGTGAAATACACAAGATCTTTAAGGTGAATTCTGTAAACCACTACAGAGGGTTCACCGATATAGTTTGTATCTTTAACTTCTTATTATTAATTATTTTTGTAACAATAACAACTATATTTTAATAATTATGTACTTTTTACAAGTATCCAAATAACATTAGACATTAACTTGATGATAATAAACTATTATTATTATTTATTTTTTTATTTTTTGCCACGTTAAACTATGTTGGTAGTGTAGGCCTCTGCTTGTAAAATAAGTTTTATGGTTTTAGATTTTTTTACAAAAGTTTTTTATTTTAATTTTGACCACAAAAGTTTGTTATTTTAGACTTTGGCCTCAAAGATCTTACACTTTGTCAAAAAACTTTATTATTTCAGATATTGTCCAAAAAACTTTTTTTATTGGCATATTTAGTCCTTACACTTTCATATATTTGCATTTTCATCCCTTACTTTATGGAATGCCACTTTCCACCTCATTTTGTATTTTTGTAAAATGTCATTTTTATCTCCCTCAATTTTGAACACCGACATTTCATCCCTTCATTTTTCGTATATCAGCCTTTTTCAGATTTGACATGTTTGGTCTCTACATCGAAAATAAATTACAAAAATGAACCCTGTAATTTACAGAAAATACCCCTATGAATATTTTTGTTATAGAAAAAGTTCCATGTGTTTAACACTTTCATATGTTGGCAGGTTTGTTCTTAGTATACAAAATAAATTACAAAAGTTGTCCTTATAATTTATAGAAAATGTCATTATGCATATTTTTCATAGAAATGGTCAATGTATTTAAAAAATTTAGAAAAATATCCCCATCTATTACATAATTTATAGATTACGCCCTTTGCAAAGCGGATGTAATATCACCATAGTTAGTGTTTATATTAAACATAAGACATTTACGATAAAAAAACATTTACGTTACTTGTGGGCGAATAACTAAGGGTGTTAGAAACCGGATATCAAAAATTTCGGATACGGATTCAGATACCAAAATTAGATATCCGGAAATTTTAGATATTGGTCCAAAATTAAATTCAACTCTATTATAGAAGGCAATGTAATAATTATGAATAAATATATCATATTCAGGGCCGGTCCATTAGTTTTCATGCCCAGGGCGAGATGAATAATAATGCCCTTATGTTTGTACTATTGAATGCGCCGAACACATATAACAAGAAAAACATATATTAATATAAACAAAAACTTGTGAAATCATATTAGGGGTGCTTGGGATTACTCACTTAAACAAATCATATTTTTTTTACAGAATGTATTAACTCATCTATACCAAAACAAAGTTCTGAAAATGTATTTTGATAAGCTTATGTGGCCAAAACGCAAAAAGCTAGAAAGTTGTTATTATTGTTTAACATATACATATAAAATGACCAAAATGGCATCCTTATAGATATTATTGTTGTATTTTTTTCACATATAACAATTTCTTTTTTATCAGTTGGAATAATATTTTAAACAATAAATTTTATCAGTAAGAGAAAAATGAAATGGTTGTTCATTGTTCTTCATTTCACCTTTTCTTCGTCCTTAATCCCATTCAAGTTTTTTTATTTTTATTTTGATTCCACATATAAAAACCAATCAAATAAATCCAAGGCTTGAGTAATCATTTATGGGAATTTATTAAGTACTTACTCAATCCACCCAAATTTTGTAGCATATGTGAAGAGGATAGCTATTATAAGACATAACTACAAGTTGTTGTTGTCACTAATAAGTTTCATGGAAAACCCAAGATCCATTCTTCCTAACTAATCTTTCAATAAAAAGGATGTCAAGGAACTAAACTGTTTGATCACAAAAGAAAATGCAGATTTTAAGGGCAAAAACACAGTAGACCATTTGTTGACTTTTATGATCATAACAAATCAATATCAAAAACATATATTCAAAATAAATATTGTTAATGAGAATGTTACTGATGTTCACAAGAGCTATACCAATCAGAATTTTAAGGTCAAAAGCACAGTAGACCACTAGCAGTGGCAATTTAAAGCAATGAAAACCAAGTTTTATTATTTGCTTCCGTAAAAAAACAATCATAGCACGGTAGCATCAAGTCAAAAAACAATCAAACAAATAGGTGTGCAAAAAAATTGGAAATCACTAATCGAATAAGAAATTACCCAACAGAAAAGAAAAAAACTAGTTAGAACCGAATTTTTTTATTAATGATCTTTGTCGGTTCAAAAAAAAGTTAGAACCGAAAAATTAGTGATTTCACTAATCAAATAATTAGCACCCACAACAAGAAAATCAAAATTCATAACAGGAAAACTGCAAACAAGATTCTCAAATAAGAAATCGGAAATTACCTCAGGCTCAAGATCGATCCTCGTCGCGCTAATATTTCCATATCAACACCACTAATCAAAACTATGAACTCAGAAGAACTCGAATTCCGCTTTCCACAGACTCGTTTCTCAAAGACTCGGACACTAAAGACTAGAAACCTGGATGAAAATTTCTGAACGCAACTAAAAATCAAAGACTCAAACGATTGGTTTTTTTTTCCGGTTGGATAGGTGAATGATTGAATCGTAAATGACAATCGTGTTAGCATCGGAAATTGAAGAGAATTGTTATCGAGATTATGAAAGCAATTATGATTTGAGTGATTGAAAAGTAAGAACACAAAGAGTAAATATTAATCAGATCTTATATTGATAAAGACTGATTACAAGCATAAGCAGAAAGGATATACGAGTTTACAAAAGTTCTCCTCTACTTCTATCCTCAGACCCTATTTATAGGGAACCTGAGTGTATAAAAAGTATACTAAGTCTATTACAATACGCTTCGCATTAAACTGACTTAGTAAAATAACTAAAAATGCGAAACTAAACAAACACTCAATTCGACTTTTACAATTTAACCTCTACAATCTCCCCCTTTGTAAACAGTCGAAACTATTCAGTCCTTAAGCCTTTGAATAGCTGAGTGAATTGTCTTTTGCATTTCTCCATACCAGGTAATCACCTTCTTGAGCTCCTTCTTATCTCCTTCATTATTCTTTTTGCAATTGTTCATACGAATAATAAAGTGCGTATATTGCAAAGAATTATATCTTTCAACCTCTGAGACCTTAAACAAAAATTTCTTGGGCTTTCCCTTTGTATCTCTTCCCGAAAACACCATGCCAAAAGGTTTTAGGCATATTTCCCCAACAACATAATTTGATAATGCTGACTGGGTTAAGGTTTCTTCCCAAGGGACGTTCACTTGTCTTTTCAAAGTAGCTGCAAATTCTACATCAGTTAGAGCTAAACAATCAAAGTAATTGACAAGATACGTCTTGACATGTGCGAACCCAATCTTGAACACTTCAGTCTCATATCCTTTGAGCTTATTCTCTTCCATATGTTTCAAAATGAGAGACATTTGAATCAAATCATTACAATTCATCAGAGGGAAGTCAGCCATTGTGAAGTCATACTGATTGTTATCAGCTCGAATAACAAAGTAACGAAAATTCTGAAGCATGTCTTCAAATTTCGTATCTTTCTTGACCATTAACACCGTTTTGACCTTCATTAAAGACCATACTTCATCTGGATTCTTCCCCAATACAACATGAAATCTGATTTTCATGTGTATGTAGTCATCAGGATTATCAAACTTCTCACTAATCTTGAATTGAGTTGTGATGAAGAGCATTTTGTTAATAGGAAAATCTAACTGAGAATTATCTGAATTCGCAATATCATAACTTCTCTTTGGCTTCTTCTCGAATTCATACATTTCCCTTCCCACAACCTTTGACTCTATCGTTTCATAAGAATATAGCTTCGCAGGATCTCCTTTGTTCATTGTCGGAGGATCACTTGCTCTTTGCCTCATGATACTTTGAACTTGTCTCATTCTTTCCAACTCAGCCTCTACTTTAGCTCTCTTCTCCTCCTTCGATTTTTCGTACAAAATACCTTTTCCTTTACTCACATCATCAACTGGAGGTTTCGCACTTGAACTGCCTCCTTCTTTTGATTCAATTACAATTCCCTTGAGAATTGGCCTTGTTGTTACTGTGGTTGAAGAAATTGGCATTTTGAGTATTGGAAGAGTAGATTTGAGTTGAGTAGAAATGAATTTCCCCACAGTTTTGGCATCATCCTCTTTACTTTTACTCTTCTCTCCCCCTTGCACCCCTGTGAAAGCAGGTGGGGCATTCTTTGGTAGTAAAGAGGTGAAGTTCGCGATCGGAGCCAATGCCTTCTGAATTGCTTGTTCCAAAGTATTTACTTTGAGAGTCAAGAATTCAGGAGTAATAATAGATAAAGATGAAGATTGTGAAATCAAGGCCTTCAAGTCAGTCATCATTTGAATCAACGTATCAAACTTCGCCATATTTTCTTTATGATTGCATCAATAATAGGGGCAGCAGTAAGTTTGTTGACATATGAAACAACTACATCAACCCGCTTCTGAATTTCAACCTGTTGAGAATGAATATCTTGAAGCTCCTTCGCAAGGTCAGTCTTCAACTCTTCAAGTTTGAAATTGACATCCTCCCGAACTTTCTTTACATCCTGCACAAACAGAACACGGTGTTCTTTTGCAACAGATTGTAAATCTTTGACAACTTCATTGAATGAGCTTCCTTGAGTTGTAATGCGAAGCTCATTATTCTTGTCTGTCTGATCAACTTTATCCAAAATACGCTTCTCATCAGCCTTCAGCATAACATCAACCTCCATTGCTGTGATAGAAGACATTCTGCCAGAATCAGCTTGCGACTGAATAATGGCATTCAACTTATGATTCAGGATTTTGAACTGCTTTAATGTCATAAGCATATGATCATGTATATCCTCCTCCTCTGAATCAAAGTGAATATATTCAAATACTCCTCCAAAAGCTCCTCCTTCTGTTTCATTATCAGACATGGGTTGCGAAGGTTGAGGAGTTTCAGGTGATTGTGAAGGAAATAGGGTTGTAAATGGGTTTTGTAGAGGATGATCAAAAATGGATGAGGTTGTGGATAGTGTAGCAGTAGAAAAGGATACAAGTGGTAAAGAACTGGGTAAGGTGACTGGTAGAATGATTGGCAAAATGGTTTCAACACTTGTGATAAGCGCCCCGTATCATATACTTTGACAACTGTATCAAAAATAGGTACCTCCTCAGAAACTGATTTGGTATTGACTATTTCAAGTGGTTGTGAAGAAATTTGTGAAACTTGAATATTGGACACAGGTGGAACAGAAGTGATTACCAGTGAAGAAATTAGTGGAGTGTCAGGAACCACCTCTTCATTTGATGACTCATTGCGAATTATCAACTTTCGCTTTTTCATCAATGTTTGTTTCATCTGTTTCGCAACATCTTGAGCACGTTGCCTCTTAGATCCTGGAGAGACGGGAGCTGGAATATCACGAAGTATTACCCCCTTACTGCTCACTTCCGTCTTGCGAAGCTTTTTCAATACCCCTGATTTTGAGGGTATTGTTTCCTTCTTCGATATTGGAGAGGTTTCCTCTGTCTGAACTTCCTCTTCTTGACCCTGTTTCAAAGATTGAGCAGGTGCATCAAGCTTGGTGCCCTTCTTCTTCTTTGGGGTTTTAGCAGCAACTTCTAATAAAATTCCAGTTTCCATAGCTGGATCAAAAGTCTTCATGTAACGTATCAACACCTTGTGAGTTGATGATACTTTGCGAAGCATCGCATCTGGAATGCGAGCAACATGGGTAAAAATGTTTTCATCATCCTTCACCTCCTTAGGAAATTGATATAATGAAAATTCAGCCACATCAGCACCCTCTGGAACTTGAATTCCCTCTTTTTCATATATCTTTTCTAGAATAAGGCTCCAATACCTTGCGCATGAAATTCCTTTTTCAGTATTCGTCTTTTCAAGACTCTTAACAAATTCCTTCCATAACTGAGTTGCATAATCCACATTAACATCATAATATAAGCCCGTTACCATGGCATAAACTTCCATACATCCCCTATCAAGACCAACTGTTCGACCTGTTAAGCATCTGAGAAAAATACCAAAGAGAAAATTCGACATACACGGTAATCCTGACTTTCTGAAGTCACTGATTTTCTCAAGTGTTGGTTGATGACCCATTTCGTTGAACATGTGGAGAATTTGAGAATTAATGGGTTTGAAAAATGGAGTGTTGTTAGGAATGTTCAAGAAATCGATGAACAACTTCTTGGTAAGTTTAACCTTTTTGTTGTTTGTCAGACTAAAGGTCAGAACATCAGTAGCATGGTTGTATGAAGTCGATGATGCTGCCAATGACAACCAAGTCATCGGAACGGAGAAGAACTTGAACATTACAGTAGACAAAGGAGATATTTTCAAGGCAAAGATTAGCATCTTTAATCTTGCTGGGTAGGATGAGACATTTGGATCAACCAGATAGTTGTTGCTTTGAATCTTCAGGAGTGATTGTGAGAGAACTTCATCAGTGTTTGATTGAGTGCCAGCCATTGTTAGGGTTTGAAAGATATAAGGTTGAAAAAGTTTGAAGCTTTTTAGGAGTATGAGAGTTTTGTTCACGTAACCGTATACAATGATCTTGATCCCCCTTTTATAGGTTACTCAAATCGATTTGAAATTAAAGCGTGATACATTTAATGTTATCCGACGTGGCACCTTGAAAATCAAACCATTACTGCAAAAGTTAGCCATGTGTGAAAAAGCAACTGTCACATCTCCTTGAAACCCGGACCGAATACCATTCGCACGTATACACAACCTGTCAATATTCCTTTGTTGAATTGTAACCGTTAGAACCCTTCGCATGGAGGCAAGGCTCTTTCACTTTTGGGATGTAAAGTAAAGTCATATGCCAGATTTGCGAAATCATCAAACTGAGTTGGTATTACTCAGAACCTCAAGGATTTCGTGAGTGCAGTGTTCCAAAGAAATAAGATAAGAAACAATTAAATTTTCTTTTTTGGAATTCTGTGATGTCAAAAATTCATTTTGACACAAAGACAGTTAAACCCCAGACAAAGGTTGCTTCATTAATCATCAAGAGATATGATCAACAACTTGTGTAGGTTCTCGTGAATTACAATCGAATACTTTTTGATAAGTATCAAAGGGCTTCTTTTAAACGATATTTTTGGGTTGGTTTCAAATTTCATTACATATCAACCTTAACATAAGGTGAGAAATTGTAAATGAAATTACTTGTATGACCAGTGTAGTCAGTGACAAGTTGGCTTTTGAAAATATTTATCATGACTAGGAATTGCGAATAAAACTCACACAGAAATCATATTCAAAAAAAAAATTGTACTGGATCTTGGTGGGTAACAAACATTGTGGGTTGCGAATGTTTGATGAAGACCACACATGCGAATGGAATATGATTTGCAGTTTCGAAATTTTGGTACTGAAACAAAAGTTTCGTTAAAATCTGGAACTATGTTCCCCGTCAATTCCTCAAGATTTATGATGTTTGGGTTTCACCTTCATCACGGACTCATGATGTCAGATCCTTAACACAGAATGTTTGTATGTCTAAGTCTCGATTGGTTTGATCAGAGACCTCTCGGACATACGTCTTTGTGTGTGAATTGTGTAAAGAATTTTATGATGAAAAAGATTGGTTATAAGACCAAATGTACCTCTGTTATATATGGACTAAACATAAAACTCTTAACTCGTTTGAGAAGAGTAAGGTAGCTCTTCTGACTAATGCAAATATAAGTCTTATTGGGAAGAAATTTTCATGTGATAATTTCATTAAGGCTTTCCTTTCATACAAAGTTGAAAGAAATAGTACCTTCCCATAGAAACATACAAGCATGATCTCTTCGCATTAAGCACTGGACTAACTAAAAACACACAATCCTTAAAGAACAAGGTTAACAAAAAAAATATTTTTGTGATTTTTGAATTTTTCAAAATTAAAAACATAACAAAATAAAATCTTTTTGGATTTTTGATTTTTTAAAAACAAAAATGAATAAACATAAAATCTTTTTGGATTTTTAATTTTTCAAAAACAAAAAATACAAAACGAATCGTAAACCTAACCTTAGTTGTTATGATCGCAAATGCGAAGAAATGTGGTTGCGAAGCCATGCGAAGCCTCTGTATGAACAGTAACATCTGAACAATTCTGACTCATAACCGCTGAATAACACTTTCATGCTTGATATTTTGAAATTGAATTCGCATCAATCATCCCCAATCTGTTAAAATTCTTACAAATGATTTTTCATCAAGAGGTTTAGTAAAAATATCAGCAAGTTGTTCAGTTGTTTTAACAAAGTGAATTTCAATATTCCCATCTTTCACATGATCTTTGATTAAATGATATCGAAGAGCAATGTGTTTTGTTTTTGAATGTTGTACTGGATTATGAAAAATGCGAATTGCACTTTGCGAATCACAATACAAGGGAATCTTTTTCATGTTTATTGCATAGTCACGAAGTCGACTCTGAATCCAAATAATTTGCGAAGTGCAAGCAACAGCAGCAATGTATTCAGCCTCAGCAGTTGATATAGCCACACAAGTTTGCTTCTTTGATTGCCAACTTACCAACTTCCCATCTAATAGTTGACATCCACCACTCGTACTTTTCCTATCCAAAGTACATCCTCCTAGATCAGAATATGAGAAGGCTTGAATGAAAAATCCCGTTTTCGCAGGATACCAAAGTCCTAATGAAACTGTTCCCTTAAGATAGCGAAAAATATTTTTCACTGCAGTCAAATGAGGTTCTTTGGGATTAGCTTGATATCTAGCACAATTACATACTGAAAACATAATAGCATGTCTACTTGTAGTTAATTACAATAAGGAACCTATCATGCTTCGATAAAGAGTTAAATCCACAGCAGGAGTGTCTAATGAAGGAGTTAGTCTTGTTCCCACTGCCATTGGTACTCGCAACTTTGTGCTATTGGTCATTCCAAACTTTTCAAGCAAGTTCTTTGTGTATT
Source organism: Lactuca saligna (assembly GCF_052625555.1). Classification (NCBI taxonomy): domain Eukaryota; kingdom Viridiplantae; phylum Streptophyta; class Magnoliopsida; order Asterales; family Asteraceae; genus Lactuca; species Lactuca saligna. Next base: position 284,273,018 of record NC_136421.1, on the reverse strand, counting down.
TTTCTTGATTGATTAAAATTCCATCCCTTTTCTGTCTTATATTCAAACCAAGAAAATTATTGATTTTTCCCATCATACTCATTTCAAATTGACTTTTCATTAGATTTTCAAATTCAAGTGACAATGTTGGGTCAGTTGAGCCAAAAATAATATCATCAACATAAATTTGAACAAGCATGAGATGATTCCCAACTTTCTTGCGAAATAATGTGGGGTCAACTGATCCTTGTTTAAATTTAGATTGTTTCAAGAAATTTGTAAGTGTTGCATACGAGGCTCTTGGTGCTTGTTTTAACCCATAAACTGCTTTGTCAAGAATTTAGACATGATCAGGATGTACCTCATTTATAAATCCAGGTGGTTGTTCAACATACATTGTTTCTTCAAGTTCTCCATTTAAGAATGCACATTTAATATCCATTTGAAAAATGTCAAAGTCTTTGTGAGATGCACAAGCTAAAAATATGCGAACTACTTCGAGTCTTGCGACAGGAGAAAAAGTTTCTTCATAGTCTATTCCTTCTTGTTGCGAATATCCTTTAACCACTAGTCTAGCTTTATTTCTAATAATATTGCCATCTTTGTCAGTTTTATTTTTAAAAATCAATTTTAATCCAACAATTGAAACATCAGAAGGTTTAGGAATTAATCTCCAAACCTTGTTTCGTTCAAATTCAGCCAGTTCAGATTGCAAAGCAACAACCCAATCTGAGTGTTCCATAGCATCATTTACTGCCTTTGGCTCTATTTTCGAAATAAAGACATTAAACATACACAGTTCTTGGTTCGCATTTAGTACCTCATTTTTCGCACGAATTTGAGCTCTTGTCAGCACACCATCTTGTGGATTTCCAATTACCTGTTCTTTTGGATGATTTCTTGTCCATTTCTCAAGTGGTGGATAATATGGATTTAATTCTAATGGTGCATCTTCATATATATCTTTATTTTCAGATCCTGCAACAGAAAAATTATCATTTAGTTCATGAAACTCATCATTTTCATCAAGATTAATTGTCTCTGTTTCATCATGCTCCCCCTCAACATGATGTTCATCTTGATGCTCCCCCTCAAAATGATGTTCCTGTTGATTTTGCGAATGCTCCCCCTCAACTTGATGATTCATATTTTCATTCTCCCCCTCGAAAGATTGCTCTACCATATTAACTCCAGGCATACTTTCGCAAGTTATCGACGTTGTAGTGATTGTTGAATCATCATTATGTTTTGAGGATTCTGATGTTTGATTATCAGGAACATTTGTTTCTGCATCAATTTCCCTGTCAGGAGTTCCGAAAATTAAGTCATAATCAAAATCATTTATTTCAGAATTATCAATTTGAGTATTTCAATAGAGAAGTATTGATTTATGTTCAAATTTACTATCCGTTTGTTTAAGATAGTAGTCATCAAAAGTTAAGTTGAAAGTTTCTTCAACTTTTCTTGTTCGCTTGTTTAGCACCCTGTATGCTACTAAATTTTGCGAATATCCTAAGAATATGCCTTCGTTAGCTTTAGCTTGGAACTTTGTCAAATTATCTTTGAGATTCATTATGAAGCACCTACAACCAAAAACATGGAAAAATTTAACATTAGGTTTTCGATTGTTGATGATTTCATATGGAGTGATATTGAATCTGCGATGAATAAATGATCTATTCTGAGTAAAGCATGCAGTTGAAACTGCTTCAGCCCAAAGATACTGAGGTAGATTCGCATATGTTAGCATTGTTCTTGCTGCTTCGCATAGAGATCGATTTCTTTTTTCAACAACACCATTTTGTTGAGGAGTATATGGTGATGAGAAATTATGCGAAATGCCTTTGCTTGTGAGAAAAGAATCAAGAATTTGATTTTTAAACTCAGAACCATTATCACTTTTAATTTTGTGAACACTCTTTTTCAGACTAAGCTCAATCTTTTTCATAAATTCAATCATTGTTTGAGCAACTTCAGATTTTAACCTGAGAAAAAATACCCATGTGAATCGAGAAAAATCATCAACAATAACTAAAATGTACCGCTTTTTATTGATTGTAGCAACAGTCGACGGTCCACATAAGTCAATGTGAAGAAGTTCTAATGGTTCCACAATTTTTGAATCTATCACAATTGGATGACCTTTTCGATGTTGTTTTCCTTGTTCGCAAGCTGCACACAGAGAATCATTATCAAATTTTAGTACAGGTAAACCTCGAACTAAATCTTCAGTGACAAGTTTGTTAATATTGCGAAAGTTCAAATGTGACAATCTTCTATGCCAAAGCCAGCTGACATCATTAGATGCCTTTGATAGTAAACACACAACAGGTTTTCCCACGATTGGTTTGATGTCTAGTGTAAACATATCACCATATCTTTTGGATTTGAGAAGTACTTCATTTGTCTTCGCATTTGAAATGATACTTCCTTCTTCATTAAATTCAACATGGTTTCTAGTACCCACAACAAGTTGTGACACACTAATCAAGTTATGTTGAAGTCCTTCAACATAAGCAACCCTGTTAACAGTGAATTGTCCATTTGTGACTTTCCCATAGCCTTTCACTTGACACTTGTGATTATTCCCAAATTTGACTACTCCTGCATTTTCCAAGCTTCTATAATCTCGCAAGTTTTCCTTTCTTTCAGTCATATGACGAGAGCAACCACTATCAATATACCATTTCGCATCATATTGCTCGTCACATATCACCTGCATTTATTGAAAAAATTTAGGAACCCAAGACTTGTTGGGTCCATCATTAGCAGAATGAAATAAATGCTTTGAATTTAAAAACCATGTTTTCACTTTGTTTGTGACAGAATCCATTATATTAACATCATCAGATCTAGATATTGAAATATAGTCGTTCAATAGTTTTGGATTTCCATTGATTGTAACCTCATTCTTCACAACATTTGCAACTTTGATAATTGGTTTCCATTTTTGAACCGAAACTTGCGAATTATGAGATGGTGAACTAGTAGTGGAAGAGTTATTTATGAACTTGTCAAATGCACTCTTTATTTGTTGCTCTGAAAACTTCCCACTTTAATATTGTCTTCCTTTCCCTTCAAGCCAATGATTGATCGTACTTACATCAGATTTTCCTTTTGTATACGAAACTCTAGTCGGTTTTGAGACTGAAGGATTTGGAAAATTTGGTTGCTTTGGTGAAAATTTCACTTTTGTTTGAGTTGAATTTTTCAAAGTTGATAAAGTATTCGTGAATTTGCCAACATTTTCAAAATTTTGATTCTTTACAAAATTTTGCGAAGTCTCAAATTTGTGAATGTTGTCATATTTGTGAACATATGGAATTTTATCAACAGAGTTTATTGGTTTGTGAAAACTTGTATCTATTCGTTTATTTTTGCTTTGAAATTTTGATAAAGGTGTTTTTGAAATTTGTTCTTTTTCAACTTTTGGTTTGTCATTAGACATAACTTGCCAAAAGATTGCTTTTCTTGCTTTTCTTTTTGAAACATTATTTTCTGTTGAATAATTTCCAACCATCAATTTGAATTCATGAGAATTTAATTTCACTTCAGCCTTTGGTTTTTCAACTTTTTCAAAAACTTTGTTTGCTTTTGCACTTTTAATCACCCATTTTTGTGATGATTTTTGTTTTTGAAACACATAAGGATTTTGAGTTAAATTGTTTTCTTCTATGTTTTGATTTGCGAAAAAACCTTCAGCAGTTGATCTTTGATTATCTTTTTCAATCATTTTGTTGAATTCAGGATGAATTTTCTCAGCGTTCCCAGTAGTGACAAAAACTTGATTTGGAAACATGATGTTATCAGTGCATACAAAATTTGGATATACCACAGTGTTGGTTTCCAAATAATGTGCACCTTTGTCATTTAAATTTTATCAAATTCTTTTGTATTTTAAAAAACTTGATCAACTACAACTCTTGGAGGTTTTTCATGTGAATCTTTCACATCTTCTTTGTTTTCATCAGTGTCATCAGATTTCCAGCTTTCAACTTCCACATTATCAAAATTACAATGTTGCGAAGTAGATTGTTTTTCAGTTTCATCCACTACTATCGAATCAACTATAATTTCTTTACCTTTGATCTTAGATGTGATATTAATGATGGACAATTTAGAACAATCAACCTCTTCATCCTCTTCAATTTCACTGATCTCACTCACATTGGCTGAATTGTTATTGACATCAGCATAATTGAGTTGAGAATCAAGATTCGAGGTTTCGGTTTTCTTTAAGATTTTCACTTGTTCACTCTTTGTCAAACTTTAATTGACAATGTTAACCAAATCATCAGCATTCAAGAATTCATCAATTTTGATAATACCATATGCATATCTATCATCAGGTATTTTGTCAAAATGAGCAATTGTGCTTTCGCAATCAAAAGAAACAAAATCAACTTTTTCACATTCATATTCAACAAAAAGGTAAAAGTTTCCTATGTTGTTCTTTGCTAATGTTAGAAGAATGATGTAAAGCAGTTAATTTTGCATACATTCATTTAGCAGAATTACAGTATATGTTCCTTTGTGCTAGCAACAACCTAACATCGTTTGTAAGATTATCCCTATCACAATTTACATTTTTGATCTGCAATTCAAGTTTTTCTACTTTGCTCCTTTTTATTTCTAATTCCTTTCGTGTCTCACCTAGTTGCTTATTCAAATTTTGAGCTTCAGTACTAGCAGACACAATAACATAATCAAAATAAGCCACAATATCATCAAATGAAGTGATTTCAGCATCATAAGCAGATAAAGGAATATTAAAAGATTTAAGTGTAGCACGTACCTTGGTGGTCATGGGTGATTTGTCTGTGGATTTGGATACGAAACACCTTCCTAAAATATATTCTTCGCAATCTTCAAAACTTGCGAACATAGCTCCATGTGTGGGATGCCTCATTTCTTCGTCATCAGACCCTAAAGACCAGATCTGATATGTTCCACTCTCTTCCTCATCAGACTCACCCTTTGCAACCAGTGACATTCCTTTCGCTTTCGCACGCACTTCTTCGAGTTTTTCTGAATAGTAAGCTTCGTCTTTAACTTTTTCCTTCTTCTCTTCTTTCTTTCGCAACATGTAATCAGCTGCGAAGTGATTCGCACCATTGCAGTAGTGACAATAAATTCCTGAGTCACCTTTCAGCTTCTTCACTTCTTTTGCATCTTTTTGTTTCTCATCAGCTTTCTCCATTTTCTTCTTCTCCTCACCTCCAGCTTTAGCGCTTCCACTCTTCGCATCATTTGCCTTTCCTTTTGGATTAAAAGGTTTTTTGAAAAATTTCTTAACTCTGTTGTTTGAGTAGAATGCTACATCTTCATCATCAGAGTTCATCAAAAATCCTTCATTATCTGAACCATCTTTTTCATTAACTTCAACTTCTGATACCTTTGAAACAAGAGCCAAAGGACCTCCAATACTCTGTTTTGATTCTTCATACATTTTTGAGACTTCACTTTCATGTGTTTTCAACTGATTGTAGAGATCATTCAGGCTAGTTGTATCAAAGCTTTGTTGATTCTTTATCATCATACTCACACTTCGCCATTCCTTGCGAAGGCCCATGATGAAAGTTAAATTGAACTCCATGAGAGACCTAATGATTCCATACCTATTGCAGTGATACATAAGCTTATTCAAACGATCATAGTAATTTTCAAGAGTTTCAGCATCCTTTTGTCTGAATTCTTTCAGTTCAACTAGACATTGCTTCACAGAGTTGATCTTCGTCTTTTCGCTACCTTGATACTTCTCTTTTAGAGTGTTCCAGATCTCCTTGGCTGTTTTACAACTACGGATGTAATTGTAAACCACAGGAGGTAGAGCACCTCTTAGTTCCCTCATGCACCTCTTTTCATTCTTTTTCAGACGGTTTAGTTGTTCAGCAAATTTAGCAGAAGTAGTAGACGATCCAATTGATTGAACATTAGTTGGAGCTTGAACTGTTCCATTGATACAATTCCAAAGTTCTTCATCAATTCCATTTAAGTAATTCTCCATTCTGTCAGCCCATTGATCATAGTATTCAGGGATTAACATTGGAATTTTGGTTGAAGAACCAAGCAAATGAGAGAAAGAAGTCATTGTATTCATGTTGAAGTTCGCTATTGATGAACACATAAATTTTCAGAAAGCTTGAAAAACTTGATGAATTTAAGAATTGATCAACTGAAATGATCACAAATCGCTAATCGATTACTTAACTAAACAATTCAAAGATAGAATCAATTCAAATCTGAAGATCAAATTTGATTTTCAAAACCAAAATGCACGGAATATTTTGAGTAAAGTTGCTACTCAAAAAGCAAATGATTATAACACGAAAATCAGATCGATGCAGTTTAAATCCTGCTCTGATACCAATTGAAGAGAATTGTTATCGAGATTATGAAAGCAATTATGATTTGAGTGATTGAAAAGTAAGAACACGAAGAGTAAATATTAATCAGATCTTATATTGATAAAGACTAATTACAAGCATAAGCAGAAAGGATATATGAGTTTACAAAAGTTCTCCTCTACTTCTATCCTCATACCCTATTTATAGGGAACCTGAGTGTACAAAAAGTATACTAAGTCTATTACAATACGCTTCGCATAAAACTGACTTAGTAAAATAACTAAAAATGCGAAACTAAACAAACACTCAATTCGACTTTTACCATTTAACCTTTACAGAAATGCCAATGTTGATTTTCCAAATTGCAACGATTAACAAGTAACAAGACTCCCCGTCTTCTGAATTACTTAAGAATTAAGCGTTGATTTTTTGCTTTTACCGTGTTTCGTTCACTTTCCAAGCGATGCCTCTTTCCCTTGTTGAAGTATTGGATCAAACTTTTAGCCCAAGTAAAAGGTACACCCATAAGAGAGAATAAATTTGAATATTTGATGCCCCTCATGTTTTGATGCCCTGGGCTATAGCCCAAGTCGCCCATGGCTTGGGCAAGCCCTGATCATATTTAAAGAGCACACCTAATATCCTAAGTGGTATATTTTGTGTTAACTAAACTCTAAAGAGATTTTCTAGGCACATATAAAAAACATTAAATGAAGTATTAATTATAAGAAATATTATCATAATTAAATGTGATAAATATTAATTATGTATAATACTACCATAATTAAATGTATACTTTAATTATAAAGAATATTATTTATAATTAATATTTATCACATTTAATTATAGTAAAATTCCTTATAATTAATATTTCATTCAATACTTCTTGTATATGCCCTTAGTTTACATATTAGAAAATCTAACTCTAAACTAATTTTTTCAATTTACGATATGATACATGAGTTATGAATTGGGACAATTTGTTTTTTTATGTGTAGAAAAATATAATGCTTCTCATTCATTTTATCTTTAAATTATAGTAGTTATATTCCTAGGTAATATAATATATCAAAACTAAAGACAAAATCATGTGAGTGTTTCCATTTTTCATTTCTATTACTACATTCTAAAATTCAAAGGCATGTGTATTGTAAAGATGTTTAATTAAGTGTATTATGAATATATTGTATATATATATATATATATATATATATATATATATATATATATATATATATATATATATATATATATATATATATATATATATATATATATATATATATATAGGGCCGACCCAAGCCCAGGGCGAGTTGGGCCATGGCCTAGGGGCATCAATTTTTCGTGGTTTGTTATTGGTATTGTAATATTTGGGCCAAATTTCATCCGGTATTAGATTTAGTCCATCAGGGAATCCGGAAGCGTTAGTGTGGACTGTGGAGACCTAATTAGGCGCCAATAGATTTATCAAGCTTCTGACTTCTTGAATCTTGATCTATGCAACATCCATGCCTAATAAACGAAGATGAAGAAGACGAGGTGTGTGGTTCTGCTGAAAGATGATTAGTGACTAAATTTAAAAATATCGATCTAATATAAAGTAAACTCACGGTTCTTTTCTCTCATCCTCAGTCGCTTCCCCTAATTTCCTTCTTTCTGAAGTTTCAAACGAGGCTCCAATATACTAAATTTCTTATCGGGGTGATTAAGTTAATCGTCCCTCCTGAAGTCCTAATCCGGTCAGTCTTTTCTATTGTTTGAAATTTCTTGCATAACCTAGGTGAAGTTGCAAAATTTTGATAGTGATTATTGATTAAAATTTCTGAAATTTCAGTTTTCTTACATGTCTTATGTGACATCCCCAAAAATCACGGCCAGAAAAGACCGATTTTGTTTATGCTTTATAAAAATCAGAGTACTTCTTTTCATAAAAATGTTGCGGAATTTGTTCCCAGAAAAATATGGTAAATACGTTATCAAAACATTTTCGAAGAAACGTATTTTATTTATATTAAAATGTTTGGGATGTCATCGTCAATACAGAAACATAAGCATAAACAGAACTTGCATTTATTTATACTAGTGGTCTACATCTCTTTAATCTCTCAGTGTGACTTCATATCAATACCTGTGATGTAAATAAACTGAGTGGGTCAGGTTGGGAAACCTGGTGAGTACATAAGGATTTCAATCCCACAGTGTTATACCATATATATAGTTTAAAACCCACAAAATATACAAATTCACCATATATATATATATAAACAACCACCCCGTCGATCCTCGCAACGAGGCTATCCATACTCCCGGACCTAAGATTAGTCGTTTTACCTACTCCATACTCCCGGATCAGAAATGAACGAATTTACCAAATCCATACTCTCGGACTAGGGACGAATGGCTAATCCATACTCTCGGATTAATGATGAATGATTATGCCTAATCCATACTCTCGGACTAGGGACAATGACTAATCCATACTCTCGGATTAATGACGAATGATTATGCCTAATCCATACTCTCGGACTAGGGACAATGGCTATGTCTAATCCATACTCCCGGATAAATGACATATACTAAATTCTATTCTCTGAGTTTAATTCACTTGTGCTCGTAAGAATATACTACCCAATATTCCTCATATTTAATTTAGGTCTACTCTTTATCCTAAATTATCAAATATAATCAGGTATGTTCTTTAACACGTATTTCAGGCAACATCAATTAACTCGCACATAAACATATAATTAATACTTTAATCAATACTTGTATTAAAATCATGTTCATGAAAGGGACTATGCACTCACTTGATAGGTGGTGACTCAGCACTCGGACAACGCTTCGATACTCTCAAAACAATTTCCTTCGATAAAACCTAGTACCAATACCACTAGGGTTTAGTATAACGATAACCGCGACAAATTAATTAGTCTGATTATTATTATTATTATTATTATTATTATTATTATTATATAAGCGTTAATAACACTCAATATAACTCATAATAATAGCCCAAATAATTATTTTAAGGACCTAATAACATTCCTATAATTATTTGAAAGCTATATTAAAAGTTGCGTAAGCGTAGCACACTTACAGCGAATTTTATCGAAAACCGGAACTTTATTTGGAGCAATGTTTCGAAACCGAAAAACTCCTTTTTCTCGGGACTACGGGAGCCTCGGGGCTTCCTTAGGGTGCTAGGGGCCTTATCTAGGGTTTAGGAGGGTTTAGGGGACTTAGAGAGAGAAAGAAGCTAGAGAGAGAGTGGAATTTGGAGTGAAAAATGAAGCTGCCTCGGCCCCCCTTTTATAGCAAAAGCTTCGGACCTTACGTTGGGCGTACCGAGGGTACGCTGGGCGTACTCCTCGCCAGCTCGGACCCAGCTGTCTTGCACCCATCGTATGGATCAGATCGAACCTACGCGGGGGGTAACCTCTTCGGACGCGGGGCGTACTGCGAAGCGACGTGTCGTAAATCCGAAGCGAAGCGTGATCAGCAAGCGACGGCCCTGATTGAGCCACGTCATCTCCCTCGCAACAGATTTCGCAAATTCACTTTCCGACTTCTAAAAATCATAACTTTCGCTTACGACCTCCATTTTCGACGTTCTTTATATCCACGCGAAGGTGGGAACATACTCTACAACTTTCGTTTAGACTCCGCCGGCTAATTTTGACTCAATTTTAAATTTTATATTATTAACAGACCGGGACAGGATTGATCGGTTAAATTCTCATAACTTCTTCATCCGATGTCCGTTTTCACCCATCTTTTTCTCGTTACGCTACTCTTATCGAGATATTCGATTCTCATTTAGGTCGTTTCGGCTAAAAACCGCTCGATCTAACATTCGAATTTCGGGCTGTACACTGCTAATCCGAAACTTCGAAAAATCATAACTTCTTCATACGAAGTCAGATTTGGGCGTTCTTTTTATGGACGTTCTTAGTTTAACACATTCTACGACTTTTGTTTAGATCACTAAGGCTAAATCTCGCTCTATCGAAAATTCACTATTTACGTTTCCCGGTATCGTGTCGGTTCCGTCGCGAAACTTCAACGGGTCATAACTTTTTCGTAATAACTCGGATTTCGGCGTTCTTTATATGTATGGAAACCTTGAGACATATTCTACAACTTGGTTAAGATTATTTATTTTAAATAATCTTTTGTCGAAAATTCGTTGTCGACACTCATTGTCTCTAAATTGACTAGCCCGGATCTACGGGCGTTACATCTTACTGGTGAAGTGAAGTTGTTGATCAAAATTCTAGTTTTTTCGATCCAGACCCAATATAAGATTCATTAGTTTTCGAGGTAAATATTTTCTTCAATTTCTTGTGACTTTTATAAGTTTTTTTGCAATAAGATAATTCATGATGTAATTATTTTTCTGTTTTTTTATTACTTTGATGTATGCTAAATTCTGATATGTAAATTCCAATTTTGAAATGTTGTTATGTAAATCTGATTTTGAAATTCTGATATGTGAGTTTTGATTTTTAAAAATTGGTGTGATTTTTTGTGTTTTTTATTTCTAATTAATCCGAGGTATATGAAAACTTGATGTATGTCAAAATCTAATAAGTTATTTTAATTTCTAAATTTATGATGTATATGATTTTAGAAAACCTGATATGGAAATTTTGATATCTTAATTCTGATATTGAAAAACAGATTTTTTTTTTTTTTTTGTATAACATGATGTGGTTTTTCTAAATAATCTTATTAGTTATGTTAATTTATGAAAATATGATGTATCAAATTTCTGTGAATTTGATGTTAATTTAATTAATGAAAATATGAAATGTTAATTCTAAAATTTTGATTCTATTTTTTGTTTTTGTTTAGAGTTACAAACTTTTGCAGGAATTGTTGTTGGATGAAGCCTAAAAAAGTGAACATCTTAGATAACTGTTCAAACTATGGAGTTTGCAATGGAAATAGACATGTTTCTCAATAAGTTGGTAGCATATAATATTTTGCTATTCGTATAATGTTGCTTACGCGAAAAGAGGTTTTTGTGAAGTTGAAGTTATTAAAATTATATCTTCGAAGGACCATCACTCATGAACGATTATATGGATTCACAGTTTTGAGTATGGAAAATCAATTTCTACTAAGTCATGATTATCATAAAATAAGAGATTGTATGAAAGCATTGTTTTAGATCAATTTTTTGTATGTTTTGTTTATATAACCTTGATTTAGTTTGACTATAAAATTTATTTCAATTTTTCTTATATAAGTTTTATATATACAAGGGCATTAATTTAGTATCACGCCCCGGACATTGAAAATCAATGGGCTTACCCTATATATATATATATATATATATATATATATATATATATATATATATATATATATATATATATATATATATAGCTGGGTTCAATTGAGAAAATTAAAAAGGTTGAGAATGGGGGAATCAATCTCAACCACTCATTTAATCTAAACATAAAAAGACACGGTGACAAACTTATAAATATGTTAATAACCTTCAATCTTAAATACGTAACTATAGAAAATTCGATAATAGTTCGTTCATCATCAAAAATTTTCCTCCAACCTTCAATAATCATCCAGATTTCTTCAACTAAACCGGAATTTCTTCGCTGTTCATGAAATTGGAATCGGAGTTCTGGACTCGCAGTCATAGTTGACATTGAAGGACTTAGAATCGGTACTCACAGGTTCCCAATCGGATTTTTCGGGAATCAAAATCAAAATGAGAAATCGATCAGATATAGGATGTCGCATCTGAAGTCGAAATCGGAAGTATATGATCATTTGGAATTGATAACTTGATGTTTTTAACATTTTTAAAATAGTTAACTTATATGCACTCCAACTGTTTGATGAAATGCATAAACTAAATTAGCACGTTATATTCACATATGAATATGTTTTCTCACCTGAATCAGTATATGCTTATTAAAAACATAAAACAAATATGCAAGTCTGTATGTTATTCATATGTGAATAACATATAACAATTATATATATTTGTCAAAATACCTTCAAATATTCATAAGTGAATATATTCACAAGTAAATATACCTTATAATATTCATATGTGAATATATTGTGTAATATTCATAAGTGGATATATCATCTAATATTCACAAGTGAATATACTATGTAATATTCATATGTGATATACCATGTAATATTCACATATGAAATATCATTTAATACATAAGTGAATATACCATCTAATATTCACAAGTTAAAATACTATGTTAATATTCACAAGTGAATGCATCGGCTAATATTAAAATGTGAATATACTATATTTATTATATGCTATATTCATATATGAATGATACTTAAATTGTAAAAAAAAAAATCATATTTTTTATTCACAAGTGAATAACGAATGTATTATAATAAAACCTGATTCATTTTTATTCATTTATGAATAACGATAGCTGAAAATATAAAAAAAATAAAATTTTAATTTTATCTTAAAACTATATCAATATATATGTCTATTTGTAGAGAATAAAAAATCATGAATTTTTAGTATATTCAAAATCATTTTTTGATAAAAATAGCTTCTAAAATTAAAAAAAAAAACGAAAAAACCTATGTTTTTGTATATATTAAGGTAATTATTAACATAATTTAAGGAAATATATTTTGTTGAAAAACACATATCTATTCATTTTCCATTTCTGCTGGTAAAACGGAAGTTTTTACGGTAAAAATAAATGAGTGGCTGAAAATTATTCCCCCATTCTCAATTGAACCCTCCCATATATATATATATATATATATATATATATATATATATATATATATATATATATATATATATATATATATATATATATATATATATATATATATCAACTTGTTTATTTATTTATAATTTTTTTTTCTATATTTTTTACAACTCTAATCATACTCTAAATTATATTATATATTGTATATAGTATATAGACAAAAATCTCGCAGTATCGCGCACTTAAATTTTCCTATGTAGCAACAAACGGGTATGCATCTCCTAATTTATTACATTTTTATTCAATCTCAATAATCCCATCTTTCTGCATTTCCTTCCGTAAGCCGTAAGACAATAAAAATAATTATATAATAACAGATATCATGTTCATGTTCATGTTCATCTCCTAAAAGTTACAACTTGTTAGACCGGTTCACATGCTTATCATCCCAAAATATCCATTCTAGGGAAAGAAAAAGAAACCAGGGTAAAATTGTTGTTATCTAATCAGCCAACTCGCTTCCGACACGTGTCACGATCTCGTTCGAAGATACAGCCGACTTGTTCGACTGTTAATCGCTTCACAGGTAATATAAACCCTTCCCCCGCCCTCTTTCTATTTCAAGTTTAAACTCGTTCCATTTTGAAATCAATAAACCGGTTTTCTGCTGAGCATTTCTCGTTGCTTCTCCTCCCAAATTTCTCTTGGAAGCTCGCATTTTCATATCTGGAGTGCACTTCTTCTGAGCTGATCGATTGAGAATCGAAAGCGGAGGGGTTCGTTGTAACCGAAGAGATTAATCCGAGAAGCGACAGCGGAATCAGGTAAGAAAGGTAAGTTGTTATGTTGACAATTACGATTTCATTAGGAGCTTAAATGATTTTCTAGATCTTGTAATGGTTTTCTGTGGAACTCATTTGTCTCGTAGTGCTTGATGATTTAATTTAGGTTTGTTTATGTGTGTTTTTGTGCAAAATGTCGAGGATAATTATCGTGCATTTGAAGTTTTGAACTTTCTTCCCCTTTTTAAGCTGGATGTCTTTTATTATTATTATTATTATTATTATTATTATTATTATTATTATTATTATTATTATTCTCCAGAGCTATGTGACGCTATCGACCCTCTGTGCCAATTTTTTGTGTTTCTTATTATTTCCAAAAAAAGGAAAAAATCAGAAGGAAAAGACAGGATTATTATTATTGTTTTTTCCCTGTTCACGTCTTGTTTTTTTGGTTATCCTTTTTGTGGACGCAACCATGAAGATATTGACAATTCCTGCTGCTTAATCTCTATTTAAAAAAAAATGTTCCAAAACCTTTCAAATTAGTTTTCAAAAGTTTTTTAAAAAACAATTAAAAATTTTGTTTTTATGTATTGTCATATAATATATAAAGTTCCCTTATATATATAATTTATCAATTTTAAGTATAAGTCATATTTTTCTAAAAATAACATTACTTGATATTAATATTTAAATAAATAAAAAATAATAATATCTTATGTCACCTCGTTGGTTTTAAATCTTAGATATTTTTTTGTTGTTTTTATTATTTCCACAAATATATAAAAACTATACAAAAACTTATTCAGATAGTAATAATCTTTGTATAAACTTTATACTTCACAAAAATCCCAGGTGGGCAATAATTATGGTAAGTTTTTAAGGTGGTTAAAGTTAAAACTAGTTAACGTCTTTCCGTCTAATTTTAATCTAAAACGTTAAAGCGATTGTAAGCACTTGATTATAATATTTTTTTTGTTTGGTTGTTCCCCACTTTCCTTTTCTTCTCATCATTAATTTTCTAAAATGGTTGTTTATTATCTATGTAGTTTCTCATCAGACACCTTTTGTAAAGATGACAATTACACCAAAGATCTCCATTGATGATGCAAACCTTGTCGTCCATGGGAAAACCATACTTAAAAACGTACCAGAAAACATAGTGCTGACCCCAGGAACAGGGTCAGGACTTATAACAGGTGCATTCATTGGTGCAACATCTTCAAATACCAAAAGTCTCCATGTTTTTCCTGTTGGAGTCCTAGAGTAAGTTCCAGATTCTGTTCATCATTTAATCATCGAACATTTTCAAGATTTCAATCATAAACAATTTTGTTTGATTGGTATCAGGGATCTTCGGTTTATGTGTTGTTTCCGTTTCAAGCTATGGTGGATGACTCAGCGAATGGGAACATGTGGGAAAGATATTCCTCTAGAGACTCAATTTATGCTTGTTGAGAGTAAAGACAACAATGACAATAGTCCCACAATCTATACCGTATTCCTTCCTCTTTTGGAAGGCCAGTTCAGAGCTGTTCTTCAAGGAAATGATAAGAATGAACTTGAGATTTGCCTCGAGAGTGGTTAGTACATTAACTGTGTGGGCCAAGGAAGAATATAATAATCCTTTTAAAGAAACTAATTTTTGTTTTGTTTTTTTTACTCAGGAGATCATGCAGTTGAAACCAATCAAGGGCTCAGCCTTGTCTACATGAATGCTGGAACAAACCCTTTTGAGGTCATCACACAGGCTTTAAAGTAAGTAGAGTTACCAAATACCAACTTGGCTTTCTAATCTTTTGTTATTACTATATTACTATGGTTTTTGGAACTGACTTCAAATTCAAATCTGTTTGTGGAACAGGGCTGTTGAAAACCATATGCAAACATTTCATCATCGGGAGAAGAAAAAGGTACGAAACCTCCCTCCATGTAAAATCTCAAGAATGTCATGAGAAATTGAGAATCACATCTTATTTACTCATTTGTCTGACTTTTGTTGATCTAATAATAGTTACCCGGATTTATCGACTGGTTTGGTTGGTGCACATGGGATGCTTTCTACACCGATGTCACTGCAGAGGGTGTTGAAGAAGGCCTGAAAAGGTAATTTAAAAACTATACCGTTTTTTGGAAAAATCTTCAAAAAGATTCAACAAAGAGACATTAAGCGAATGAAGTTTTCATGGTTTCTATTGTAGTTTATCGGAAGGAGGGACTCCACCCCGCTTCCTCATCATAGACGATGGTTGGCAGCAAATTGGTAACGAAAACAAAGACCCCAACATCGTTGTCCAAGAAGGAGCACAGTAAGGAATATCTTTATGTTATTACATAAATCTTCTTTCTTTTGTTAACACAACTAAATTTTTTTACAATCAAAATCTTGAAGGTTTGCAAACAGACTAACAGGAATCAAAGAGAACGAGAAATTCAAAAAGAAGAAAGACGATCACCCCCCAGGCTTAAAGCATGTGGTAGACGAAGCAAAAGAACATCATAATGTTAAATACGTATACGTCTGGCATGCTTTAGCAGGCTACTGGGGTGGTGTAAATCCATCTGTAGCTGGAATGGAGCATTACGACCCAACTCTGGCATACCCGATTCAGTCCCCGGGTGTAAAAGGAAACCAACCCGATATAGTCATGGACAGCCTTGCTGTCCATGGGTTGGGTCTTGTTCACCCTAGAAAAGTTTTCAACTTCTACAACGAGCTTCACGCGTACCTTGCTTCATGTGGAGTTGATGGAGTTAAAGTTGATGTTCAAAATATAATTGAAACACTCGGGGCTGGATATGGTGGGAGAGTTTCCATTACTAGAAGCTATGTTCAGGCTCTTGAAGCTTCAGTTGCAAAGAATTTTGAAGATAATGGATGTATTGCGTGTATGTGTCATAATACGGATGGGCTTTATAGTGCGAAACAAACCGCAATTATCAGAGCTTCGGATGATTTCTACCCTCATGACCCTGCTTCTCACACGATTCATATTTCTTCTGTCGCGTATAATACGTTGTTTCTTGGTGAATTTATGCAGCCTGATTGGGACATGTTCCATGTAAGCATTAATGACTCATGATGATAAGTTAAAAAACATATGGTAAAAGGGAAATTTGTATCTAATTATGAATGAAACTTTCAGAGTCTTCATCCGGCTGCTGATTATCATGCTGCTGCTCGATCTATTGGTGGATGTGCCATCTATGTTAGGTATTTGTTTATGTTTCTATTTTTGGTCATCTTATTTTATGAAATTGGAAATTCTATAAACTAATTGGATTTGGAATTAATTTTATTAGTGATAAGCCTGGAAACCACAACTTTGATCTGTTAAGGAAGTTGGTTCTCCCGGATGGATCCGTCCTTCGTGCTCAACTGCCTGGAAGACCCACACTTGACTGTCTTTTTGCTGATCCGGCTAGAGATGGAATAAGGTCTTCCTTGTTTATTACAACATTTTCCTATCATTTTTTCCTTTTTAATTTTTTTTTTGAAAAATTTACACTGTTATAGCGATCACATCCATATAAAAAAGTAATGTCTTAAAAAGAAAAGAAACGAACTTTATGCAGCCTGCTTAAGATTTGGAATGTGAATAAGTGCACGGGAGTGGTGGGTGTATTCAACTGCCAAGGTGCCGGTTGGTGCAAAATCGAGAAGAAAACCCGAATCCATGATGCATCTCCCGGCATTCTTACGGGTTCTGTGCAATCCGCTGACGTGGATGCCCTAACCCAAGTAGCAGGTCCAGATTGGCACGGGGAAACCATCGTCTATTGTCAAAGATCAGGTGCCTCACCCTTTCAAACTTCCTATATCACCAAGAATATACTGTGTCTCTGGCACTGACACTGATATTTGTATTGCAGGGGAGGTAATTCGGTTACCGAAAGGCGTCTCGTTGCCTGTAACACTCAAGGTTCTTGAATATGAATTATTCCATTTCTGTCCTCTAAAGGTTAGCCTCTTTTAATTTAATTTTAACCTAAGGACCGCGTTATATGAAAAGAACAAAAGAAAACAAACTAAACTAAACATGTTAAATCTATTTTAACAGGAAGTATCAGAAAACATTTCAGTAGCACCTATCGGATTGCTCGATATGTTCAATAGCAGTGGTGCAGTTGACGAATTTGAAGTCCATTTAGCTTCAGAATCTCGAGTGTTTAGCGACGGTTCCACTCCTTTAAGTGAAACGCGACCAGTGACTGCTACGGTGTCGCTAAAAGTGCGAGGATGTGGTAGATTCGGAGCCTACTCATCTCAACTCCCTCTCAGGTGCAGTGTGGATGGGTTGAACATGGAGTTCAGTTATGACCATGCAAGTGGATTATTAACATTTGTGATTCCTGTGCCTCAAGAGGAGATGTATAAGTGGTGTATCCAGATTGATGTTTAGTGACCATTTATATGAGAAAGGGATTATTGTTATGATGGGTGACATTGTTGTAATAAAGGAGTTATTAGTAGAATACAGATATCTATATATACTTATAAAGGAAGTATTTTTTCTTTCACCACATTCATTTGAAACTCCTATGTATTTTTCCTTTCACCACATTCATTTAAAATTCCCATGACTTTTCAATTTTTTTCTAATAATGATTATAATTTTGTTAATAAGGTTAAATAAATATTAAACCTAAAGTTTAATCATATATAAACTAAATTTCAATATTAAAAGAATAATAAAGTTTTGTTTTTTTAACTTCTAACATATTATATATAATTTATTAGTTTTAATATATTGTTGTATGTAAACCATTATCATTTTAAAGTTACAACTTTTGAACAATTTGTATAAAATACTTAAACTATTAATTTAAATATAACATTACAGGGCAACTTATATAAATTTTAGTTTAAATTAAACAACCCAATGAATATATTGTAAATAGTTAAAAGTGATAAAATATACAATATTATTATAAATTGTTAATAATGTTAAATTAATGCAAAAAGTAAATTTTAATAATAAATTAACTAAACTACAATATTAATATTATATTTTACTTCTATTTATAAAATTATGACTTTACCTGTTTAAAATATTATAGTTAAGTTATTAGTTTAAATATGTTATTGTATGTGAGCAATTGTCTTTTTAAAGTCACAACCTTTGTATAATTTATGATGTTATGCAAAAAGTTAAATTATCAATTTCATTATAATGTTAAACAGTTCACTTAAATCAAAATTTCAGTTAAACTTGAAAAAAAATCGAGAGATTATTTTATAAATAGTTAAAAATTATAAATGATATGTTAAACCTAAACTGTAATCCTAAATTAACAAAAAAAGCATGAAACTATTTTATATAATCATTAAGAATTTTCAAATAAGTAGCTTAAATATAACTTACAATAAGAAAAGTGAAAAGTAATATTATATAAAAAGTATAAAGTTATCTTTAAAACCAAAAACAATTTTTGTTGTTTTAAATAATTACAGTAAAAGAAACTAACAATACTCATCAAATAAATTTAAAAAAAGTTCAATTTCTGAAACCAAATTAAAATAATTAAGAGTTTCCGAATACGTTATTTAAAATAACTTACAATAACAATAGTTAAAGGTAATATTATATACAAACATTATATTGTTACATTTAAAAACAAAACAATGTTTGATATTTTAAATAATTACAATGATAGAAATTTAAATCTTAAGCGAACAAATTTTTTAAAATTAATTAATCATAACAAAAACTATAAATATCATTAAACTATATATTATATTTAATTTTATTCATTAGTAACCCGCAAGTTAATTAGGATTACAATATTTTAAAAGATGTCTACATTATCATATAAGTCAAAACAAACAATGTTTATACCAATTTATAATAAGATTTATTATATAAAAGCTAACAATGTCATTGATATATTTAAAATATATATATTTGTAAAAATTTTAAATATATTATTATATACTGCGCAACGCACGGGTATCCGCCTAGTTATTAATAATAATGTCATTCTTCAAGTGGTATATTCGATTTTTTTTTTTAGAATCCAATTAAACTCTACTCTTAAGGGTGCTTTTTTTTTTTGCTGAGGGAGTTTTTTCAAAGCCGAATTCTTAAAAAGTAAGTTCACCTAGATTTTATTTTACTGTATTATCCTTGTTTGAGTTTATGTATTTATTGATTTTGGATCCCTTTACTAATAACTTCTGTAATGAGGTGAAGTTCTTAACTACTACAAACACCTTGTGTTTGATGAAAGTACCCAAAGAAGTCACGTTGGTATTGAGGTTCAAGAACGTTAGGTAGTTGCAATTTATGCAGTTGTTGGTGTTTTTTTTTTTTTTTTTTTTTTTATCGCATAGATGTGGTTCTTCAAGTGGCAACCGAAAAGTTTATGGGAAGAATAGTTTGTCTATGGTGAATCAAGATACGAGCATTATTGAAATACCAAAGGGCAATTGTATAAATCGTAAGTTAAAGTGTGAAAATTTACAAAGGAAATTACATAAACCATAAGTTCGTGAAAATTTACCTGTGGAAGAATAATATTTTTCTCACTCATTCATCATTTTGTCATTATTTGAAATTCCATAGACATTATTTTTATGACTGACATTATATTCCAGGGAAAATAACTTATTAAGGTAATTAACTTTTCGGTATGCTCACATCTGGGTAACTATCTTTTTTTTTTGTACATATTTAGGTAACAAACTTGTTGGAAGTGTTCACATATGACCATTATGACCTGCTATAGCAGGTTAAATCCTAGATGTGAACGCTTTTAACAAGTTCATTACCTAGATGTGTACAAAAAAATAAACAGTTACCCAAATATGAACAAAACGAAATATAAAAGTAAATTACACGAATGGTCCCTGTAGGTTGGGGAAATTTGTGTTTTTGATCCCTAACTTATGTTTTTAACTTAGATGGTCTGTACTGTTTATTTTTTGTGCGCGTTTAGTCCTTGTATTACCTAAAAAGTCTATTGTGCCCTTATTAATTTATTTTTTAATTAATTTTCTTATTTATGTATTTATTTTTTACATATTTAAAAAAAAATGAATAGACCTCACATATTTGTATCTCCTCAGATGATCCATACTATTTATTATTTAATTAATTTATTTTTTTTAACTCGGATGATCCCTACTGTTTAATTTTGTTACGAGCTTGGTCTCTGTGTTACCTAAAAAGACTATTGTATACTTATTAATTTTGTTACGTCTTCATCATCCCTTCTTTTTTCGGTCATTCAACTCCGTCGAATCAACACTACAACCCACTAAAGATGAAGTGAGAGTAGGTTATGGTGTTGGTTCGCTAGAGTTGAAGTACCAAAAAAAGAAGAATGGTGAAGACGTCGATGTTACTAAAGATGGAAAAGAAATAGAAGTTGGGGAGGATGAGAGATGGGATGGTGACTGGTAAGACCCAAATTAAATTTCTCAAATGTGGTTTCAGGTTTACGGTGATGAGATACATATATGTGGGGTCTATTAATTTTTTTAAATATATAAAAAAATAAATACATAAATAAGAAAATTAATTGAAAAATAAATTAATGAGGGCACAATAGTATTTTTAGGTAAAAACGGGGACCAAAGCGCAACAAAAATAAATAATAGGGACCATCCAAATTAAATTTCTCAAATGTGGTTTGAGGTTTATGGTGAGGAGATACATCTATTAGTTTTTTTAAATATATAAAAAAAATAAATACATAAATAAGAAAATTAATTAAAAAATAAATTAATAAGGACAAAATAGTCTTTTTAGGTAAGACAGAAACCAAACGCATAACAAAAATAAACAGTAGGGACCATCCGAGTTTAAAAAAATAAGTTAGGGACCAAAAACATAAATTCCCCAAACCACAGGGACCATTCATGCAATTTACTTTTATTTTTCGTTTTGTTCATATTTGGGTAACTATTTTTTTTGTACACATCTAGGTAACGAACTTGTTAAAAACGTTCACATCTAGGATTTAACCTGCTATATCAGGTCATAATGGTCGTATGTGAACACTTCCAACAAGTTTGTTATCTAAATGTGTACGAAAAAAAGATAATTACCCAGATGTGAACATACCGAAAAGTTAATTACCTTAGTAAGTCATTTTCCCTTATATTCCATAACATCAAATCTGATAGCCAACTTTTTCTAAACGAAAATGTATAATTCATCGGGAAACAAATCCAATTTTAGAGGTTGTTTGGGATTTATCTCAAAATAGGGAAACAAATCCAATTTTAAAGGTTGTTTGGGATTTATCTCAAAACAACTTAGGATAAGGGATATAGTAAATTGTAAGAATGGTATCCGGTTAGGTTGAAATTGCTACTTTGGACCAAATATGTTTAAACTAGCACTCATGGTCCAAAGGTTTTCATTTTCTTGCTATTTTGGTTCAATTTACTTTATTTTTTTTTTTGTAATGACCATTTTGCCCTTTGTTTTTACTGTTTTAGTTTTTTTTTAATTTATTTATATTGTTTTATAATT
Organism: Lactuca saligna; assembly: GCF_052625555.1. Taxonomy (NCBI): domain Eukaryota; kingdom Viridiplantae; phylum Streptophyta; class Magnoliopsida; order Asterales; family Asteraceae; genus Lactuca; species Lactuca saligna. Next base: position 284,250,690 of record NC_136421.1, on the reverse strand, counting down.
AAAAGAAAAATAAAAAAGAGAATCTCTTTCTCTCTCTCTCTCTCTCTCTCTCGTTATATACACACCTTCTCTATCCAGATGAACACAAAAACAATAAATCTAACATACAAGACACATACAAAATAAGAATTTCCTAAATCCTAAACTTGTAACCATGAAGAGATCGAGTTCATGGTTTAGAATGGAATCCGAGATATACACAAATTGCCACCTGAACACATGAAGTCTCTCCTTCTCCGTCTTCAAGATCTGATGAATCCAGTTAAGCATTCTTGCAATTTTATCTCAAGAAAAACCTGCAAATTAAATCTAAACACACAAAAAATGATTGAATTTAAAAATAGGTTTCCAGTTAAGCACTGATATCCGATTACCTCATCTGCAATCAAACTCAATCAAACCCAAAATTGATTATTCTGAAGATCTGAAATTTAGGGATGAAGAGAGTTGTATAAATATTTTGAAGACCAAAAATCGATTACCTACTCTATAATCAAACCAACAGAAGGGCAAAAATGTGTTTCAGACAATCGAAATTGAAAATTGGGTGAGAAATCCTTTCGCCCCTTTTAGGTTGAAACCAAACAAGCAATCCAAAATCATGTTCATCAGGGGGCCACGAGGTCTGAAGTCTAACGAAAGTGAGCTTACCAGGTCTAAAGTCCAACAAGCAGATCTGAACTCCTATTAATGATGAAACGTAAGAGATGGAGAGAAACGAAGGCGGCGGCGAGCTTGGGTTTGTTGACAAAGATGGAGAGAAATCATTTCACCCTTTTTAGGTTGAAATCCAAATCGATGAAGATGACGATGTTGTGGGTAGGTGGAAATCGAAATCGATGAAGATGATGACGATTTCAAGATGAACAGAACACAAGCCCTAGCACCGCCGGAGTTCGTAGGTAACGAGTGTTTTAGATCTGCCGCCTCCTGAGAATCGACAAGCTTTGTCTTTTAGGGTTGGGGTTTTGTTGCCAGAGCTTCGACTTGGTGGCGTTCATCTTTTCTGTCGATGGTGTTCATCTTTTCTGCCGGTGGGTTTCAGGATTTCCGGCAAGAGTGGTGCTTGGGGGAGGGAGTAAGGGTGGTGACGTTCTCAAAGAGAGAGAAAGAGAGAGAGAGAGAGAGAGAGAGAGAGATTCTTTTCTTTTATTTTTATTTTTTAGTTAGGAAAATAATTAAATAACAAAAAGAAAAGAAAAAGACAGATAAAAAAGGGAAAAATCAATATTTTATAAAAAATCAACCTAAAATGGACCAAAATAGCAACAAAATGGAAACTTTTGGACCATTAGTGCTAGTCCAAACTTGTTTGGTCCAAAGTGGCAATTTTGGACATACTACAGGGACTATTCTTGCAATTTTGTCTAAGATTTAAGGCTTGAAGCCATGAAACGAAAAGAATTCAAGCTCGAGCCTTGTAAATTTAAGCCAAAACGTAGCCTAATTTGACAAGTTATGGTATTAGGTATTTTATGGTCCAATTGATTTCAATTGGGTTGTAGGGTACTAATGACAAACGAGTGATTGAGATCTCCGAAGATAAGAGAAGGAGCAATAGTAGGCTTGCTACCTGGCGAAAAACTCGGAAGCAAAATTAATGCTCGGATCTTAGGATCCTAACTACGATCTTAAGATCTTAACCCGATATAACGAAACCATTTTTAGTATTTATTATATGGTCGAGCCTTAAATAATTGTCCAAACTAGGGATGAGCATGGGTCAGTTTTTGGCTAAAACCAAACCAAACCATAAAAAGTCCGTTTTTGGTTTTTAAACCCATATAGATTCGGTTTTTGCATGGTTCGGTTTTTCGGTTTTCCGGATTTGGTTTATGGGTGTTCGGTTTTAACCCGTGAATTTATGAGCTCCTGTTTTTTTTCTAGTTTTTGGGTTCAAACTCAGTGAAAGTACGTCGTGATAAACAGTATTGTATGTCCTTTAAATATACTAAAATAAAGAGTACGGATTCTAGTATTCTAAAAGCATAAAAGTGTTCAAAAGATCAAAGTTTAACACCATTAACAGTTTGTTAAAAATAAACATAAAGTACTAAAGGGGTAAAGTCTAAAATCTAAAACTAAAAGTTTAAAACATAATAAATAATATATTCGGGTAGTTCGGTTTTTATGGGCGGTTTTATTGCAATGGTTTTGGTTTTTCGATTTCGGTTATATCAGTTTTTTTTTTTTTTTTTTTTTTTTTTTTTTTTTTTTTTTCTTCGATTTTTCGGTTTTCGGTTCAGTTTTTGCTCATCCCTAGTCTAAACAACTTGATCTTGCAAAATATAAAACATTCATAAATAAGATCTCGATATTAAGAACTTTGATCATAGACTTGAGGAACGTCAATGTATTTGGGCCATGGGGTATTAAAATAATAAGAAAAAGCTTAATATATAATTATATATACACTCCTTTTAACACCCTAAAAATCACGACAAAAAATTTCATTTTTAATTAAGTAACTTATAAAATAGTTTACTAAAAAACGTCATCAATATCATATCAACCCATAATCTCATAAGTCAAATATCATAAACATGTCGTGGTATAATAATAATGTCAGAGTACAATCCCATGGATCTCAAAATGCGGAATCATATGTGTGTGTGATGCGTTGCTAACGTGCCAACTCCTTCCCCTTCGACGAAGAGGTACCTGAAACCAAAACTGAAAACCGTAAGCACAAAGCTTAGTGAGTTCCCTCATCATACCACATACCATACAATAACATATCAAGTTAGGCATATCTGGGTGCCGGCCTCTCCTTCGTTCTATTTCAACCGGATAATTGCCTAGCATATCTGGGTGCTGGCCTCCCCTTCGGTCTATTTCAACCGGATATCGGGGACTATTTCACCCCTATCACTACCACATAGAATCATAACATACTGGCACATAGAACATAATAGATAATGACATACCAGACAATTAACACATAGACAATCATCTAACAACAAGCTTCTACTAGTGGGCCGACATTGTGACCTTAAACCCACTTCTACTGGAAGGTAACTCACCTCGTAAAGTTGAATGTCGAATCTCACGGGAAGTAATCTCTATCAGTTGCTCCGATGACTCCCGGATACCATAATCACAATAACAATCAATCAAAATCTATAACACTACTTAGGGTAAAATGACCATTTTACCCCCTTGGCATAACTTAAACCATCCCTAAGGCCTAATTCTAACATTAAATCCGATGCACCCATGGCCCATTAAAGGCTCTCTAAGGGCCCACTAATGGCCCAATTTTCTAAATTGGGCCCAACCTTTCAAATGGGCCTTTTGATAATTCTATTAAGTCTTTAGCCCAAAATGAAATAATCTCAAGTGGCCTACGGGGCTCAATAGTCCAGAACTATACCCAAAGTGGCCCACATGGCCCGATAGTCCAGGCTCAACCCTCTAAGGCCCAAAAAGCCCAAGGTAGCCACTCTGCATGCGTACACGCGGCGTACCGAGCACGTACACCTATCGTACGCTGGTCTTGACCGCAAATAGGACGTTGATCCAATACACGCAGCGTACCAGGGTGTATGCTTAGCGTACTGGCCAACTTTCTTGGGACATCATTTGTAACTTAATCCATTAAGTCTTTATGTTGAAAATGTAAATCCCAGTCCGTTAAGACCTCCTAATCCATAAAGTCAAAAAATTTATGTGTTTGCATGCATGGTTGGGGTCAAAACATGATTTTTGGTCCTTTTAACAAGCTTTATGACCATCAAACACTTGCATGGTTGTGGCTTAACCATCAAGGTCCGATTTTTATTACTCTAAGTGCTTATAAGAGCCCAAAAGGACAACTCTTATGTTCTGAAACTATCAAAACTCAAGCAACCTCAACAATGGAGTCCAAAAGTGACCCAAAACACCCCAAAATCAAATCTAAACATGCAATGATCAAGTTTGAAGCTTGCTACCTCAAATGAGTAAGAAATGGTGCCAATCTTCTGGATCTACAAGCCCCCTTTGAATCCTTGCTCCTTCTTCAAACTCCTTTCTCTTCTAAACACCAAAACAACACTAAAATGCTCTCAAGTGGCTTCCAAATCACAAGAATACACAAATGTGGGTTAGGGTTTTCGTGGAGGCTGTATAAGGGTGAGAGGGAGGCTGGATCAAAGGCATAAGGTCCATTAAATAGGGATCAAACCCTAAAAGATAGGGTTTTCAACTCTGCGCGCGTACGCTGCACGTACCCTTTGGTACGCTGGGCGTACGTGTATGGCCTCCCCGCCCAATTCATATGAGTACGCTACGCGTACCTGGCATGTTACACCCCGCATAATGCCTATCTTAGCCCAAACTTAAAGCCTAATTATCCTGGCCCAAACCAAAACAACCCATTATTCAATAAAATAAATAATATTAATACTTGCAAATCCCGAACGTTACACTCCTTATCTATAATGATTTTTTTTATGTGGAAGCTAATAAATTAGAATTTCATGATAACTTTTATAATATCATGTTTTTATACATGACAATATATATATATATATATATATATATATATATATATATATATATATATATATATATATATATATATATAAGGGATACATTTTTACTTGCACCACATGCATTTGAAACCTTTATAACTTTCCATTTTGTTTCTAATAATTATTATAAATTTGTGAATAATCTTAAATTAATGCAAACACTAAATTCAAATCATAAGTTAACTAAACTACAATATTAAAATATCATATTTTACTTCGATTTATAAAATTATGACTTTAACCCTTTAACATATTATAGTTAACTTATTAGTTTATATATGCTGTAATGAGAAATTTTCATTTTAAAGTCACAAATTTTCTATAATTAATGATTTAATGCAAAATAGTTAAATTATTAATTTTAATATAATGTTAAACGGTTAACTTCAATTAAAATTCCAGTTAAACTTCAAAAAATATCGAAAGACTATTTTATACATAGTTAAATTATGAATTATAGTTTTAACCTAAATTGTAATACTAAATTAACAAAAAAACCATGAAAATATATTTTTTTTATAATCATTAAGAATTTTCAAATAAGTAGCTTAAAAATAACTTACAATAATAATAGTTAAACGTAATATTATATAAAAAATTATAATGTTATCTTTAAAAACAAAAATAATGTTTATTGTTTTAAATAATTAAAATCAAAGAAACTAACAATATTTATCAAATACACTTTAAAAAAGTTAAATTTCAAAAGTCAAATTAAAATAATTAAGAGTTTCAAAATACGTTACTTTTAATAACTTACAACAACAATAGTTAAAAGTAACATTTTATACAACAATTATATTGTTATCATTAAAAATAAAAGCAATGTTTGATGTTTGAAATAATTACAATGATATAAATTAAAATCTTAAGCAAATAAACTTTTTAAAATTAGTGAATCACAACAACGACTATAAATATCATTAAACCATATATTATATTTAATTTTATTCATGAGTAACCCACAAGTAGAGGCCATTGAGACAATTAGGATTATAGAATTTTAAAAGATGTTTATATTATCATATAATTCAAAACAAACAATGTTTATACCAAATTATTATAAGATTTATTATAAAAAAGTTAACAACAATGACATTGATATATTTAAAAAAATATATTTGTAAAGATTTCAAAGATATTTTTATATTCTACGCAACACGCGGGTATTCACCTAGTATATATTATAAAGCAAGATTTCTTCTTGAACCTCATGCATTTGAAACTCCTAAGACTATTCAGCTTAATTTAATTTATGATTAATTGAAATGTTGTGATTTGTAACTCCCAAAACTCTTCAAATCATTTTATTTAATTGATGCGTTAAATGCAAGGTTGTAAAAATCGCTTGACGTTACCTAGTCGGTGGACTGGAGTTAAGGGATTAATCGCCTAGGCAGAGATTAATCGGGGGATTAATTAGGGACCATTAATTGTTAATTTGTTGAATTTAAAAAAATTAAATATGACTAATATCATATAAAAGTTCATAAATATCACTAATATCATAACAAAATAGGTTAATATGATTAATAAAAGACTAATCATACCTTAAATAGTTTCTATTGAGATATAACTTCTTCAAAGTGTTAAATTTTCATCAAGTTCTATTGCTTCACTCATTGTGTATGAAGGGATTAATCGCTAGGCGCCCTCTAATCGGTCGAGTAGCGCCTAGGGATTAATCGGAGAATAATCGGGATCTAGTCGGGATTTTTACAACACTGGTTAAATGAAATATTTAGTCTATATAAGAACATTGTTTTTCATATTGCATGTTTGTCAACACAAAATGTAGATTATTTTGCTAGGGTGAAGAGTTATGTGAGTGGTTCTATGGATGTAAGAGAGCAATTGTAACTTTTCCAAATGTAAATGCAAGTAAGATCAAGTTGGGTGCATGTAAAGAGAAATTGCAACTATTTATCGGTTAGAATAATTAACGTTGTTAACATGTATGCATCGTTATGTTGTCTTTCTTTTTATGTTAAGACAATCTATTTTTCTATCCAATATAACATTATTCAACATGTATTTTATGCTTTTCATTACATGTTATGTTAGCTTCTATCATTTATTATGTTGTAAATAACATCGGTAGAATTTTTGTCAATTGATTTTGATAAAAGGAGTTTAAAATTATTATTACAAATTATTGGTGATAATGACTTATTAAAACGAATGATTTTTAAATTTGATATGACTTTATTGCTGAAAACCAAGGATTATTTATGTTTTATAAAAATATATTCTTTATGTGCTGGCAAAACTGATATGGATGTACCTATTTTCTAAATATTTTTATATTAATAAAAATAAGTAATCTAGTATATCTTATTACATTTGTCAAAAAAAATTTCATCGTAAAGAAAAAGTAAAATATGATATGATTTTATTGTTAGAAACCAAGAATTATTTATGTGTTAATAAATTACATTCTTTATGTTCTTGCAAAACTATTATGGATGTACCCATTTTTTTTATTGTTTTTATAATAGTAAAAATAAATAATCTATTATATCTTATTATAATTGTCAATTTCATTTTCCCTATTAGTTTTTCACCGTAAGGAAAAAGTAAAATAAAAAAATATTAATACTTTCATAAAGAAAAAATATATGTGATAAAAATATAACTCAAATGTAACACTTCCCCCTTCTCCTAACTCACTTTTAACATTTTTTTAAGATTGATCTTAATATTTAACAATTATTATAGCTTTGAAATTCAAATCACCATTTTACTTGGACCATTTATCCCTTCCAATATTTCAAATATTTAAGGACAAAAATAGAAATATAATAATAAAATCGATAGTTTTTTTAATATAATAATGATTTTTTTTTCCAAACATGTAGTTTTTAATTAAATAAAAATAATAATTGTTTCGGATAACATAAAACTAAAAAATAGGTTATATTATATTAAAAATGATTGTTATTTGAAATAATATAATAACCATGAATGAAATAAAAAATATTCAAATAAATTATTTCTAATTTAATTAAAAATACTTATAATTAAAAAAACATGTTAGCTCAAAAACTTTATTTAATTCATTTCAAACACGTGTGTGTGTGTGTATATATATATATATATATATATATATATATATATATATATATATATATATATATATATATATATATATAGGGTCATGATCAAATGTGAATAAAAAATATTGTGTGAATGTGTGACCAAGTTCTAGCCATTAGATTAAAAGAATGAAGAGATGTGATCTTATGGTACATGTTAATGAACATAGATTAGCATATACTATATAACTACAATAAATTAACTGTAATGACAAAAACGTAAGAATAGTTAACAATATATATGGAATGTGAGATTTTCATGGAATTCAATATCAGTTTCAATTTACGTGATCTGTAGTATGGTTTTATATAATTCTCACAATACATGAAATATGTTTCATTCTTTAAGAATCATGTGATTTAATGAAACATATTTCATTATTTCATTCTTAAAGACTCGGATAATTTCATTCTTGGTATTACATATTCATCACAATATTTTTTGTATAGTCCTCACAAAATACGAATTAAAGAATCAAAAGATTTCAATCTTTAGGAAAATGCAAAGATCAAAGTATTCAATGTAAAAGTTCATGAGAAAAGATCATATCAAAAATTTTAAAGTACAAATTAACATTTTTTACTGATCATCTGTGTCACATTCTTTTGCATTCCATTCTTTTAGAATAGGTTTCAATTTTGTGTTCAGTCTTCAAGATTCAGTTTCAAATCTACGTTCTCTATAATAATTTTTTGTTTTTCATTCTTTAAGAATCATTTTCAGTTTTTTTTTTTTAACATTCAAGAATCTTTATTTGTTACTGTAAATTCTTGAAGAATTAATATCTTCTATTGTCCATTATTCAAGAATCATGTTAAATTTACTAAACTATTAATTGGTTAAGCTACATTCCTAGAGAATATCTAGTAGTTCAAAATATAGCTCATCATTGATACCTTTTTTTTTTTGTCATATTATTTATTTTTAGTTAAAATAAATACTTTTCTTTCTTTGACAAAACATAAAGTTTTGAGTATTACAGTTTAAATAGTTATATGTATATGAGAGGAATAACAAAGGACATCACTACTCTAATATCTTTAAACACCATAGAAGTAGAAAATAGGAGATGAATGTAGTTTGATGCGAAGTAAATTGGAGGACAAATAACAATTTTGAATCCTTAATTAATTGGTGGTGAATGTCGATGTGCTATGAGAAGATCTCAGGCCGGTGAAGGGCAACCAGTAGTGGCTAGATGGTGTACTCAGTATCCGACGAAAGTGTGGTGTATAATTCTGAAAGTGGCCTTGGTGGCTGGTTGAAGTTCGATGGTGGTTGTCTTGTTAATGACTAGTAGTGTGTTCTTCTTGAGGGTGGAAAAGAGATGATGATGTGAAAGAAGTTTAGGATGGTGAAAATTTTTGGTTATGATATTTGGCCATAATTATAGGGGATTAAATATGGTAGTTATTTAAAAATTGAATTATATTCCATAATTACACGAATTTAAATTTAATAATAATTAATTCAATTAATAAAATTTATATGTTATCCTTATTAAATGTAATTATATAGTATATGCTAGTCCATGTAAATAAGATGGTTTCATTCTTTTAATCTAATGGTTAAAATTTGGTCATACATTCACACAATAATTATGGATTATATATGAACCTTACTCTCTCTCTCTCTCTCTCTCTCTCTCTTTATATATATATATATATATATATATATATACACACTTAAAAATTATAGTATTAGTTGCGACTTAATATAAAAATCATTATTTCAATAATAAATGCCAATAATATTGTTATTATTACATATAATTGTTAGTATTTATATTACATTATTGTGCACAACTCAAGAGTACGAAACTCCAATTAGATCTCAAGAGTTTTCTAATTTGAATGTAGTTATGATTTCAAATTTAATGTAATTAGTCATGCCTTTTCATTTTTCACTACATTCAATAATTTTTTTAACTTATGGTTATTAATATGCCGGACCTTTTTATTTCCCACTTATTTATACACATTGTAGCAATATTAGTAGTATATAAGTAATTTTTGATAGATAAAATCATATGTTTTAAAAGGTTTGTGATTTAAATATGAAACAGTTGAAAAAATGAGTTATGCCCCATCAATGGTTATTTCAACGTCATTTTTTAATAACAATGTTTCTATATATCAATGTATGTTAATTTATAAATATTCATTTTGAACGATTTATAAGTGTTTAATGAATTTCATTTGATGTAAAACGTCATGGTAGATGTTGTAGTGTTTTTATGTTATAAGTACAACTCAGTCTCTGTATAGTGTTTTGAAATTTGGGTTGAACTGAAACATCAATATCACTTGAAGTTCACTATAGCAACAAAAAACCGATGGTGCTATAAACATTATCACTTATAAAATGTGGTTTTTCCACCACCTTCGGTCACTTGATGTTTGAGGGTCGTTTCTCTTTATTTTCTTGGACGAAGTAGTTGGAAGTAATTTTATTAATCCCTATTTCATGCTATTTGTCTTTGATTTAGTGGTGTTTTTTTTTTAAATTTATGTTCATTCAAATTTGTTACTTTTTTGAGTTTGATGGATACTGAAAGTAAGACAATGGATATGAGATCAAAGAAAAGGAAGATAGGATTGAAAAAGATGAATGAGACTGAAATTCGAAGTGAAGAGAGTCAACAAAGCGATAAGAAAATCTCCCAACAATCTACATGTTGACTGTTTTTGAACATATATCCATATATAGATGTAGATTGATATGTAAAGTTTTTAGCATTTGTACAACACTTGATTCTATATGTCTTAATATAAGAACATTGTTCATTGATGAACATACGTTCATTGATTAACATAATTTTGTTGATGAACCTATGTTCCAATAGTGGTTTTAATCACGATTTTGAATAAATGTTCATTTATCGATGTTCAGTTATGAAAATGTATGATTTTGTATAAATGTTCAGTTATCAATATGTATGATTCTGAACATTACAAATTTCTAGAATATTATATGAATATTCAGTTATGAATAATTGATGGGTTTTAGTCCTAAGAACATCCTATGTGCTCATACAAACTCTAAAGCTTGGATCTAGGTTTCTCTATTGTACATGCAAGTTATCCAAGACTATAAACCCTAATTCTAGCATTCAAATAATCATATTAACATGATAATAGGCTTAAGATATTACCTTGATTGTTATGTAGTAATAACAATCCCAAATCTCCTTGTATTGACTTTAGAAAGCTTAGAGTCACACGTGTCACTCCTCTAATGGTTCATAAACACCATAAGCAAGAGGATGAAGAGGAGAGAGGATGGAGGCTACCAAAACTCGTGTGAAACCCTAGCAAGAAGCTTAGCCACGTTTTTAGGTCATAAGGGGTCTTTATATAGTAAGACTATTAGGGTTATCTAATAAGGAAACCCTAATTTGGATGCTTAAGCCCTAAGAAACCCATGGAGCCCTTTCTTTAAGGCCTTGGACGATTTCATATGGGATTCCCCATAGAATTCGTCCACCTTATAACATAAGGCAATCCATGGCCCAAATTGCAATTATCTTACAATTACAATTCCAGTTCCTTAAGTTTAATTAATCTCTTTTAGTCACAAAACTAATTACCAATTAATTATTGACTAATATTAATTAAACAATATGATTTCTCCTTTAATATATTATTCTCATAATACATTAATAAATTTATATTTAATCCTTTCTCTCCATAATTCATCCTATCAAGTTGCTTTGGTAAAGGCAACCCAAAAGGACCATGCACTATCAGGTCAAGTACATACCAAAATAGTTATGGACTTAGACACTAATCCAACAGTCTCCCACTTGGATAAGTCTAATAACTATTCTGCGTATGACTTTAGATCCTGATATGCAATCGTAGCTTTCCAAAGCCGCTATCAACTCTGATCCTATCAGATACGCGTGTCCTTAGATAAGGGATCATATATTCCTCCATTCTAGATATCGTATGAGATACGATTTCAAATCATTCTCCTTGTACTATATCTCGATTTCGGATTTATGACGACTGACTAATTGAACAAATCAAATTAGCCCTATCACGGCCGAGCATTTACGTTTGTCATCACTAAACCATCAAGGGCCCCAAAGATATCGCTTTAATCCTACTTGGGATAAAGGGAACGGATAAACTTTGATACAATGCTCGCTTGCGATTACTCACCGAATCACACACAACAATATGTTTTATAACACCAAGTTACTAGTGCGTTTTCATATTATACATGTGCAACCGATTAGCAAGATACAACTCACACATCTCGGTTTCAAGAATATAAGATGTTATCGTCTCACCAATCACTCGTGATACAATTCATGGAGTGATCCAAGTGAGCATGGGTTTAATCCAATGCTCAAATTCACATTCATAAGCACTCATGAACGTTGCAGCAAACATTTGCTTATGTCTAATACTCTTTTAGACAATCCACACACCAATTCATGACAGTCTTCATTCATATCTACTTCCAACATATGAATGACTGTGGCCCGTTTGAATAATTTGATTGATCTTAACCAATTAATTTTTTCAGGAAGTCAAAACATGCAAAGTGAAACACAAGAATAATACTAATCCCATATGGCCTCAAACCTTTGAGTATAAATGAAAGTCCTTTTATTTATCACCATATCGATTACTCATTATTTGTCGTTTCAGGTAATCAACTTCTTACTTGAATTATTACACTTGTCCCATGTTCCTAGCATGCACACAATGTTTACCTGTGGTTCTTACTTTGTGAAATAGATCAAATTGAGCACATTTCCAATCATTCTCATTTCACAACTCCAAATCCTTTTCCATGAGTGAAATAATATCAAATTCTTGCTACTTATAGAATATGCTAGATTCTAACATTTTATGCAATGATCCTTTTGTAATGTCACTGCACCAAAGTCACAAAGACTATTGCCAATGATATTACAAAGTCTTCTATCGGAGATTGTTACAAGACAATTCCTTAGATATGATGTCTCTCACTCAAAGTACATTCCTTTGAACATCCTTTTGCATAAAAGTTTCTAATATAGACATAGATTTTCAATATTCAATTCCCAATATGGACACGCTTCCATATTTTCCATATGACAACTCATTCTTAATAGAATCTTATTTATTCGTAATGATGTCGATATGGTCCATCCAATATGGAAACATTTCCGTAGTTTCCATATGACAACTTATTCTTAATAGAATCTTTTCTATTCATAATAATGTCGATATGGTCCATTCAATACCATGCTTCCAATTACTCATAAGCAACCAATCCTCGTCGAACTTTGGATTGTCCTTTGATAGTTGTTTAATTATTTTAGTCAAAACCGATTCTAGTCCTTTTTTCCTCTAAATGCACTAGACATTTGGAAAATTTTAGAATGGTCAAATATCAAAGCATTTGCAATCGACACTATACCCGAGGCGCATGGGACATGATGCATAATGTTTTATTTGCTATGTTCTCAAAATTCGAATTGTGAAGAGGAATGCCGTAATCATAATCGAAAATTTGAAGAACACACTATGTACCTTTGACTAAATTCATTAACATTTCTCAACCTAAGCCTTTAGATTTGAAATGAAGCATAATATTCTCTCCCTTAATTATAGCAAAACAACTTTACAACCCTTACCACTTTGCAAGGTATAACTCTTGTTTTCTATAATTAATATTGTCAACTTGCAATACGTGCCTTAATAATCATACAATCATAACATTTATGCTACCACTATCATGATGATTATTATAAAACATAACACTTATGCTCCCACTAGCTTTGACATGTATTCATAAACATCTTAACTTTCAGAAAAACAATATCTATTGAATTTCTTAAGTCCATGTTTCTAATACTTAATGTTTTGATAATCTTTTATCAATGCTTCTTGAACTTACACACCTTTGCCTTAGGTAGTTCATATGTTTGTCTAAACAATTAAGACTAATTGCCAAACCTCACAATTCAAATCATGGAAAGGGATACCGTAACCATAATCGAATTCGAGAATGCAATTTTACAATCACTATCTTCTTAAAATCTTTCTTAGTGAAAGCATTTCCTCACAATCATTTTCATGAAGGAGGAAATCTTATGACACTTAGATTTAAACGGTGTATGTGTTCCTATCCATGTGAATTTGTTAAAACCAAAGTTTACGACAAATTCAAACTCATATGGACCGAACTTTCTTAATCTTGCTTTCTTGCCTTATGGTAGCACAACTGCCCACCATGTCTTCCAAGTAGTTAAGCAGCTCACCCTTTCCTATTAATGTACCTTTCATTGATTAAGGGGCCTTGCCTTTTATGCGTTCAAAATGAGAACTCATAGAACGCACATGCATAATTAACTCAATTGGAACAACGCAAAAACAAAATAATGTCAACACGATAGGTTGTTAACCTCAACTCGTGTGCTAGTGATGATCGATAAGGTTTATTTGATTTGTTCTTGAAACCTTTCAAGACCATTAAGACTCCCACTGACTCCTTGACATATAAGATTCTCTTATCAATAAACATTTCTTGACAAACAAATATTTAGGAGTTAGTGTAGTTTTTATCAAAACACTTCATAAATTGGTCCTAGTTGGTCTTTGTCTTATCCAAGAAATCACAACTTTCCACATTTGATGAACGTTATAAACCTTTTAATACTTGTCACTCATTGTCACAATTTTAACTCTAAGACTTGTTTTGGAACGAAGTACGATTGACTTCTTGATTTAACCATTTCTTTAATTCTTGATTCCTCTACTTAGACATACAATTGTACTAAGACTTACTTAGAGGATCAATTAAGATATGGTTCTTAATCATTAAGACCTATCATAAAGCATAAAAGGTACTCTCCCTTCTTAGAATGGAGAAACTTTTATCTTTCTGCCTACTTGATTCTTCTTATTCGTTTTGCTATTGATTTAAACCCTTTTAATCAATTCCGAATTACACTTAATCTTGTAAGTATAATCATATTTACTAAACCTTTAGTAAATCATGACGAATATCTTTGTTACTCTTATGGTGGACTTGATCAACACGCAACTTTGTGTACTCGATCTCCTAGTCCTTCACTTGACACTTTGTCAATGAATTAGTCTAATTTCCAAATATGAAATTTCTCATTCATCATGCAACCAAGTTGTGTGATTCCAAATTTTTGTCCAATTGAAATTTGGGTGATGAGAAACTCTCCCTATTTGGTAAATTCTTGACATTTCCATAAATAAGAATCATATCCATTTGTTGTAGAAATATTCAAACATCAATTTTCATAACGATTTCATTGAAAGGAAGTAAACAAATAAATAAATAAGTCAAACCAAAATTTATTTTATTTATAAAAGCAACGGAAAACATTTGTCCTTACAATACAAAATCCATTAATAACTATGTATTTCAAAAGGAAAATTTCTAACAACTCTATCAAAACTATTTAAGCTCAAAATATAATCATCAAGTCCATGCGATGAAGATCCATTTCTTGTGATTAGATTCATCTTGCTCTTTCACCAAGCTTCCTTTCTTTTCACCGATCCTACAAAAACATTCAAATGCAATCTTATCACATCATGTATTTTGAATCAATGAATAGGAACTTAACGAAGTTAGATAATGGATTTTACCTGAAGCACAGTCATACTCTTTGACTCTCCCATCTTTGGAATTTTCAGGCTCTTGGGGCAGACTTCTATCCAACGCCCTTTCTCTTGACAACAAACGCAGGTCGCATGGTCGGTTGACTTTCTCAACAAATACGCTCCATTGCTTCGCCAAATCATTTCTGATTCAGCAACAATGAGCATGTAAGTTAGGTCAATGAGGTTATCGTCATGATCCATCATATAATACTTTCTTTTGAACTCATTATATGATTCAGGGAGTGACTGCAGAATCCAGTTCACAGCCAACTCATCGGGAAATGACACACCCAACATAATCAACCTATCGATGTGTGATTTCATTCCTAGAATGTGGGCACACACGGATTTACCATCTTCATGTTTCATTTCCAATAGGGCTTTAGTGATGTTGAACCTTTCGATTCTTCGATCTTGTGGGTTAGGGAGAATAATTGGAGGAGGTGGAGGAAGTGAAGCATGATTTCTTGTTCCTCGATCGAATTGTGGAATACCATCTTCATGTGGAAAGCTTGTTCCACGGGATTTGGGAAGACCATGATTGTCGAACTTAGACATCTACAAAACGGGAGAAAACGAATTCAAGTTAGTTGATTGATTGAGTCCTTAGTAAATCACCCAAATGAGATACTAAGGCTAGGACCCAACACAATATGCTACAACCTATAAAAGGGATGCCGTAATCTAGTTGCAGAATATTTGAAGGTAAGTGAATGATGATTCACTAATTTCCACCATGAAAAACGAAAAAGAAATTTAAGTTTTAAATCTATGAAAACTCCTAGATCCTTTGAGATTCATTGAACATTTCAATGGCATGTTTAAATTTCGATATGCCCTTCTAGTTTGTGACTGGGATGCCGAGGATCACAAAGCGGGTGTGAATAACCATGCAAACTTACATGGTGCCCTCACATGCTACAATCACCTATTCGATGTGTCGGTAAACCACACACACTCCACCGAACTATGACAAACATTGAGTCACCCTTTGCTACCTTTGCTTAGAACCATTTAGTGTGCCGGTAAACCACACACGCTCCACTAACGTCTTCGCAAGGGCACAAAGTGTAATTTCATGGAATTGCATCAATTCACTTTTGCCTAAGTAACTAAGATTAGGAATTTGAAAAACATTTAGTTACTTTTGTACTTCATCATACTTATAATGGAAGGTTTCGTCCTATCCTACCCGTTCGGCTAACGACCCTCCACTAGTCAAGAGTGCGGTGGGTAAGAGTGGATATCCATTCAATCGCCATATTATAGGCAATTTCCTTAAACACCCCTTATAGACCAGCTTCGTGAATGAGGCCTACTAACGGTAAGACTGACTTTTACTCATACATATATACAATGTTAGACTTTTAATGTTATATATATATATATATATATATATATATATATATATATATATATATATATATATATATATATATATATATATAGTATAGGGTGTATTTTATACTTTTAAAATACTAGGTGGTCAAATTTAACAATTATACTTTTAATTCAATTAAATTGTAAACCTAAACTTTTATGGATTTATTAAACCTCTTTTAATTATACACCTTAATTAATTAATAAAACCATAAGGGTGTAAATTGAAGTTTTCAAAACATTACTAGGGTTTTAGAATTTAACATTCCTAATTAAACTCTTAATCAACTTTTAAATTCCAAAACTTGAGGGCAAGTTTTGAAACATTTCAAAACATTAGGGTTAGAATTTAACTATACATCAAAATTAAACTTTTAATCAAAATTTAAATTCCAAAACTTGAGGGCAAGTTTTGAAACCTTTTTTTTCAAAACATTAGGGTTTCAACTATTTAAATTTCAAAACAACAAAACTTTTGGGTTCAAATTTAAACTATAAAACCTAAAGGGAAAATATGAAACTTTTCATAACAACAAGGATCAAATAACAAATAATCTAAAATTAACATTTAATCACATAATTATCCATATTTGATTTATTTAATGATTTCTTGCAAAACAATTTACCAATTCAACCAAAATAATTAATCAATTATCACATAAGGAAACAATTATCTTATTAATTGATAAATATCTTCAATTAGATCAGAAATATAGTCAAATATATCATAAAGTCGGATTTATATTGATCTAATATGATAAGGTAACTATGCCAAAGCAAAAACAACAAGAAATCTCGGTTTTCCCTCCTTCTGACGAGTTGACTCGTCGAGTCAGGGTTGGACTCGTCGAGTCTGCATGGACTCGGCGAGTTCAGGTATGGACTCGGCGAGTCCAGCCTCCAGAAACCAAAAAATAGAATTTTTCAAACATATAATGCATCAATACAATAGAAACCAGTCTAGGCTCTGATACCACTGATGGGTTTTGGTCCTAAGAACATCCTATGTGCTCATACAAACCCTAAAGCTTGGATCTAGGTTTCTCTATTGTACATGCAAGTTATCCAAAACTATAAACCCGAATTCTAGCATTCAAATAATCATATTAACATGAGAATAGGTTTAAGATATTACCTTGATTGTTATGTAGTAATAACAATCCCAAATCTCCTTATATTGATTTTAGAAAGGTTAGAGTCACAAGTGTCACTCCTCTAATGGTTCACAAACACCATAAGCAAGAGGATGAAGAGGAGAGAGGATGGAGGCTACCAAAACTCATGTGAAACCCTAGCAAGAAGCTTAGCCACGTTTTTGGGCCATAAGGGATCTTTATATAGTAAGGCTATTTGGGTTATCTAACAAGGAAACCCTAATTTGGATGCTTAAGCCCTAAGCAACCCATGGATCCCTTTCTTTAAGGCCTTGGACGATTTCATATGGGCTTACCCATAGAATTCGTCCACCTTATAACATAAGGCAATCCAGGGCCCAAATTGCAATTATCTTATAATTACAATTCCAGTCCCTTAAGTTTAATTAATCTCTTTTAGTCACAAAACTAATTACCAATTAATTATTGACTAATATTAATTAAACAATCTGATTTCTCCTTTAATATATTATTCTCATAATACATTAATAAATTTATATTTAATCCTTTCTCTCCATAATTCATCCTATCAAGTTGCTTTGGTGAAGGCAACCCAAAAGGACCATGCACCATCGGGTCAAGTAGATACCAAAATAGTTATGGACTTAGACACTAATCCAACAATGATACCAATTCATTTACGAACATATATGAACATAACTAATTTATGAACATTTGAGAAAACTGTATGAATATTTATCAATGATTTTACATTAGTTCAATTTATTGGTTTTTGTAAAAATGTTAATAACTGATATGTATGTTCATAAATGGTATAATTTAATCACATAATTAATAAGTTATTATATTCTTTTTAAATAAATTAGTTAATTTATTAGCATACCACTTTGGTCTTAAATTGATCTAGCCAAAAAGATGGTTCTATGATTCTATTAATAATTTTGGTTCTATGTTGAACCCATATATATATATATATATATATATATATATATATATATATATATATATATATATATATATATATATATATATACTAGGCGGCGAATATGTACTAGACGAATATGTGCGCGTAGTGCAGAATATTATAAAATAATTAATATATGTTATTAAAAATAGCTACATTATTATCATTAATTTTGAAATAATATTTTTTTTACATTGTACTTACTTTAAATATAGAATAAGACAGATACTTATTTAAACTAACTCAGCTCAAGAGTGTTTATTCTTGGATAATAGTAGTTTGATCTATTATTTTTTCCTCATAAAATACATCAATAAATACTTTCTTCCATTCACCTTGACAAATAAAAATTTACAATCTATATATAATATTAGTTAACTTTGAAAAAAAATACTTAATTACACATTTACATAGAGACAAATGTGAGTAATGAAGTCATTTTACCTAGAAAATATCACACTACCGAATATACTCCATGTCAACATGTTCATCATGCGGGTAAGTGAGATTTCAGGTTATCAGTTTGATGTTTATCACTTAACCGAATTGTATTACTTCCATTAATTCACTTTTTGGTTATTCGGATCCAAATTGAAAAAATCCGGGTTCGTTATTCGAATACCACAAAAAATCCAAAATTTTGCATTTGTCTTCTCTTACTCACATAATATCATTAACTTGTTTAATATCATCTTGGTTTTTATATTGGCAGCCATTAACTTGGTCAAGTTTTGCACTCGTGTACATCGAGTCATGTGAATATATCATATATCATATATTAATATAGAGATATACTATATAAAGTGAAACGTATGTAAATACTTATTTTAGTAAAAATATTAAACCATCCAAGTCATGTGTTTTAATAAATTAATTAAACATAATACTATAAATTTTTCTAATTAAAAGTAATTGTATAAATAATCATCACATTTTAAACCTATAACGTTTTTATTCAGGTGAAAAAAATTAAACACAGGGGCTTAATAATTTTTTTTTTCTAAGAATGAGCAATCTTGTCGTTCTACTTCAATTGAAAGAATTAATAATTAACATCCTAATTATTATTTGAAAATAACAGAAAATCTTTTAGGTACAAAAATATATTGTTGAGATGTATTATCACTCTAGATTTTCGTTTCACCGGAGATGTGAGAAACAACCCATGAAAATACACAAATAGAATAAAAAAAACTTGTAACAAAAGAATAAATCCATTGGTGAAAGGATCCAAAAATTTTAGTGGCAATAAAAAGACTACACATATTAAATCAATAACAAACCTTGTAACAAAAGAATCCAAAAATTTTAGTGGCAATAAATCCATTGGTGAAAGGAAATATTTATGCATACACATAGGTAAAAATACTATGAGGAATCATTTATAGTGAAATGTGAAACGACCCAAAAATCACGACTAAAAATTTCTTTTAAAACATTACTAAAACCATATTTATAAAAACCGTATCATAAGTTGTAACGTAATTTTCGAGTATTAATTCAAAAGATAATCTCATTATCAGAGTAAAACATTCCCAGGCTAACTGACTATGGTGTGTGCACTGCAACATCTCCGAGCTCCTCTTTTGAAAACTGAGTACATGAAACCAAAAACTAAAATCGTAAGCACGAAGCTTAGTGAGCTCCCCCAATCTACCACATACTATACAATAACATATAAAACACATATTGGGCCTTGCCCACTGCATCGGACCGAGGTTCGGGCAAACTGGGGCCTTGCCCCTGCATCGAACTGAAGTCCAAAAACTGACTGGAACCTTGTCCCTTGCATTGGACCGAAGTTCGGACTAACTGGGGTCTTGCCCCCTGCATCGGACCGAAGTCTGGAAACTGACTGGGACCTTGTCCCCTGCATCGGACTGAAGTTCAGACTAACTGCATCGGACCGAAGTTCGGAACTAACTGAGCGAAGCATAACATAAACATATCAACTAGCATGAACTCACATATACTGCATACTGCATCGGGCCGTATCCCGGAACACATAACACATAAATCATGTTTGAGCCACGAAGGCATCAAGCATACTAACTACTGCATCGGACCGAAGTCCGGAAACTACTGCTAGCTAAACGGGATGACATTGTGGCCTTAGACCTGTTCTTACTGGAAGG
The DNA here is from genome assembly GCF_052625555.1 of Lactuca saligna. Lineage (NCBI taxonomy): Eukaryota > Viridiplantae > Streptophyta > Magnoliopsida > Asterales > Asteraceae > Lactuca > Lactuca saligna. The sequence goes on along the minus strand of NC_136421.1, from coordinate 284,229,843 downwards.
AAACTCACCTTAAAATGCTGACTGCTGAAAACTCGAGTGAAAGATCCCCGACTGCTGTCCCGGCTGCTCTCCGGCTATCATGACAAGTCAAACACTAAATCAAGAGGGGAATCTTTTGATGGGTAAAATAACTATTTTACCCCTACTATGGTGTGGGTCATAACCAAGGCCCCAAACCTTTAATTATTCTAAGTCCATCAATGACCCATGAAAGGCCCACTACTGGCCTAATTATACTAAATTGGGCCTACTTCACATATGGCCCTTCCTGAGCCCAAACTGTCCTTGGCCCATAATCTGGATTCTGTTGGCCCACTAAGGCCCAAGGACCTATAGTCCAAATCATAGCCCACACCGAGGCCCAAATGCTCGAAACCCAACTCTGCTGAGTACACTGGGCGTACTCCATTGTACGCTAAGCGTATTGGCCTCCTAGCGAGTACGCGGGGCGTACCTTCACTTACGCTCGACGTAATCATCCTGTTAAGGCACTTTTCCATTAAGTGCTTAATGCTCCACTCCAGAGGCTACTAACTTAGATCCAGGTCCTTACTGATGTCTTAGTCCATAAAGTCACTAACTTGGTGACTTGCAATCCACCAAATACACTCAAACTCAAAAAGGTGACCATACAACTCTAAAACCAAGGCTAGATCTCATGCATGAGCTCATTGGGACCATAAAGATTGGAACTTTACTGCTTATGGGACTCATATGACTCTAAGGGAGGCAACCCTGGTCTTAGAAATGAGCTTAAGTCATAAAGTCCCAATCTTGGGACCAAAAGGTCCATAAACTTGTACTAAGGAGATCTAAGAGGTTAATCATCAAGCTCAAGACTTTTTACCTTGCAAAGGTCCGAAATGAAGCACTTATCCCAGATCTACAAGCTCTAGCTTCAAAGGTTCCTCCTTGCCAACCTTCTTCTCTTTGCTTCCAAGCTTTAATCCACCAAAATGGGTTCTCTAAGGTCAAGATCTCATAAAATGAAGGTAGGGATGTTCTAGGGTTTCTTCTGAGGTTGGGGAGGCTGATATGGGGGCTAGGGTTGGAACCATAATGTCCTTTATATAGTGCTTAACCCAAAAATTAGGGTTTTGAGACTCTGAGTGTACATTGGGTATACGCCTTGAACACCCGCGACCACTTGCTCTTTGTCACACCCCAAAACCGGAACATCAGAAACGTTCTGGGGTGGATGACGTCATGTCAAGTACCACAACATATGCAGTATAGTAATCAATGTACAACAACCATTGCATTAATAGTAATAATTTTACATAGCTTACATTGCATAGAAACATCAAAGTAATACACAAACTACTATAGATGCAGCTAGGTTCTAGGCTAGCTTCACAAAAGCTCCCAGGATGTACCTGTCTATTGCTCACCTGAGAATACAAGTTATTTTGAAAGCGAGTATCAGCATTTTTATAAATGCTGGTGAGTTCATAAGTATTTAGTGTCATTTATGTAAGTAAACATTTTATTCAAAATAACTTTAAGATAAGTAGTTGTTTAGAATCTACAGTGTATTAGTGTCCTTTCTAGAAAATCCTATATATTCTAAATAAAAGTAGTCTTCTACCAAGACTGGACAGAGTTATGTTTTAAAGAGTAAATTTCCCTGAAATACTATCATTACCAAAATACGGTATTTGATTTTTAAAGAAAGTAGGAGAATATCACGAGTAAAACCATTAGGGAAAATAACATATGCCTCAGCAGAGAATACTGCTGATTAAGACAAAGAAATCATAGACTCCAGGAGAGTATCAAATGAATGATACGCCTGGCTCATTCTAACATAAGGGAACACAGACCCCAGACGGTATCAAATGTACGATACGGCTAGCAAGGTCTAAAACAAAGAAGCACAGACCCCAGACAATATCAAATGAAAGATACAGCTAGCAAGGTCTAAAACAGTGAAACACAGACCCAGACAATATGAAATGAAAGATACAGCTAGCAAGGTTTAATACAGTGAAACACAGACCCCAGATAGTATCAAATGAAAGATACAGCTAGCAAGGTCTAAAAACAAAAAGGGAAATCCTAAGTGGGTTGTTTCATGAATACAATGTTAAATTCTCGTTACCTTAAGGCCATGAATTATAAGGTAAACATGGAGATACTCGTAACCATACTAATTGACACTAGAGTACTTGACGCCCTGCAAGCATCAGAATAAATATGATATTTATCACCCCTTGGCTTGGTAGGCCGTGGACTGTAGCTAGCAGTCAGGGTGCGGGAGTGTTAGTCTCGTATAGATCTATACACACAATGTCCGCTCTCCATACAGGAGACTCTGGTTACCAAGTCGATGATGGGGAGATCCATGTCTTGAAGATGCATCTCGTATTCTGAGTACTAATATAGGCGCCAGAGAAATGACATAGACTCGCGTATGAACTGACTCCTGTGGAATTCTCGTACTAGAAAGAGTGAATAGAACCTCCTAACTATTCCTATAATAGTTACTAGTGTCTCTGATCTACGAGTGATGAATGGAAAGATGCCCTTGCTACCCAAGGCGATGTAATAGTCGAGAGAAGAGAGAGAGAGAGAGAGAGAGAGAGAGAGAGAGAGAGAGAGAGAGAGAGAGAGAGAGAGAGAGAGAGAGATCTTTTATGTCCATATATGTATACATGCTATATAGCTAATGTTTAAACGACCTTCGGACGGATATCCTATACCCACCAAACCACATCCCAACGAGGAAAAGGAAATAGGGCGAACTAGCCTTCCTAAGTCTTTTAAACATTATTTATATAGCTATACAAATACAGGCATGCATTTAACGAAGTAAAAGCATAGAGGAAAACTTTAATGAAAAGCTTGGGAAAAACCTTTACAATTAAGAAATTTACGACTTAAAGTCAGTTTGTAAAACAAGTTTGGAAACCGTTCATAAACACATTTACAATTTGATAACACAATATAAGTAAAGAAAACCTTTGTCGAAAACACTGTTGTAACTGGTTTAGAGGTAAAACAAATAGCACGAGAGATAATTTGATAAATATTTAAACAAGTAAAAATGTTTTTGAAAGCCATCTACAATATTATACTTGGTAAAACAATTGAAAGTGTAATAAATCCTTGTGCATGCGTGTTATTAATCATATATGATTGATATGATAACTGGCATGTTTTAACTTGTATTACCCTCCCCCCCTTGAAAGCATATAAAAACATTTAAAAGGTTAATTTAGGGGTATGAACTCACCAGTTGTAAGTGGATCGGGTGAAGGTGTCGGTTGGGTGCTCGGTGTCAAATAACGACTTGAACACACTTAGTGACCTATTAACATATGATGACATATGTTTACATACAATTAGTACATATAATACCAATTAAACACGTATATGCATCCTAAAGTGCGGAAAACACTTTGGTTAAGTGATAGAAGTGTCTCGGGTAACATCTAAGGGAGTGTATGGCCTAGATAGGGAGTTTACTCTTCAAGAGTCTAAGACCAACTCCCCATGAGTTTATGGCCGTTAACTCATGGTGGGGGTGTTCTAGGATGCTAAATGGTTTTATCTCACTCATAGAATTAGGCTAGGTCCAAATATAAGGCATATGAATGGGTTTTAAGGCAACCAATGGACCATTTAAGGAGTTAACGGCCCTAAACAAGGAGTTTATGGCCGTAAACTCTCACTTGGTCATTTCCTTCATAGATCCAAGCCTTAAATGATAGAGTATAAAGTTCTAAGCATTATTACAAGTCAAATGGGGGTGTTAGGGCATCATTTGGCCACCTTTTGGGAGTTTATGGCCCATGAACCAATCCTAGGGGGCTTTACGGCTGTAAACTCCTATGTCATTATTTTAACTAATGATTAAAGCCCTTACTTCACTTGTGGTTGATTCTAGACATTTTGTCCATGCCATAGGGGGTGTTTGAGGGAAATTCTAACACCTTTATAAGTGTTCACGACCCTTGAAGGGGGTTTATGGTCCAAGAGTGTTATTGGGCCGTAAACTCATGTTTACTCTCCAAAATGCAAGGTTTTGGTGTTCTAAGCTCGAAGGTGTAAGTCCACAAGTCATATCTAAGCCCTAGGAGTGATTTGGAAGGGTTTTGGGGCTTCAAAACCCCACTTAAGGGTGTTCACGGTCCAAGAGTGTTCTTGGGCCATAAACACATGAAATTTTGCCCCTATTTGATATCTTAAACACAAATTTGTATGTTAACTAAGCTACACAACAAGTTAGGATATATTACTTACTAGTTTGGGGCTCGAAACGGGTGTTTTTGGCTCGAAAACAAGTTGTAGAGAGAGAGTGTAGAGAGAGGGTGGAAAGAGTGTGAATGGAGTCCACTCACCCTTATATATGGGTTGAGCTTTGAGCTTAGTGGAAATCTACCCGATACTGACGTTAAACGGGGCTTTTGGTCACACCCGATTAAATGATCGTATTTTGACTTGGTTGAAACTAAAACTTTTCAAGGGATTAATGAGGGTGTTTCTAATTTGTTTCAACCCTTACTAATTCATTTAAGAAATCCCAAATTAATTAACCAGTCCACAAGGTTAACGGACAGTTTAATAAAGCGAGGCTTATTAACGGAAGGAGGGGTTAAAAATGACGGAATAAATTTCGGGTTGTCACATCATCCCCCCGTTAGAGGGAATTTCATCCTGAAATTCAGGTTTAGGCAAGGAAGTAATCATGAACAATCGGGTAGAGGTATAAGGGTACTTCCTATTCGGTTTGTCCTCGCACTCCCAAGTGATCTCTGGCCTTTGCTTTTCATTCCAACAAACCTTCACCTACGGGATGCGGATTCCGTTTCGTGCAGTTATCGATTTCCTACAGGTGTGTCTATGAAGTTAGGGTTCTCAATGGTTTCTATCAAGATGAGTGGGATACCAAGAGTGGCGTCGACAATCACTTTTCAAGTCCAAGAAGTGGATCGATTTGGGGGTGAAACTTGTGGAATGTCCGAAAGTAGTAGTGGTCTGACGAGGGTTGGACCAATTTTTATGAAGAATCTCGGATGGTCCTAAGCTCTCGGAAGGGTAAGGCTTTTTAGTACTTAGAACATAGTGTACTTCTATAGCGAGATCATCACTGGCGTGATCGCCATTCTGACGTTCCAAACGTTCTCTCATACTGGAAGTTTAGTTCCTTTAGGTTGGTTCTTAGAAAGCTCGGGTTGTCCTTGGATTCGTGTTTCCTGTCAATTGGATTTCAGAGGTTTTCTGGATCATCGGATGGATTGCATGTCTACGGGTATCTGTTTGCTGCCGGGGCTATCTCAATCTTGTGCAAAATGAACTTGCACTTCTGATTCTTGAGATGTTTCTAACGAAAACTCCCAGGGTCAGGGAGATAAGGTTTCACCAGACGAGTGCTTAGAAAGTTTTTAAACTTTACATTATTTTCCAGTTAGCGCCTTCACGAAATGGTCCTTAACAGGAAAGGATCATGCTCTTACTTGCCTTGTTGTTTCATGAACAACAGGCTCTGCCCAGGGCTAACTCAATCCTTAGAGATATTCGGTAGTGTTGGACTATTTCGGGGAGGTGGTTCTACTATTTCTGCGTGAGGTAGTATTCTCGGAACACCTATTAGTACAGTGAATCTCTAAGACATGCCCTATTCTCTAAGGTGTTGGTTTATTTTAGTTGCAGAAAGCGCGTGCTCTTGTATAGCCTATCGACTAACACCTAGACTGGTGTCAAGTCTATAATCTCTTCGGGATCTGGGTTATAAGGCTTAACACAACCTACTTTCGCACTTTAATCAACTATTCTTGGCTTCGGAGATTATCTTGTGGTTCTTGGCATTCTAGTGTTCGCTTCGGAGAATGCAGTCTATCGTCTACAGGGAAATGGTGACTTCCTCCACGTAAGAATGTGGAGTGTCCTAGGCACTACTCGTCGGTAACGGGGTGGACGAAGTGCCTGAGTAGTGTGAGCATCTTCTGCAACTACTCTTCTGAAGGTTCTGAGTTTTCTCGGTCTAGGTCAAATCTAGTGAGTATGGGGTTCAATCACTCGGAACTCCAATCTTCTCATCCACTCTTCTCAGAATTTAACTTATCGCAGCTTCTAAGGTTCTGGGATATTTGCTGAGATGCTTAATTCGGGGGATTAAGCGTGAATGGATGGTCGTAGTCAATGTCCTTGACTCTTACGGCTCATATTTCTTTACTAACTGAGGGTGTTAGCTACTATGTTGGCTTAACCGGGATGACAACAAATTTCAGATTTATGGTCATTATAGTAGATCATCCCGCAGTGGTTCTCTTGACTCTAGTTCCTATTCTATGGAATAGGATGAAGGGTTTTACTATGAGGTTCGGGGCAGAGCTCATACTCGGCTTAACCACTAATACTTGGTGTATGCAAGCCGTACATAATTAAGGTTGGCAGGATGTTCAGTTGTGCGACTCCACCCCAGACCCATAACCCAACGAGGAACAAGGAGTAGGGATGAAGCACACATCTTAAATCTTTTTGATCTCAGTTATATACCACCCTTATGCATATACTCGTTTATAGTGGTCAGTCCCATGAGTTCTATCCTCTTGATTCACGAACTGGATTGCGAGGTGCAAAGGGTCTTTCTGGGGATCTATGGAGTATGCTTCGGGTGGTTATCGTCTTCTGGAATACCTGCAGTGTCTTTTGCTTCAGTTTCTATCTGTCTAAGAAGGGTTGGTCAACAGTGTGCGGTACCCTTATCCTGGGTACTTCGGAAGGTTTGAAATAAGAGTGATGACTGACGGATCGTATTAGTCTTTATTATTTTTATTTTGTTTAGGTTCGGAAGAACCTTTATTTGCCGAAATGGCTACGGTGAAAGTTCTTTTTACACAGCACTAGGGAGTTACACACGGTTGCACTAAGTCGAACCATGATTGATAGAGGCGTCGAAGTTGGCATACATCAACATGACATAGAATGAGGGTCGATAGGTGATGGGTTTTGGTCCTAAGAACATCCTATGTGCTCATACAAACCCTAAAGCTTGGATCTAGGTTTCTCTATTGTACATACAAGTTATCCAAGACTATAAACTCTAATTCTAGCATACAAGTAATCATATTAACATGAGAATAAGTTTATAATGTTACCTTGATTGTTATGTAGCAATAACAATCCCAATTCCTCCTTGAAATTGACTTTGGAAGGCTTAGAGTCACAAGTGTCACTCCTCTAATGGTTCACAAACACCATAAGCAAGAGAATGAAGAGGAGAGAGGATGGAGGCTACCAAAACTCTTGTGAAACCCTAGCAAGAAGCTTAGCCACGTTTTTGGGTCATAAGGGTCTTATATATATTAAGGCTATTTGGGTTATCTAATAAGGAAACCCTAATTTGGATTATTAAGCCCTAAGCAACCCATGGAGCCCTTTCCTTAAGGCCTTGGACGATTTCATATGGGCTTCCCCCATAGAATTCGTCCACCTTATAATATAAGGCAATCCATGGCCCAAATTGTAATTATCTTATAATTACAATTCCAGTCCCTTAAGTTTAATTAATCTCTTTTAGTCACAAAACTAATTACCAATTAATTATTAACTAATATTAATTAAACAATATGATTTCTCCTTTAATATATTATTCTCATAATATATTAATAAATCATATTTAATCCTTTCTCTCCATAATTCATCCTATCAAGTTGCTTTGGTGAAGGCAAACCAAAAGGACCATGCACCATCGGGTCAAGTACATACAAAAATAGTTATGGACTTAGACACTAATCCAACAATAGGTTCATGTGCTGAACGGGCACACAAGTTCTAGGCGTCTCGGGTTTCGTCCCGTGTATCACTGTCGTGGATACTTGGACCGATGGATTTGACGCGGAACTGTAGAGGGTCCTGAATGTTTATGAATAGGGTACCTTTCATGAATGGATTCTCACAAGGCCTTTCTATAATCGCCTAACATATACTAGTCATGTATAATTAAGGTGGGGAGGACTGTTGATTGAGCGACTCCGCCTTAAATCCATAACCAAACGAGGAACAGGAAATGAGGTGGCATTCACTCACTCTAGGTCTATCCATCTCAATTATACATGGCCGTAACATATATATCTAGCCATTATAGTTTTACCTGATGAAATTTTAAATTTTATAACCGTGCTGCGACTTTCGCCTTAACGGGGAAATTTTTACATTTAGAATTAGCCTTTTAATGTTTTCGGTTAGTTAACTAGGATCAAGAGACGTACCAAAAATCTACCGGGTTCCTTGATGCTTCTCCCCAAGCATTAGAGTTAGACTCCTCTTGTGTCCTTGTCTTTTCTTTCCGTTGGGCAATCTCGCTTTAGGTGCCTAATCTCACCACATAGACATCAAACTGTATTGGTCGCCACATTGGTGGTTGATGTAATAAACTCAACCGGGGTTCTGCAGACGCGAGCGGTATGCCCCTTCATGTTGCACCTAGCACAACAGAGTTACCGACATATACCATGATGATGGTAGCTACACTTGCTGCAGTGGGGAAAGTTTCCTAGGTATGGTCTTCTTGAAGTCGGTATGGAAGGGCTGATAGGGGTATTGACTATCTCGACTCGTTGTCCTTCGGAAGGTCCTTGAGCCGAGGTACTTCCCTCCTCGACCTTGAACTTTCTCTTCAGTGGAGTTGGCTAAGGTTCTTGGGTGGTTGGGTAAGCAGGTGCTGGTTGCCGCTGTCCATTTCTAGGATCGGGAGTCCCGATAGGGCTCTTGCTAACATTGGCGTTGTTAGCATTCAGTTTAGCCATGATACCTGCTATGGCTACCGAGACTGCAGCCTGGAACGTAGCTTCATCGAATAGGAGAGTCGGTTTCTTGCCAGTGGATTGGTTATGCTTCTTCGGAGGCATGGTTTTTCCTACACGGAAAGGAACACAAGCTGATGAGAGACGATGGTTAACCCTTAGATGTATCTATCCTTACTATATTAGGCATAAAATTTTCCCGCGCCTCGGATATTGGTTGTCTGAGTGTCGACCTACATCCCTATGATGTAGTCCGGGTATTCAAGGTAGGAGTATGAGTATCAGAAAAAGCCATAAGGTGGGAGTCGTTCCTACTAAGTTACCTTTATACTGGGAAAGGTTCACTCTCCAACTTAGAAAGATCTGAGAACAGTTCGGAATGAAGACCGCGGAAAAAAGGCTCATGAAGACTTATGGCTATACGCTTCTCAATAGAGATGTGGGGATCCGCTCTAATCGTATTACTTTCAACGGAAAATGTGATTTACCTAACACATAGCGTGAGTAGTGTAATCACTAACTCACTAAATTGTATTATTTTATGGGTGTATTAGCATGACGAACACGAGGAAAAGGCACTTCTCGGGTTCCATGTACTGGCTCCCTCTGTCTACCTCGTATCTTTGACTCGGACCGGCGTTGGTTTCCTTCGGGTAGTTACCTAGGGTTCTCTTCTCCTATAGACATATTGAATTTCTACTCCGTCTTACTTCTAATTCTAACCCTAGGTGTCATCACCTCATGATGGATGACTGGAAATCTCGGAAGTTTAGGAGAATTTCCCACCATGTCCCTAGAAAGGTATAGGCACTTGGTGGTCTCAATAATTTCGTCTTGGTTCATTTATCTCCGAAATGGAACTATTCTCAATGAACCTCTTCTGGGTCTGAATCAACTCTTCTGCTGAGTACTAAAGTGGATAGGTTTTTCTATCGGGTTCGTGCGAGAATGGATATGTCTAAAGAATCCTAAGAGATTATTAACATTTCACTGGGTGATCCATATCGAGTCCCGCTACAATTATATAGGGTACACAAATCATATATAGATTAGATCCGATAGGCCTTCAAATATGTGATACTACTCTATATCCACATCCCAACGAGGAAAAGGAAGTAGAGCGAAGCCACACATTCTTAGCCTATGGGATCTTTATTATATATAACCTTGGGAGTATACCCTCGGTAATTGTAGGTATATCAATAAGAATCTTTTTAGTTCTTCATACAAGGTTATCTATGGATCCTAAAATACGCCTATGGTATTTTAATTTCTTGTTTGTTTCTTAACTTCTGAATATGATTCTGGGCTTAGTGTGAGTATTTTAGTATTACAAAATACTCCCATAGTATTTTAAACTTCATGTTTGGCTCTAGCATTCCTAGTTGGTAAGTTTTAGACCTATTGCAACACCACTATCACTCTCCAGGCACATGTTCATCGCATCTTGAATAAATGTAGTTGATCAGGTTACATTTATTCCAGCTTACGATTACATAACTGCCTAGGTTTGACGGTAATGCTCAACATCCGAAGACTTTTATTCTTGTTCTTCTTGTGATACTTGTGTTCGAGTGTTTAGATTTTGGATGTTCTTATACTTTGGTAAAATAAGGTTATATTTTAAAGTATAATTTTTGGTCAGAGTGTTTTATCCCTATGTATTTATAGGCTGTATATCTTTTATGAATTGATATACCGAGCTCACTATAAACAATGCTCTGATACCAATCTGTCACACCCCAAAACCGGAACGGCGGAAACGTTCTGAGGTGGATGACGTCATGTCAAGTATAACAACATATGCAGTATAGTAATCAAAGTACAATAACCATTTCATTAATAGTAATAATTTTACATAGTTTACATTGCATAGAAACATCAAAGTAATACAGAAACTAATATAGATGCAGCTAGGTTCTAGGCTGGCTTCATAAAAGCTCTCGGGATGTACCTATCTATTGCTCACCTGAGAATACAAGTTATTCTGAAAGCGAGTATCAGCATTTTTATAAATGCTGGTGAGTTCATAAGTATTTAGTGTCATTTATGTATGTAAACCTTTTATTCAAAATAAATTTAAGATAAGTAGTAGTTTAGAATTTACAGTGTATTAGTGTCCTTTCAAGAAAATCCTATATATTCTAAATAAAAGCAGTCGTCTACCAAGACTGGACGGAGTTATGTTTTAAAGGGTAAATTTCCCTGAAATACTATCATTACCAAAATACGGTATTTGATTTCTAACAAAAGTAGGAGAATATCACGAGTAAAACCATTAGGGAAAATAACATATGCCTCAGCAGAGAATACTGCTGACTAAGACAAAAGAAATCATAGACACCAGGAGAGTATCAAATGAATGATACGCCTGGCTCAATCTAAAGGAATGGAACACAGACACCAGACGGTATAAAATGTACGATACGGCTAGCAAAGTCTAAAACAAAGAAGCACAGACCCCAAACAGTATCAAATGAAAGAAACAACTAGCAAGGTCTAAAACAGTGAAACATAGACCCCATATAGTATAAAATGAAGGATACAACTAGCAAGGTCTAATACAGTATAACACAGATCCCAGACAGTATCAAATGAAAGATACAGCTAGCAATCTCTAAAAACAAAAGGGAAATCCTAAGTGGGTTATTTCAAGAATACAATGTTAAATTCTCGTTACCTTAAGGCCATGAATTATAAGGTAAACATGGAGATACTAGTAACCATACTAATTGACACTAGATTACTTGACGCCCTTCAAGCGTCGGAATAAATATGACATTTATCACCCCTTGGCTTGGTAGGCCGTGGACTGTAGCTAGCAGTCAGGGTGCAGGAGTCTCAGTCCCGTATAGATCTATACACACAATGCCCGCTCTCCATACAGGAGACTCTGGTTACCAACTCGACGACGGGGAGATCCGTGTCTTGAAGATGCATCTCGTATTCTGAGTACTAATAGAGGCCCTGGAGAAATGACATAGACTCGCGTATGAACTGACTGTTGTGGAATTCTCGTACTAGAAAGAGTGAATAGAACCCCCTAACTATTCCTATAATAGTTACTAGTGTCTCTGATCTACGAGTGATGAATGGAAAGATGCCCTTGCTACCCAAGGTGATGTAATAGTCGAGAGCGAGAGAGAGGGAGAGAGGGAGATAGAGAGATCTTTTATGTCCATATATGTATACACGCTATATAGCTAATGTTTAACTGACCTTCGGACGGATATCCTATACCCACTAGATCACATCCCAACGAGGACAAGGAAATAGGGCGAACTAGCCTTCCTAAGTCTTTTAAACATTATTTATATAGCTATACAAATACAGGCATTCATTTAACGAAGTAAAAGCATAGAGGAAAACTTTAATGAAAACCTTAGGAAAAACCTTTACAATTATGAAATTTACGACTTAATCAGTTTGTAAAACAAGTTTGGAAACCGTTCATAAACACATTTATAATTTGATAACACAATATAAGTAAAGAAAACCTTTGTCGAAAACACTGTTGTAACTGGTTTAGAGGTAAAACAAACAGCACGAGAGATAGTTTAAGAAAAGATTTAAACAAGTAAAAATGTTTTGTAAAGCCATCTACAGTATTATACTTGGTAAAACAACTAAAAGTGTAATAAATCCTTGTTCATGCGGGTTATTAATCACATATGATTGATATGATAGCTGGCATGTTTTAACTTGTATTCCCCCCCCCCCCCCCCCCATAAAGCATGTAAAAACATTTAAAAGGTTAATTTAGGGGTATGAACTCACCTGTTGTAAGTGGATCGGATGAAGGTGTCGGTTGGGTGCTTGGTGTCAAATAACAACTTGAACACACTTAGTGACCTATTAACATATGATGACATATGTTTACATACAATTAGTAAATATAATACTAATTAAACATGTATATGCATCCTAAAGTGAGGAAAACACTGTGGTTAGGTGATAGGAGTGTCCCGGGTAACATCTAAGGGAGTGTATGGCCTAGATAGGGAGTTTACTCTTCAAGAGTAAACTCTTTATAGAGTTTACGGCCCTAAGACCAACTCCCCATGAGTTTATGGCCGTAAACTCATAGTGGGGTGTTCTAGGATGCTAAATGGTCTTATCTCACTCATAGAATTAGGCTAGGTCCAAATATAAGGCATATGAATGGGTTTTAAGGCAACCAATGGACCATTTAAGGAGTTCACAGCCCTAAACAAGGAGTTTATGGCCGTAAACTCTCACTTGGTCATTTCCTTCATAGATCCAAGCCTTAAATGATAGAGTATAAAGTTCTAAGCATTATTCCAAGTCAAATGGGGGTGTTAGGGCATCATTTGGCCACCTTTTGGGAGTTTATGGCCCATGGACCAATCCTAGGGGGGTTTACGGCCGTAAACTCCTATGTCCATAGTTTAACTAATGATTAAAGCCCTTACTTCACTTGTGGTTGATTCTAGACATTTTTTCCATGCCATAGGGGTGTTTGAGGGCAATTCTAACACCTTTATAGGTGTTCACGGCCCTTGAAGGGGGGTTTACGGTCCAAGTGTGTTATTGGGCTGTAAACTCATGTTTACTCTCCAAAATGCAAGGTTTTGGTGTTCTCAGCTCGAAGGTGTAAGTCCACAAGTCATATCTAAGCCGTAAGAGTGATTTGGAAGGGTTTTGGGGCTTCAAAACCCCACTTAAGGGTGTTCACGGTCCAAGAGTGTTCTTGGGCCATAAACACATGAAATTTTGCCCCTATTTGATGTTTGAAACACGAATTTGTATGTTAACTACGCTACACAACAAGTTAGGATAGATTACTTACTAGTTTGGGGCTCGAAACGGGTGGTTTTTGCTCGAAAACAAGTTGTAGAGAGAGGGTTGAAAGAGTGTGAATGGAGTCCACTCACCCTTATATAGGGGTTGAGCTTGGAGCTCAGTGGAAATCTACCCGATACTAACATTAAACGGGGCTTTTGATCACACCCGATTAAATGGTCGTATTTTGACTTGGTTGAAACTAAAACTTTTCAAGGGATTAATGAGGGTCTTTATAATTTTTTTCAACCTTTACTATGTCATTTAAAAATCCCAAATTAATTAACCAGTTGACAAGGTTAACGGACAGTTTAATAAAGCGAGGCTTATTAATGGAAGGAGGGGTTAAAAATGACGGAATAAATTTCAGGTTGTCACACTCTTCTACGTTGGGCGTACACCAGCCTTACGCTAGGTGTACCCAGCTAAACACGCGTGCACTACATGCGTGCAAAAGGGGCTGCCTTGCCACTTTTTCCATTAAGGGCCATTATTGTCAATATCTTCAAAGTATTGTAACTTCTTTATTCTTGATCCGTTTCCAGCGAACTTTATATCCACAGAAAGGTGAAGAGAAACCCTACGTTTCTAACAACACAACCCGGCCCAAAAACTTCTCGAATAATAACTCCAAATTTAATAAAGGACTAAAACGCCCATGACCTTGGCCTGTGAAATTCCATAAACAAATATTTTAGAACAGGGCGTTACAAAATGACCATGAAATACCATTAAGTATATATAAGTTAAAAAATGAATATGATTTAATCAATTTGTTTCATAAAATACCATTAAGTATATATAAATTACAAAACTTTTGAATGGTTGTCATTAATTATGTGGAAAATGAAAAGTTTTGGAGGTTTCAAATGCATATGGTGCAAAACTTTTGAATGGTTGTCATTAATTATGTGATTCTATCCTTCCCCTTTTTGCCTTTTACCCCAAAACAAAAAGTTTTAACTAATTACTAGTTACCAGAGTAAAACATACAATTAATTTTTTTTGAAAGAGTTGTACTTATAACATGCATAATTCCAACTATTAACTGTGCAGCCTGTGTTAGACACTAATAATACATTTAAGTTTCCTAAGAACTAACACTTCATAATTCTATTTTCAGATGAAAAGTAAAAATGTTCAATCATTCGACCTCATGAGGTGCAAACTCTATGAACCTAAAATAGAAGCGATTTGAATCAGAATTTAAAATGATCCGATTCTAATTTGAATGAAAATATAAACAGAATTATAGTCACTTAATGAGACAAGAGCAGTCAAGAAAACCAATTAGAGTTTTAGATTTGAGAACCCTAAGTCAGTCACAATGAAAAAGAGAGAAAAAAAAGGGACAAACATACCTGAGCCACCATAGATTTGCACAGATCAAGCAAACCATCAGAAGATCAAAACGGAGGTGGAAAACTCTGTCAATGAAATGCAGAACTCATGCAGCTCTGTAAATGTTTCACTCATATCTCCCCAAATTGCAATTCCAAAGATCACATTTGTGTAGCTGTCGATAATGATTGTTCAAGTGGTAGA